>NW_017306610.1:956278-1042564 GCF_000935625.1 Nanorana parkeri | reverse complement strand
CCTGGCTCCGTTCCTTTTCGGCCGGAGCTCTGCAGTTCTGAGCTCCGTTCTCTGCAGTAAGGTCTGCAGACCTTACTAATCCATCCTTGCGAACGGGGCTCAGAACTGTCAGAGCTTCGGTGATCGATCGAAAGTAACGGAGCCAGGACAGGACAGCAAGGAGCGGCTGCTCTCATCCGTGCAGATCCGTGACCACGTGCCTGACTGAATTTCCAGCGGGCGAGTGGAAATTTTGAGCCCTGGTCTAGACGTTTGTAAACTGCTTATTGAAGATGGCCATAGGATGTACTGCCTCAATGTACTGACACAATTTCACTCAGCCCTGTAAATATGCACTTCTCTATGTCACCCTTCTAAACTACAACTCAACATCTGAACAATGTAACATTATGCTTGCTTACTGGAAGCAATGCATGAAGGGATATGTAGTCTTAAGAAATGGAGATTGCATTACATCAACCAGCAGGAAATGGGTGGGGATCCAAGAAGTTGTTGAAAGTGATGGGAAGACAGAAGGCAGCACTCACTATTACTACATAAAAGGGATTTTTCAAGTAAGCTTTGAATGCATTACAAAAAACAACTCTAGTATGTATTCCTATTACAGTGCTGATGATAGAATATGATGTGACTTTAGAACTCCTTTAAAGTTTTAAATACTCACAGCTCACCCACCATGATCACTCCTCCCTCTTCCAGGCGCATGGACAGTATGGCCAACGTTTCCCTAAGTGCAGTAAAGATAAAAAGTCCAGCACACAGTTTCTTACTGTCCCTTCTCCAACATCTTGTTAGTCCGAAACGCTTTGCAGTGAGCTAATTTGTTTTTACAGACAGCCCTTAATAAAGTGGAATTTTACCCACTAAGAAACAGTGTTCTGGACGTTTCATCTTTACTGCAATATTTCAGAAAGCAATCATTATCTGACTTGAATATACTAAAATCTGAATAGGAGTCCTGGAACTTTGCACATTTACACTGCCAAATTGAATATGATTTCAGCTGATATACGGCTGAAATCAGCCGTACCAGCCTGAAGTGAATAGCCGGACAGTGTTCGGCTCACTTCACTTCTGATCGGTCATTCACTCGGCTGCCCTCGGCAGCTTTGTGAATAGACCCCTTAGTGTGAGGGCTGCCCTGTGGGGTGGGGGATTTACTAAATGCAAAAATAGGTTGTTTTTTTTTCTTTTCTTTTGTAAAGGAATGTTCCCTTAGCTTAAGCTGGCCATACACCTATTGATGATCTGGAGATTTTTTTTTGTCAGATGGAACAAGTGCAACAGATTCCTCCATCTACGCTAAACTGTGTGGCTGGAGGAATCTCCCACTGGGCCAAGCTTCAGTATCTTGCTAGTAGGCCCCGCTAGCTCCAAAATGCCTGAACAATGCCTGCATCAAATCAAATTGTTCAGGTATTTTGAGAGCCAGCGAAGTCCTGGTTCACACCTAGGCGTATTGCATATGCGCGTCTGTCGCGCGTTTTTTTACCGCGATTCGCGGTAAAAAAAATCGAGCGACAAATGCACGTTTCCGAGGGCTACTTGGCCGTATCCCACTGGAAACGCACAACAAAAACGGCCCAAAGTAGTACATGTACCTTTTCAGGCGTGGGCTGTTTTGTAGCGCGTTAGGGACGGGCTGAAATACGCCAAGATGTGAACCAGACCCATTGAAAACAATGGGATTTTCATGTTTGAGCGTTTTGTAGAGCGTTCGTCGAGCGTAGAACGCGCTACAAAACGTTCAGGTGTGAACGAGGGCTTAGAGAATGAGGTGAAGCTCTTTTGACTTCCATCATCCATCCAATCATGTGCAAGTAAAAATACTGGGTTTTTAAAAATATATTTTTTCTTGCACATAATTGCATGTTCTTTGCATAGTGAATTTTCACCACAATTACTAAGCTATTGGGAAATTCCCTTGCAATTCAAGAATATCCTATTTAGCGTAAGTAAATCAACCCCCATGTGTCAGAATGATTGACAGCAGGCATTGCTGCTCTGTGAAGCAAGCATCACAAATAGATGCATATATGCAAGAAATATGTCATCTATATTAAAGCACAACTACAACCTCCTATCCATTACAGCCAAGGAAGGTGCCAGCTTAGCCTCTATTTGGATTGCAGTTGCCATGGTGCTTAACATTTCATCAGCTGTGACTAGTGCCGAGGCTGGGCTTGGTGCAAACTCAATTTGCTGAGTTTGGCCAAGCTGTACAAAACTCTGACTGCTACCCCTTCTCCAACCCAAATGAAATAGAGGTTGCTAGAGGTGGGGGCTTGTTGTCATGCAACATGTTTTTCGAGCACTGCCATTGCACTGGTGTGACGATGCACCAAAAAACACACCTGTATTATTTTCCCCAGTGCAAAGCAGGACAATGTACAGGTGTGGCCAGGCCCCATAGACGAGAATGGCAATCCTCTTGTTAAGGGGGTTTAACACCGCGGATGTCAACTGGTTAATGTGATGGGCAATGTGCATTCAATTGCACAAGTGTGAACAAGGCCTGAAAATACAGTCAGAAAAACTTATGAGCAGAGTGTACCTTCATAAAAAATCACCTGTCAACGCATGTTGCAACCCAGGGACATAGGCAGATTAAGTTTTATGCTAATCTCCACTTTCCTGGTAAATATGAATTCCAAGAAGCACGGTATACATAAAACTGTCCCCTTGCCAAAAACTCTTTGAAGGTTTAGAGGAATATACAAAGCAGCAAATGTCACATTTACCAAACATTTACTGCAGTGGAATTAATCAGTGTAATTTAAAGCATATACACCAGGAAGATACACATGTGAGAATGATTGGTAAATGTCATATTCAATGCTTTATAAACTTACGCCTAAACTGTGGCAGATTTTAGCAGGTATAAAAGATGTTTGCTGATATACACAACAGTGTTTAAAATGTATATTGCTTTTTTGCTTACTCTGGATTCAGCTTGGTCCAGCCCCTTCTCTCCCTATTGTGATAGGTGGGCTCACTAACCAACTGGCAGGCTCATAATGTAAGTTCAATCCTGACGTTTGTTGGAAAAGTCTAGGTTTGCGTTTACTTGCTGCTGCCCAATACCTTTGTCATTTTGACATTCATTTACCTTGTTACCTCTGCTTATGCATTTTTTCATCTTATGCTCAGCTTAAAGCTGTAGCTCGTGGTATACTGAGCTTAGGGTAACGGGAGGATGCTAGTTTGTGTCCTCCCGTTACCCTAAGGAGAACTATGGGGAAAAACACTGACCCCATAGTTCTCCTTTAAGGCTACATTCACACCTTCATAGTTTAGGTGTGTTTAGGGATTCCTGCACCAGGAGCTTGCAATTTCATGCAGCAGGAATCCCAAATCTGCCGTTTAGAAGTGGCAGCTGTCACCCTTATCGGGTGACAGTGGCCGCATTTGAAAGCCACAGAATACTGGCACACTGCATGTAATCGTATGTGATACAATTACATGTGGTGAAAAATCAATCGCTATCCCAGGACGCATCGATTGAGCTTGATTCTGAACCACATGTAGTTGTATCACATACGATTACATGCAGTGTGCCAGCATTCTGCCGCTTTCAATTTTGGTCGCTGTCGCTCGATCATTAACTTGAACAACTGACATAGGAATTTTATGCTGCTCTGCTCCATCTAGTGCAAGGCTGGACAAATCCCAGGAGCCAGGTAGCCAGTGTTCCTAAGAATTACAGATGATGCTAACTTTTGAGGTTTTTTTTATTGTTTCATTGGAGCTGTCTCTTAAAATAAAATTCTACTAGCTCCTGGAATAGACAGACTGGCTCCTGAACTCCTAATTAACAATGAATCACCCAGCGAGTTTCAAACATTGAAAAAATTTGATTCAAACTGCTCTTGAGGAAATTGTTTCTCACTGGATATTGTATGATTTTGCCCATATAATTTCACTGTACCTTTTTATAGATGTGATTTCACTTTGGTGTGAGGATTGATAGGGGTTAAGCACGGCACATTTATTTTAAAAATGTATTTGATTTACAGGGTTATTCACAAAACGGTGAAAAGTTTGGAGAAGGCAGGAGAAGTTAACAATTTAGGCCAAAATAGCTGATTTGGAAAAATTCTCCAATTCAGCTCACTTTCCAGTTCAGCTATATTGTCCTAGATTGTTCACTTCTCCCTTTTGTGAATAACCCTGTTAGTGTCTACTATTTATAGTTAAGGATACTGCCGTAAAGCATTGTTCTAATTAGTCCTTTTGAATATGTCCACTCCTAATCTAGTGGCTCCAAAGTGTGTTACTAACCAGATCACCAGGTGAAAAGAAAACCAATGCAGCCACCACATTTAAGAATATATAAAATTTTTTGTGGGGGGTTTACATGCGCTTTAGGCCCCTTTCACACTGACCAATCAGGAGAGGATCTATCAACAGATCCTCTCCTGATCAGATCGGCACGAATCGGATGTCACCAATGTGACATCCGTGTCCGTACAGTTTTTTTTCTCCATCTTGAAATGGAGGAAAAAACTGAAAGTGCCGGACGTCATGCAAGTCTACGGAGAATCTGATGTAAATGGACATGCGTCCGTTTACATCAGATTACTTCTTGTCCGGCCCAAACCGGCCCGTTGAAATGGATCAATGATCCCTCTGTTGTACCGCACCGAGCCGAAGCCAGAGCTAACTAAGTGTAAACGGACTTTAGGTAAACCTGGCTGCCCATAGACTTCTATAGAGCGCCCAATTGGGTCCAGATGAAAAACAGACAGGCGGACCTGACTGGATCGTTGACCTGTGAAAGGGGCCTTAATTAGTTCAGGTAAGGTTCATTTTAACTATGAGAAACATAGATTGATGTAATGGAAAGATAAGGTTTATCACACATTTTCCTTTATACAAATTGAACTTATGAATTTCTCTGTAAATGATTTCAAGCTGATATTTATTACTCTCTGTAAAAAATAATGCAAAATCACTTTGTTTATGGAAACAATATTTTCTCCATTCATTTCTTTTGGAGGTCGATCAAGTTCAATCTATTTTTAATCATACTGAAAGCCTTATAATGAATTGAAAATGACAGATAAATATGCAAATAAAAAAAGTCTTAGAAGAACTAGTAAATTTTGGAGGGTTGTTGCAGCTATTACAGGATTGTGGTTTTAGTGCATTGCTACATGATGGAAGAGTGCGTTCTTAAAAAGGAACAGTTAAAGAAGGACTCCAGCCTATGCAAAGGTTTTATTATAATTTATAATATCCTGGGTGAGGAAATGTTATTATATCCAACTCCGACACCCTCTTGTGTGGTACCGTATCAAATGCCTTTGAGAAATCCAGGTATACCACATCTACCGGCTTCCCTCCATCCATATCTCTACTTACCCCCTCATATTAGTTATTTTGTGTCTTTACACACCCCACTTTCAAGTGTAACACCATAGGAAACATTGTACATTTTGTATAGCAGGGAAAGTTTATATGCTTTGTCATGGTTTTTTATTGCTGTCTAGGTCTACTATTCTGGGGAAATTTGTACACACTAAATAATTTCCTGCTATGGTGATACTTTGTCTAAAAATGTTATTTTTAAGGCTGGATTCACACATTTGCATTTTTGTGTTTTTCCATTGTGTTTTTCCATTGAAACAGTAAAAACACATTTCAATCCATGTGATCAGAAGCATGTAAATGTGTCCAACATAGGTCAATGTATCACAATGCATGTTAATGCAATATAAAGTGCATTGCATCACAAGTTAATAAAGCACATTGACATGCGCTTTGTGCCTATCTTTTGATTGAAAGAATTTAAATCTAATTTTAAGATATACATTTGTATTAACCTTTGCAGTGAGGCTACCCCCGCACTGCAAGATTCAACTGCTCGTTTTGGTCTAAGGAGGAAAATTAAAAAAAAAGTTATACTTACTGGATCCCCTTAGCTGGCTTATTCTTAGACCGGTCCTTCAAGCCTCTCTCCCCCTCCACTGCAGAGGCCTAAGGTCCCTGAGTCACCTCGTTCTATGCACAGTGTATAGGACGTGAGGATGCCGAAGGACATGACATCGCTGCAATGCAAGAGGAGAGAGGCTGGAGGGAGCACTGTTACAGCAGGCTGGCTCTGAGGGTTGGGTGAGTATAACTTTGTTATTTACCTCTAGACATGTGCACTGCCAAAAAATTCGTTTAGTTTCGGTTCGTTTTAAATTCGGATTTGTGTTATTTCGTTTTTCGGGATTCGGGTGTGAAAGTCAATTCGGATTCGGACGAAATTCGGTACCGGTATTCCGAACGTTCGTTTCGTTTTCTGTTCTTATTCGTTTCTTATTCGTTTCTTATTCGTTTCGTTTTTCTCCTTCTCTAATGTCACTTTGCTCCAACGAACGAAACGAATAAGAAACGAATAAGAACAGAAAATGAAACGAACCTTCAAACTACCGCTACCGAATTTCGGAAATGGAAATTCGGATTCGTTTGCATTCGTTATGTCTGTAATTCGGAATTCGGATACATCCGAATGTCGGAATTTCCGAAAATTCGTCCGAATTTCGATTCGGAACGAAACGAATCGCACATGTCTATTTACCTCCCTAAACCAAAACAAGCACTTAAACCTTGCAATATAGGGGTAGTTCCGGTGCAAGGGTTAATAAAATCTTTTTTTTTTTTTTAGTTCTTCTTTACATGTAAACAGCATTGGGGAAAAATACATATGTGTGTTAATAGACCCTTATTGTCCCCATTGAGATTTCCCCCTTTCTGTTACGTAACAACCTATGAAGGGAGAGAAAACCAGTTTAATGGAAAAACAACCAGCAGTTATATCCAGGACAAAATAGTGATTTAGGGGCCCATGAATGGAACCAGAGCATTCAGTTCATAAATATGAAGCCAATTTTATAGCTCTTTTTTTTGCTGCCAGCTTTTTTTTTTTTTAGGCAACAATGTTGCCAAAATTTCAGTGACTGATAGCCGCTAATCAGAATCTATTTTGTACAGCAGAGTGCTAGGATGTAAGCAAATTCAGCTGCCCAGCACCCGTCATTGCTAAGATGGAGACGTCTTGAACCCCCTAGTGTCCTTGGTTGCTAGCATGCATTCTAGAAACCAAGGGCACTAGATAGCAAGGAGCCGTTTGCATTCTAGGAACAAAGGACTCTAGGTGACTCATGCTGCCTAGTGTGCTTCTTTGCTAAGAAGCAGGTGGCTCGAAATGCATAGCATCCTAAAAACCAGTAAGGCACCTTTGCGCTGTGCACTGTATGCATGTAAACGTTGTTCAATCGTTGCATGCGCCCAGCATACAAAGCGCATTTTACGTCAACGTTGTCATATTTTTATGTGCATGTGCCTTAAAACAGGTTTGTAGCTGCTTAACATTTTTGATCATTTCCTTTTTTTGATTGTAGCTAGCTCTTGTATCTGTCTGCAATACATGGGTACGAAGTTGCTAATACCTGGTGTGCCATGATAATCAGACCTTGCACTGAATAACCTGAGCCACATATTACTGGAATTACCGCAACACAGACGTCTCGTCTCATTGACTGTGGTTATGTTTTTCCTAGCAACAGGAAAGCAGAGGAGAGAATTCTGATCCTGCTACAAAATGTGACATGGCCCCCACTGAGACACTTTGATAAATGTGGCCATCTGTGAGATGGATTTATGGAAACAGGACCAATTGCCAGTAGTTTACTTGTTTCATTTCTCTATTCAGATTCAAGAATGATAGATTATACCTTATTGTTACCGCTGACAACCACCCTATTTCTCTTTTAGGTTGTAGCTAAATGTTGTAGAGACTGCTTTCACCAAAGCTGGAATGCCGGAGTTTGCCCACCCCTGGGTTAAAGCCTCTGTCAGATTTTCATTGCTCTTTGTGTTGATGTTGGGCAGCTTTTCTGTCAGTTGCCATCAGGGGCTTTAGCAATAGAGTGGTGGGAATTCCCTGCAACAAGGAAACACACAAAAACTAATTTTTAGTAAAGTGAGGAAAATTAGAACGCCTGACATTGTTTTAAAGTGATAGTTGAGTCAGAAACTTAGCAAAAAAACATCTTCCTCTTTTCCAGCAAATGTTGTACTGTGCAGTGTACACACTCAGCCCATTCATCTCTAAGATGCCATGAATGGGCTGGGTTTCGGGGAGGATGTAGCTCCCGTGTACATGCGCATCATCCATGGCCACCAAATGGCTGAAGAGGATTCCCATGGAACCTGGAAGTCGGCGGCAGAGATGGCGGGGGACTGAAGATTGATCCGATAGCACTGGAGAAAAGCACAGTTGTAAGGCAAGTGTGCCCAAATGTGTAAGTATTCTGTGCATACTTGCACATTAGGGCAAAAACACAGCCTTCTCACAGCGGTTTATTTCTGCTTTAATTGCTTTCTGTGCTGTCCTTGTTCTGGTGACACTCCATGTTGCCCGAGTGTGGAGAAAATGTTCTTTGCCCACTCCTGTAGTTTCTGCAGGCTGCCTGTAGTGCATTAAGCTATTGGGTCCCTCCAACAACTCTACTCTCTGCTCTTGATTTGTAAAGGCATTTGGTGCACACAAAGTGGACGTACACCCTTTGTGGCTATTGAGGGATATATTTAAAGGATAAGTGCACTTATCTTTTTTTTCTGACCAAACCTCCCCCTCCACAGATGCATAATTACATTAATCCAACAACCTTGGCCTCTGGTGTCCCTTTACATCCTGACTGCTTCTGCACATTACAGCTCCATAGACTTCTGTGGCCATCTCCCTTTCTCTCTGACATCGGGACACAGCCCTATAGCTCCCTTTTATAGCTCTATAGCCAGGACAGTGAGACTTGCAGGACTGGATTTTAACAATTACCAGAAGCTGAGGCCATCAGATCGAGATAAGTATGCAGCTGTAGAAGGCGAGGGTGAGTTAGGTTAGGTCAGGGTAAATGGGCAAAATAAACGTATTTTTCAAAAGGTTTGCTGATCAGCCCTGGTTTACAATAATTAGGATGCTTTGCTCTTTGTAAAAGAAAGCATCAACAGAATTAGGCTTATTCAATAAGAGATCAATCATTTTTAGCACTGTGATCTAGCAGCTAGGGTCTGGGTCATAATTTAGGCCAGTTAAAGCTGAACTCCAGGAAAACTAACTTTCATTCAAAGGATAAGTGCACTTCAAAATAAAGGACGCTTATAGAAGAATAGCCAGCATGGTAAATCTGGGCGATCTCAACACCACATTTTCATTTTGCAAAGGTCAGTCAATATGACGCTATAATAAGACCAACACATAATAACAGACAGTGCCTGACTATTTTAACACCATATCTTCATTTAAATGAAAAAGACTTCGCTTTGCTTGCAGGATACATTGATTTGTAACTGTTGTTAATTAGCTAAAAGGTGTGTCTAGAAAAATAATTAGCAGAAAGGTGTGGTTAGGAAAATTGCAATTATGTATCAAGTATGACTAAGAGAGTGATGCAATACCTGAGACTTCTCTGTACGCACTATTCTCAGAGGATACAGTGAAGATTGCAAATTATCTGTATCAGTCATCACAAGAGGGGTGCAGGTGGTGCCCGCACCGGGTCACACCATCAGAGGGGGTGTCACCAAAATGACTCGCCCCCTGAAAAGTCAGGCACTTGGTCATGGACCCAGTGCCCGACAGCTGTACAAGAGAGGAGGGGACCCATTGGCATACCTTATCCCACCGGATAAACGTCCCCTCCTCTCTTTGCCAGCTTCTAACACCTCCATCAATGGCCGCCGGCAGTTAACTGCATGAGACAGCGGGTGACACATGGTGGCCGCTCTGGGTGACACCCTGCCTGGGGGACCCCTCTGTTTGTATGTAGATACTCTAGAGCTGGTCAAATCCCAGGAGCCAGCTAGCCAATGCGCCTTAAAAATAACAGCTGATTTCTAACTTATGAGGTTTTCTCTAGTTGTCAGTGGATTTGGCTCCTGCATTGGACAGGCTGACTTCTGATTTCTGTATTAATTTGCCCCCCCCCCTGAGATACTCTATGCATCTACTAAATGTTATGTTATTTGCATGTGTTGTAGACAACTCTGCCACCAAAAGTTTCAACTCCCAGTTTGTACCTTCTTAGAATAGGGACAGTATTTCTGGTGACCCTGCTGACCACCATTTCCTATACTTCCTGTTGTGACCATCGGACAAGAAATTAAGGGAAAACTCCCCAAAGGGACACAGATGGCAAAAAAAAAAAAGCATTAGCGTTAGTTCTAAGTACATTTTTTCATTCAATTTTAAAATGGGGGGAGAGGATCTGTGAGCCAAAACTGAAATAAACTCAACCTCACGATAGATAAGAGGAAGCAGGTCAGAGTCAGGGAGCTCCCTGTTTTTTCTGTGGGGCTGGGGTGCTGTACAACATATTAGAATGGGCATGGATACATTAAGGTGCCAACCACTGATTCACCTTTTAGTATTGAGATCCCTTCACTTTGGAAATCCGAGTTTTATAACAAGACACCTCAGTTCTTTTTATTTATTCTCTGTAATTTAAAATTAATAATTTAGCAAGGCGAGTGCGACTCCCATTTACTGATTGCAGTATGTGGGTGAATTTGTACATCTAGGACTGATTTGTTTTTTTGGAGAGAACTATTCCTTTCAGAACTAAACATAAAAATAGTTGCAGGTCCTCCGTTCTTATTATATTCTGCACAATGTACAAAAATCCCTGTCTTGATTATTTCTTAAGGGCCTATTCACACTATTGGGTTGTGGTAAAGCACATTACATGTTTTGAAGCAATGTGGTTCCATTCACAATGAATGACCTCCCACAGCACCTTGTCAATGGATGGGTGTGACAATGCCACACAATACATGACAAGGCACTACCGTGCATTGTGGTGCACAGCCAGAAATGGCACATGTACCTTTTTTGGTGCATTAAGCTGCCCTTTGAAGTAAATGTGCTGCCCTAACAACATGTGCATTAACATGCTGCATAACACACATTAACGCACATGCTCTAACGCACAACAGTGGTGTGACAAGGTGTGAACTACTTTTGATCAATGATTTATCTGAATACATGCCAGGTACAATCCTGATTTCTGAAACGTAAAGCCAGTCAGGTCACAGTAAATGTCATTATTATTTTTTTGGGGTTGTTATTGTTATATGTATTATTATTATTTAATATTTTGTTATAGTTATGTATGTGCACAAATTACTGTTTTATGCAATAGCTTAGGCATGCAATAAATAAATACATTATGAAAATATAAAAACACTAGTGGGGTCATCTGGAAGGAGGATGAAAATTTAATATTTTATTTTATTTTGTATCCCATTAAATAAGAAACAAATAGTGAATGTGCATTAAAGTGGACCCTTACACTGAAAACTCAAATTCCACCAATGCATTCCTCTATCTATGATGATTAATAATCTCAAAGAAATTAACGATTTATTGACGGCACACCCGAAAATATCTCACGGCACACTAGTTCATGGAAAAAAAAAAAGCTGCAAGCTCTCGCGAGATTAGTCTTTACAGTATGCACTGCGGATCGGTAGTTTTATTTTATCATAAGCGCATGTGCGAGAATAGCAGCACATCGTCAGAAGGGGGTCTGGCTGTGGTTAATAATTAATGATTTACCTTGCTGACGCAAGAACAAAGCATGGAAAGAGCGGCTTTTCCTCTTCAAACATGGCCACCCGCTGCATTGTGGCGCCAAAATTTTAATATAAATCAGCTATTCTCTTAAGTTTGTTCAGTTAAGATTTGAAAATGGAAGAGAGAAACTAAAGGTGCCCATACACTGAACGATTTTCGTACGAGAATTGCGGGAAATCCCGCGATCGTACGATAATCGTGCAGTGTATGGAAGGCGTGCGACCGTTTCTACTGTACGGTCGCACGACTTTTGTATTTGAGCATGTTGGAAAACCAGCTGAGAATCGTACGATTTTCGCTGGTTTTTAGCATGATCGAGAGATGACTGCCGAACGAGCCGGTGTGCGCACGCTGCCTGTTCAGTATTGCAGTCATCGGAAGCCCGCCCCTCGTGGGGCGGGCTTTGCGATGATCGCAAGTACGATCTGCCTGTCCAAGATGGGCAGATCGTACATTTATTTAATTACTTTACAACCCTCACGTCAGGTCTAAAGACTAATTTATACTTCTGTGTCCTGGTGTGGTACGGTAACGCGTGCATTACTGCAATGCATGTTACTTGTGTTACCATGTTTCATTGTTATTCATTTTTAATGACACCCAATTGTGCTAACCCCACGGGACCTCTAATGCACATGTGTTGCAGCAGACAACAACGCACTGTAATACACTACCCTGCATGTCAGAAAAAATGCTGCAAGTTCTTTTATTTTGCCTGTACTGATGCATTAGTAGTCCATTCATTTAAAGTAGAGGGTAGTCCCTTGTCTTTGTCTAGGTTCAAAATTTAAAAATCCTCCAAGATGGCTTGCTCTTACACCGGTCCCTTTCCCTCCTCTGTAGTGGTCTAAGGTCATCAAGTTCTATACACTGTGTATAGGACGTGAGGTATGGTGAGGGCCATGTTAACATGCTACATAATGTTGAATGTGAATGGGCCCTAAACGGAGTTGTAAAAAAAAAAGGTACCGTAATTTGCCTGGCATCAAGGCCGTGTATGGTTTTTTTTTTAAATGGCAAAAGGTGCACAGCAAGACTTTGTTGTAATTCAATAAATTCAAGTTTTTAAGCTTTTTTATAGCATAAAGGGTAGAATAACATTTCAGGGGAGCGATTTCCCTTTTGTGTGATGTTCAGAATTTAAATGCTGAATAAAATGTTGTGATCTTTTACATAGTAAGCATTTTCTTTGGTGCAGCGATATGGGACAGGCTTTGTTTTAAAATCTGCTATTCACTACATGTTTGTATTGTAGGTTTATACACAATGGAAAGCTAGCCAAGTGTTAGGTATATACGAATGAGCAATACATATTTGTGTAACTCGTGGTTAGCATTCTATAACAGCTTGACAAACATACATTTCTTTTATACATCTGTATTGATTTTTTGTGTTTATAATGCAGTTGTGTTCTTTTTTCCCCCCCTATGACTTTAAAACTATGTATGTATAAAACATTACTGGCACTAACTGGCTCAGGCTTAGTTTGGTAGAAGGTGAAAGAAAAAGCTCTGCAAAAGCTGATTTTATTTTGCCCAAATAACTATATGTTCACATTACAAGTGGGCAATTGTTTCTCTGTTAAATACTATTGTAACTTGTACAGATTGTACCTGTATTCATTTTCAGAGGGACAAATTATATAAAATCTTTACACATAAAAATAACAACCCCCTAGTAAGTGACTGCATGCATAATCCAAGTATTGTGTTGTTAAAATGAAAGAATCACTGTATTCAGAAATATTTCATGCTGGAGGGATGAATCACATAGCAGCTTTTTATATCTCTTGATAATGATGTGGCCAAGATCTCTGCACCTAGAGTCCCATCACCTGATATCTGCATTGTAAGGGTAGCTCACTTTACTTGCTAGTAGGTAGGTGGTAGGTAATTTATTTGTTTGTTCTCTGGAAAGATTGAGGACCCTCAATCCTTTTTTTTTTACTTTATTGAAGTGTTACAAAATGACACTTCAATAAAGTCTATGCCTGTCAAGGTGTGACACGCTGCAGAGACATATGGTGTGAAAATGTAACATGTCTTCAAAAAAAAATTGATTTCTATCTGTCCCAGATATGAGGACAGATAGAAATCATCTGTGCAGATTAAAGCAGCTCAAATCAGATAGTCTGAACATGCTCTGAACCTGTGATGGAGAAAGGGTCAGGAGCTCCAGCGTGGAGATCTCTCAGCTGAAATGTCTGAAAAGTATAGAGCAACTGGTACACAGGCATTTACATGCAACTCTTTGTTCTTGTGGAATGCTGATTTGCCAAATCGTTAACTCTCCATTATGGAAATTTGCCAAACACCATAAATATGTCAGTGTGGCTCTTATATTATCACAGGCCGCCCTGCCGTGCCTAAACCCCTCCCACTGACCAGCCACCGTTGCAGGATCTGCAGGCACGGACTTTTTTTTCCCTTACAGCTGAAAACTTTATTTATCAAAGGCAGTGGCGGAACTAATAACCAAAGGGCCCTGGTGCAAGATTTTATCTTGGGCCCCCCTCCCAAGATGGGGGGGGGGCATGGGAGTGGATCACACTGACCACCAGTGGTCTCTAATGTTGCAGTAGCGTGCTGGACTTACCTGAGACCCCGCAGAGCACACGATAGATCCTGTATAGCCCACCTGAGACTCTCTATGGTGGGCTCTGCAGGGTCCCAGGTGGGCTGGTCTGGTCATCGGCATGCCGCCTCGGTACAGTTGGTACCCATGTAAGAGGCCCCCCAGACCCCTCACATGGGTACCGTCCATACCCCTCTGATGGCGGTGTTCTATCAAAGGTTGTGACTACGTTAAAATGTGTGACCGGTGACAGTTTTTCGGCGGTGGAATGTGTGACCGCCAATAGGTGAAGCATTCCAGCACTTTCCCAGCTGTTCCAGGGCAGATCGGCATCGCAAATCGCATGTGCAGGAGAACCGATCTGCCCTGAAACTGCTGATCGGTCCTGAAATGTCACTTCTATCCGACTTTGTCAGTGCGGTGGAATGTGAGTTTGCAGTCGATGCCGATCTGCCCTGAAACAGCGGAGAAAGCGTTGGAATTCTTCACCTATTCCACCGCCGAAAAACTGGGCGAGATTACGTTAAAATGTGTGACCACGTCACTGATCACACATTCTAACGTAGTCTCAAACTTTGCTGCTGGTGGCTGTCTGCACCTACTTTGGATGGGTAGAAGCCTGGCCCACACGAACTGAGACTACCAGAGAAGTGGTTAGATGCCTGATCCAGGAGATTATCCCCAGATACGGAATCTGCTCCTCCATAGGTTCCGACAACGGTCCTGCCTTCATTCACAAGTGCCTTCAGGAATTAGCAACAGCACTCAAGATCACTTGGAAGCTACACACCGCATATCGGCCTCAAAGCTCGGGAAAAGTTGAACGGATGAATCGCTCCCTGAAGTTGCAACTGGCAAAACTCTGTCAGGAGACCCAAATGAAGTGGACCTTGATGCTGCCTATTGCCTTGCTGAGAATCCGGAGTACACCAACAAAGAGGACAAATCTGTCCCCTTTTGAAGTACTCTATGGGAGACCCCCACCCATAATAAAGGGAATAAAGGGAGACCTACACCATATAGGGAGTATAGTGAACCATGAAGTGTTACCGAAACTTGGGGAAAGCATGCATGAGATAGGGAAATGGGTTCAAGAGAAGCTCCCTATAAGCATGTCCAACCCAGTCCACCCTTTTGTACCCGGAGATGCAGTTTGGGTAAAAGAGTGGAATTGAACTCCCTTGGGCCCCAGATGGAGAGGTCCTTTCACTGTTCTGCTATCTACCCCTACAGCCATAAAGGTAGCAGAGGTGACCCCCTGGATACATCACTCCAGGGCAAAGCGAGCCGCTGACCATACAGACTCCTGGCTGAGTATAGCGGACCCACAAGACCCCTTAAAGCTAAGACTGACCAGAGAGATCAGAGGGAAGAACTACAGCCCTGCAACCCAACACACCCCGGAAGCTGTTGGGTCAACGCACGGCGGGAAGAAGTGGATGCATTTGATATCTACAAGCTCTGCTCCAGTCACACCCCTGGAAGCTGACTGGTCAACGCATAGCCGAAGCTTGGAGTATCCACCGATATGATGTCTACTAAAAATGCCTTGTTAAAATTACTGTTAGCTGTAGTAATGAGTTCGGCCAGACCCATAAGGGGGGAGGGAAATTCCTGTGACCTGTGTATTAAAACCACTAGGGTAGGGTCCATAACCACGCAGATTTTGTTATGGCACTCTCATTACCAATGTGAGGGCACGGTAATTGGTACCTGTGTGCATAACAAAACCGCTTATTCAATGTGTACCGTAGGGAACCAGGTAACCTGTTATTATCCCACCCATGAGCCCGCAAAAACTTGGTTAACTGTCCGGAGCTTTAGCTCCACAGGCAAGCTGATAAATCGCACCCTGATAACTAATCCCAATACAACAGCAAGCCTGATTTTTGATGTATGTTCCGCCATTAACCTTAACCATTCTCCCAGAGGAAGTTGCGGGGGGTTAGCATGGGAGAGAGAATACCTGACGAATGACAGATATATCTGTTCAGGAAGGCTAGGAGCGGGTTGCACTAATGAAGCATGGAATTATTGCCCCCGGTGGGATTGTACTGCTTGGGCAACACGGGGAAAGACAACCCAGGATGCCATTCTGCAATCCTTGCCTAGTTCATCCCGTTGTTCAATGGGAAATTGCACCCCTGTGAATTTCACCGTATATGACCCTACCTCCTTCTTAACACGATGGGGTAGTAAGTTTGGAGTAAACATATACGGGAGGGGATCAGATCCAGGGACAATTGTGCATATATCCCTGGAAACAGAAACTACCAAGAGTACCCCTCCTCAGTTATTCCACTCCCTTTATGAAGAGATTGGCACCGGCATAGAGGTACCCCCTAACACCAAGAACCTGTTCTTAGAACTGGCAGAAAAGGTTGCTGATAATTTGAGAGTGACAAATTGCTATGTGTGTGGAGGGACTAACATGGGGGACCAATGGCCCTGGGAGGCCCGGGAAGCAGATTACAATGTTCCATTCAATAACACCCCTGAAAACCCCAAGCGAGTAAAATCTGAATGGTATCTGAAGACATCCATAATTGGGAAATATTGTATAGCCAGATCAGGCCCCCTGTATAAAACCCATGTAGGAGAAATGGCCTGTATAGGACAGCAGTTTTACAATGACACCTGTAAGAATACATCTTGGTGGGTAAGTGATGATGTGCCCAGGCCAGACCCACATCCCTTTACAAACTTCACCAATTTACAAGGGGTATGGGAAGATCTCACAACAGAATCTAACTGGAAAGCACCAGAAAACCTATACTGGATCTGTGGGAACAAAGCTTACTCAGAGCTTCCCCAAGATTGGTCAGGAGCTTGTGTATTAGGGACACTGAAACCCTCATTCTTTCTCCTCCCCTTAGGGAGTGGAGAACAATTAGGGGTCCCTGTGTATGAAGAGTTACAGAGAGAAAGAAGGGCCTCTGATCTACAGATAGGAAATTGGAAAGATAATGAATGGCCCCCCCAGCGTATTGTTCAGTATTATGGTCCCGCCACCTGGGCGGAGGATGGGTCATATGGCTACAGAACTCCTATCTATATGCTTAATCGAATTATTAGGCTGCAAGCTGTATTAGAAATTATTACTAATGAATCTGCAAATGCTTTTAATCTGCTTGCCAAACAAGGAACTAAGATGCGTACTGCCATTTATCAAAATAGACTTGCATTAGATTATCTGTTAGCTGCGGAGGGAGGTGTTTGTGGAAAATTTAACTTAAGTAACTGCTGTTTAAAGATCGATGACAACGGAAATGCAATAGAGGAAATAACTAACACGATGAGGAAGTTAGCTCATGTGCCAGTGCAAACATGGGATGGATTTAATGTTAACGGCTGGTTCGGGGACTGGTTTCCAAATATAAATGGGATGAAGGCCATGTTGGGAGTAGTTATGGCAATACTGGCAGCCTGTATTTTCCTCCCTTGTCTGATACCTCTAGGAACTAGAATGATCAGGAGTTTCGTAGAGACCACTGTAGAAAGAAAAGCTGCAGCCCATGTAATGGCTATGTGGAAATATGAACCACTGGTTCCCCGTGACTAGTTAGGACTGCTATTAGCCCATCCTGTGTATTAAAGATGCCCCCTGTATTCTAATAGTCTGGTAATGATGCTTTATCTTGCTCAGATTTTCGCTGCGAGAGCATCAAATGGGGGAATGTGGCGGCAGATAGATAAGATGGCTAAATGTATTTAAATAATTCATGTTTTATGGTATTCACATATAAGGAGGCCCACTCGCTCCTTCTTGCATTTTAACCACACATGCAAGAGAGCATCCCTGTGTAAAGGCCGTCTGACTTTTGTCCTAGAATGTATTTCTGCAACTAAAAAATGCTGATGATAGTATCTTGTGACTATTAGTAATCGATCATGAGTTAATGACAAAAGGATGTGACAGGATACATAATTTATGGTAAAATTGCAAATGTTGCTTGTTGATTGGCTTAGAGCTGTAAAGGAAATGTGTATTAGAAATATGAAATGTGACGTAATTGTTGTTATAAATATGTAGTGACCGCCCTTAAAGGGCCATTTAGGTTTTGGAGACAGTAGTCCCCTGGGTCTAGATCTGCGCAGAGAATAAAGAAGATTTGTATTCCTGAAGTCTGTGTCCGGAGTCCATTGCTGGTTTCCAGAAGCTGTTTCCAGCTACACCAGTACACAACTACTATCCCCCCCCCCCTCCGGCCGCCTGTTACTATGGACGCGGCCGGGAGGGGGGAGGTGAGTCACAGGATCCGCCCCCTCACTGTGAAGCCCGTGCACTGTCATATATTGCAGGACCGGACCGCGCTGAGGCTGTGGGGCTACCCAAGACCGGACCCCACTGGGCCCCCCCCACAGCCTCAGGCCCCGGTGCACCGGTGGTAGTTCCGCCACTGATCAAAGGCCAACACAATCAACATGAGCAGACACTTTTCAAAGGAGAAATTACAGTGGAAAACCAGACACAGCTCATCTACTTCCCTTGGTCATTGATGATAACTAATTGTGCTGATCTACTGTAGTTAATTAGAAATGGTTTACACATTGTACTCTATTGTGTTTGATTATGCTTGTCCGTATTTACACATTGTTGTTTATTGCGCTCAAAATAATAAAAAAATAAAAGTTTGCTAAAACGATTGTACAAAGGTGAAAGGAAAATTTTGTGGACTTTCTGACTCTCCTGCAATAGAAGATGTGTTTTTTTCCCCACCTTACCAGTGGCCCATCCATCTACTACCTTACTTCCATTCCAGCGCTACTGCCACTTCAACATTCAACACTTCTAGGTGTCCAAGGTAGTGTCCTAGGAGTTGGAGAAGGCGGGAAAGTAGGAAACATGGGCCGCTGGAGATGTGAATTTACCAGCTCTTCTATAGCAGGAAGCTGTCATTAGCATTTTTAGAGTGATTGCCAGAGAAGCTTTAAAGTGATATTAAAGTCAAATGGATTTTAAGCTATTTCAAATGCTGATGAAATCACTTACAATGAATGCTGCTCCTTGATGGTCCCGACTTCCTGTTTTAGAGTGACTCCTTTTCAAGCAGAGTGCTATGCAGTCACCCTTGTGTGTGCTTAGTAAGCTGTGTGTGTGTCCACAAACACACAGAAAATCAAGCTACTCCCTTCCCCCCTGGCCCCTTCTCATCCCTCCTCCAAGCTAATAGATGAACATTTGCTGGAGTCTGCACTGTCCCTTGTGATCTTGTACTGGACAGGGAGTTCAGGGAAGATGAGCTGAGAGAATTGGAAGCAGCTGTTTAGAAACATGATGTAATGATTGTAAGTGTTTGGACAAAAATGTAAAGAAATACTTGTTTGATCTACATTCATTATTGAAAAAAAAAGTTTGAGTTTAATACTACTTTATCAAAAGTTAACTCATTGCAATACTTGTAGGGAATTAGTGAACAGATTGAATTGTGTTCTTTTTTTTATTTGAGCCAAGTCAGTCACTCACTGCTCTGTTTATGACTTGGATGCTCAAAATGTTCTAACTCGGGGAGGGATGGGGGCTGAGCTATGGTGCGTGACCCAT
Source organism: Nanorana parkeri (assembly GCF_000935625.1). Taxonomy (NCBI): domain Eukaryota; kingdom Metazoa; phylum Chordata; class Amphibia; order Anura; family Dicroglossidae; genus Nanorana; species Nanorana parkeri. The sequence continues at coordinate 1,022,819 of NW_017306610.1, read as the reverse complement.
TCCTAAGGGGAAGACTCCAGGGTCTTGTAATCAAGGAGTTCTTCGGTTCGCAACAAACACTGCGCCAAGCACAGAGCATGGACAACATGGGGCTGGCTTTCAGTAAGACCTCAGCCTCACCCTTCGGAACGCACCTGCACCTGAGGGGAAAGCCCTCACTTTGACTCGGACATATGATTACTCTCCATCGGCTTACCTAGCAGAAAACAGACGCATCTCACTGGCACTTAGAGGATAGTGCACCTTGCTCTGTTTCCATCATGGCTGATGCTGAGGTGAGGGCTATTCTTGACAAAAAAGAACTTTGAATTATTCACCACACACATTGCACAAATGGGGAATCAAAAACTGAGGGAGGTTAAGGACTCAGTAACGAAGCTTCAACCCCATATCTCTGCCAAATAATCTGATAAGGTCACGTTTGAGCATTGCATATCCCAACTTGAGATGACAAGCAAAGCTAAACAAAAAAACACATTCTCTCTCTCCAGCTCAACAAGATGACGGAGAGAAATGGTACAACAGAACAACCAAGGGCATTCAAGGATCAACAGCAGGTATCAATCTCAAAACCATTGTCACCAACATCCTTAAAATTTCACCTTATGCAGATCAAGAATTGGTCGGAGTGCATAGGGTCCAGGATTTCAGACCACCTGACCCCTCTGACTCAGAGACATTCTATGCAGGGCCCATTTAATCTGTAAAGTGGAATGCTTACACAAGGCCTGGTCTAAAGAACCCATCGATGGAGCCTCTATACAAATCCATCCAGACCTGTCTTGCTGCACTTTTCAAATGCAACAAATTCATAAACCTCTGTTTGAAAAGATCCAACACGGGGGGTGAATTTAACACTGGGGCTTCCCATTCGCAAATCACTAAGGGCGGTTCTGCACTCTCCTTCACAACTTCCAGATCTTGTTCATTAGGTTAATGAGACTCCTATTTCAATCCATGACTTGACCTCACTGGATCAACTATCTCAACCACAATGGAGGCCAATAGTGCCTTGAGTGGATCAACCAACCTGTGAAATAATGCTTAACCCAATTTTAGGGAGGTGTAAGGCACATATTCATCTTACTGTTCTGTCATACTTCCTGTATTGAGTTCGGGTGGGAATATACATTTTCTGCCTTTACTTCAACACGCTTTTGCTATCCAATTTAAACATTTTTGATGCCTGCACTCTATTACTCCTACTCAGAGATCCACAAAACATCCCCCGTATTAATTCCCCTAGTATCTAGGGGAACTCTGACCTCAGAGTTCCATAAAACATCCTCCGTATTAATTCCCCTACTATCTAACTCTGAATGAGTGACTATGAACTGCACATCTAAGAAAAAAACACATACCCTTCAAGGTTACCAACCACTTGGCTACACATAACATGCAGTTGTAGGTCTACGTGGAGTCCCCCTTTGTTGACCTATCTGCATTATACTTATGTCATGATCCCACAAGTGTGACCTTCCTCAGTCTGAATTGACCCCTTGTTATGGGCAAAACTTGATTATGACACTCATAATTGAACAGGTTTTTAACACTACCTGGTTCTGTTCATCCGTAGTAGCCCTGATTTACTATACCTGCATCCAAGTCCATCAAGTGATGTTAGATTTGTGACCGATGGGTTTGAAAGATATTGACAGTGTAAATCTGGTCTGAAAAATGTTTATAGGAACTAATGTTCTTTTGTGTATTGTCTTATTTACAATTTAGGTAAGGCGATACCCTTTTAATAAAAATTGAAAAGAAATGCTCTAACTCAGGATCCCAAACCTAAGCTAAGACCTTGTGCAACTGCACAATTTGTAGCAGAATCATGTAACTGTCGGTAAGAAGTATATAAATCTTTTGCAGAATCGGCTCACAGAGAATTTTGTCTTTGACACAAAACTTAAACGAGAAACACAATTTATTCCAACATGGAGATCTTATTTTCCTACGCTTTCTTATCAGTGAAATGGCGGTATTTCTTAATGAATTTGTTGCAGCCATAACACCAGAATGTAAACATGTTGCACTTAAGAACTACCTGTCGCATGTGTCCGAAAACTGTCACATGGTTTTCATATTTGTGCACAGGACCTTCTAATACTACCATAACTCCAGAAAAAAAAAATGCAAATTTTTTTGGGAATTGGCCCCAGAATATTATGGTACAAAATCACATGCATATACCCACTTAAAGTGAACTTGTACTTTTCTGATACTGAGCAAAATAAGTACTTTCTGCTTACAATACCCACCCCCATGTATGTATGTATGAGGTATATGACTTTGGATCCTTAATGGGGACATCAGTTTTTAAAAGCAGACTCCTTAGTCTATTGGTATGATTCAGTTAGGTCTATTTGTCTATAGCCACACCTGCATGTGCTATATATGTCTTATTTCTTTGCATTGCTGTCGGTACTGTCATTGCCATGCAAAACTAGTTCTTTATTTTATGTAATGCACATTTATATAACCTTTAATACTTTAATTTCTTGCACTGGCAAAAACAGTGTATAACTGCTGTCAGTAATGTGTTACAATTTTAAACTGGCATAAGAAAAAATAGGTAGAAGTTGACTGGATGCGTTAACAAGCTCTTCTTCTTTTCTTTTCTCTTCTTTTGAGTGGCTAAAATAATTTGTCATTGAAAAAAATTATATAGTCTTTCCAGGCAATTAATAAAGGATATACTGTACAAGCTACAGGAATCGAAAAAACATAATGTGTTTTCTAATTCCAAGATGTTCATTAGTGACTAAAATTTTGAGTTTTGTTTATTAGCTGAACAGAAATAAGAGAAGGGTTAGGGCCCATTCACACCAGGTCCGTGCGTTAATCGGACCTGGTGTGAACGGGCCCTTAAAGTGGAGGTGAACTTGTTGGTTGAGGTGAGCTGTGTGCAGGAGTTACATTGTCTACAGCAACCAGCTCTATTCTCTTCATGCTGGGAATAGGTGATTTTTTTGTTAAAGCTAGTTTAGGGCCAATTAAAATGAACCACCTCTAAGGAAATTATGCCTCTTAGTTCTAATTATATATAAATATCCTAACTGCTGAAAGGTTTGCTAAAGAAGACCCCTGCATCCCTTCAGATGTATATTTACAACTATATTTAATAAGAATTGTATTATTTTATAAATATTTAAAGAACTACAACAACTGAAAATATTTTAATTTGAAGTAGATCTAGTTAACTTTTGATTCACTTCTGCTCTCACCTGCTATATTTCCGACCTATTTTGGATGTTTAGACTGGATTCAAATGTCTGTGGTCTGTTTCAATGTGTTAAGGAAGCCTATTCATTATGAATTAGCTGTCAATGCACAGCATTTTACCTGGCATTAACGTGACATACTGAATTAACCTTTACAGCGTATTTGTTTTTTACCATTATATTTAAACTTTTTTTTTTTTGCACTTGTGATTTTGTATGAGCCTTTATTTAATTGACAAATAACGTGCTCTGTATCAAAACCCTAATTTTAGGGTCATTATAAACAGGACAAATCATGGAAAGAATGTAATACTTTTTATTCTACAGTTATACTAGTTGTTTTCAAAAGTGATATTCAGGTGCTGCATCTAAATATGTTAAAAGGGAAGTAAAGCTAAACTTTTTTTTTTTTTTTATTGGCTTTACTTCTCTTTTGGGTCACAGGAGTACATTTACTAATGTAGTCCTGTGATCCAAAGTCCACATACAGTGCTGTGCTGCAGCCAGTAAATACCCCAACAATATTACCAGGATCCACCTGGCTGTCTGATTGACAGCTGGCGCTGCTGCCTTGCTAGATCTAGAGCCAGCTCTGCCCGCCCCTCCATCTCCATGTCTGTAGCTCCAGTAAGTGCTGAAGGAACAGAGGTTGGAAGGTGGAATCCATGCAGGGGTGGTGACTGACGGTCACTGCTCTCTACAGGGAGGAGACTGTGATCTGAGCGATCAGCGGGTACATGATCGCTCAGCTCTTGGAGCCGGCATGGGACAGCTACAGTGTCCCACGCTGGCTCTAAGCATTGGGAAGAGAACATTTTATTTTACATCCACCTGCCACTCCAGCACCCTCCAATATATGTATTTCACCTGCATATTTAGAAGATTTCAGCTTCCTCTTTTTCATTTAGCTAACAACCTATCAACCTATATATTACATACTTAGTTTCTTGTTAAGCCCTATGTTAAGTCCACAGTCATCATTGTGTTGCTTCTCCTTTCACTGTCCAGTAACAGATTGGGGGGTCCAGGAAATAGGTTGAATGATGCTGGGCATTCATTGAGGGACATCTACAGGCATATAAAGTACAGGGGGAAGATTTGAGAATTTGATAACTTCTTCTGTGACAAATAACATAAATCAGAGTATATACCAGTCTACTGTTTGATTGAGTTCCTTGGCCAAGATGTGCTTGTGTGACAATCCATCTCACCCAATTGCTGTTGTTTCCATCAAGGCAGCATTCGCTTATCTCTCTCCTTTCTTTATAGAAAAACTTGCAATATGCCTGGTGCATGTCTGCTTGATTGTAGAAAGTTCTTTGGTGATTGCGTCAGTCAGGCATAGGCAACCACTATCTCACACCTGTAGACAGATTTACTAAACCTATCCTTATATTTTGTTCCACTACTTGCCACAAATTAAGACCAGAAATGCAAATTTGTATATTGGATTTAATCTTAATAAAATTCTATTCCACTTTGTGTAAATGTTATAGTAGATAAACTTTGAAGCTGCTTGACAGAAAATTTGGTACCTGATGCTGTCACATTTAGGATCCAAACTCCATAGAAGAATATTCTGTTCTTTATTTTAACAGCTATAAAATCTATACATTTGTAATTTGGTTTTATGGCTACTTAGGTAAACCTTGTATTTGTAAAATACAGGTTAATCTAACCTACCTTGGGGTGCAGGCTCCATGGGGTGCATGCACATCACTCTCAATATCTTCAACACACTGTGCCTTCAGAGCTCCTGATCTTTACAGGCAGCGTCCTTGGTTTCAGGAAACAACACTGCCCATAATGCAATGTAGGTGTCTTGACTACTATTTGAGATGCAGCCACATTGCCTTGTGAGATATTTTCAGGGGAGTGTCCATAGTGTGTCAAGTTTAAAATTTTTGAAATGTCAGAATGTGCATGGCACTGTTCAGGCCTGCCAGGAAACAGTGAGGGCACTATGAAGTTATAAAAGACATGAAGTCGTCTGTCTCTACAGAAAATTAGTCTAGAATGTTTTATTGCCTGTACAGGTACACTTTATGGAATTTCAAAATTAGATTGGATTGTATTTAAAAAAAATGAATTCTAGTGTGAATGAACAAGATGCCAGATTTTCTGTCAAACATCCTTCAAGTAGTGTTTGTCAATAGCTACCTCTAAATTCTGAGGGACTGGTCTGTGGGATCAGGGGTGTGGCAATGTGTATCCTTTGCTTAAATATTCTGTGCTAAACGTTGTCCCTATTTCCAGTCTTAGAGGGTTTGGAGGTATGTATTCTACTATAATTGTTTTGAAAGGGAACTTTTAAATCACAGCAGTTTGAGGTACATATTGTAGAGGGATACGCTGAAAAGTTGTGAATTCCTATGCAAACTTAAGTTGCTTAAAAATTGAAAGGGGGTGCCTGAAATCGCACAAGAATCTACTGCTGGAGCATGCGTATGTGATTTTGAGCACTCAGCTTTCCTAGAAAGTAGCAGTAAAGCACATTGAGGTCACCTGTACCTACTGGAAGCATTATTTCAAAGTTATTTCAAAGCTATTTGTGTATGGGGTGGGGGGGGGGGGGGGGTGGCTGATTGTAAACTGCACCCCCCATCCACTCCACTACTGGCTTTTGGTCACAAAAGCCAGTAGGCATGCACAGGAGGTGGAAGTGGTGGAGACAAGCTAAACTATTACAGGAAAAGTTAATTTTTTCAATATAGCTTCAGCTGCCTTTTATCTCTAGGTATACTGATTACTTTGATTTGTAATTTTTGCCAAAGGAAATTTCTAAAGAGTCTAATAGCTTTTCCAACAAACTCAACCATATAATTAGTAAAATATGCTTCTCATAATTTATGTTTAGTGTGCCTTTAAAAACATTGTTTTGCAATATAAAGCAATACCTTAACATTGCTTACCTTTTTAAAAATCAGCATGCAAATTTTGCTTAACATCCCTGTGTAATTTCATTGTCTGTGACTTGGATAAGCTGCAAACACTCTGCACAATTAAATCTGAGCACTGAAATAGCACTGGGCTAATATCCTTAGTGCTTTGGATATTACTGAACTCTGAGATCACAATCCAAATACAGCTGCTCCTAGACAAAGTAGCTTCAGTCTGGAAGAGGTTGAGATGACTTGTTCTGTAATTACTGGGTCAAGTTTGTTTTGATGCCTTCTTTAAATGTCCTTTAATATTCTGTAGTTAATGTTGTTGACATTCTCAGTGACACAATCTAATTACAATTCCATTTACATCTTAACATGCATTACCTTTCCCCCTAGCCTCTACCTCTGCCTTTGGTCCTGCAGATCCTCACCTCCCCAATCTGCCTTTACTCCCCACGTCCATAATCCCCTCTTAGAATGCTTATACTTTGACAGTGGACTCAACCAATGGGTTGCTTGTTTAAACCCTAACAAATATATAATATGTGTCTTATTTTTTTTGTTTTCCGACTAGTTTATATACTTATATAAAATTATATGTTTCTGGAATTGTACATTTATAAAAGACCACAAAAAATGATTGAACTAGAAAAATAAACTTTTTTCCACTTTTGAGGTTACTTTTATTAAGGACCCTAATTTGATCTGCTCAAGAAAGAACTGGTCTAAATACATTGTAACACTATTATTGTTACAATGTATTTATTAATGATGCCTGCAAACACTGCACCTTTTTTTAATGTAAAGGTATACAGTAATTAGGGTTGAGTTTGTAAATGAGTTAGGAATGCTTACCTTGTAAAGTGAATGTTCATTTAGCTTAGCGAATAAGGTGAAGCTGTGCTCACTTTAAAAATTCTATTAGAAGCAAGAGGAATTTAAGCAAGCAGGAACTGTGCTTGTAATTGTTTAACGATTGAAGAAAATACAGCTTCACCTTATTCACTAAGCTAAGTGAACAAACAAATTGCAAGGTGAAAACATGATTACATAGCACTATTAAACAGTAAACATAGTATAAGTGCCTTTAAAGCAACTATGGCAACCATTATGTCAATATATAATTACAATCTATATACAGATACATTGGGGGCCATTCATATAGAATGTTGATTGGAGGCATTCAAAAGTGACACAGTAGCGGCTGTGAGCAGAATGAACCGTCTATAGTCTATAGACCCACAGTCTATATTATAAACGCAAAGGACAACGCATACAAATGAGGATCTGTCAAATGTATCTCCTCACTGAAGAAATGCTTGTAGGAAGTGTGAGATCGTATATTCTCTTTTAATAGACTGAAGTTAGCATAGACTGTACACAAGGTGTATTAACCACCAGGCAAACTAGGCGTTTGCCTAGGGCGGCACCCCCGTGGGGGCGGTACCCTCCGGTGGTGCCGCCGTACGCAAATGCCTAGTGCTGCGGTTCAGAGAAGGGGAGAGAACCGGAGGTCATCTTAGCGGCGGGGGTTATTTATTATGCATGTACCATGCACATGTACAGAGTCCAGGGAGGTTTTATGCTGTTTGATCATGGATACTAGCGTGTATATTTTTTCATGTGGATCATGGAATCTTTTAATAAATAAATGTTATTTTGCTATGTAATTATGTCATTACTATGTTGTATTATCCCTAATTGCATTTTTTGACACCTTAAAAGCCCCATCTATCTCTCTTTTTTTTTGTTGCTGTTTACCCTTACATATGTGGTCAGTGGGCAAATGGGCTCCCTACATTGTTGATCTGTGGGAAGAAGTATTCTCCCTTACTTTTGTGGTCAGTGGAAAACATTCCTCCTTGGTGGGTAGTAAGGTACGAGCCCTCGTACTTTGGTGATAAGTGGGAGAAGGGCCCCGAACATTGGTGGTCAGTGAGAGGAAAAAAATGTCCCCTTATCTACAAAGGATTGTGGGTGTCAGGTGACTCATCTGAGGGGAGACGCTCCAGTGGTCCCATGCCACTAACTTTGCTGTGTGATGTAGACCCTGGAACTATGCAGGTACCAGCAAGCAGAAGATCAGTCAGCCACTGTTCCGTTGCCACTCATTGTGGTTGAGAAGGCTGACCTAAAAATTACAAGTTGTAGGTTTTTTTTAATGTTATGTGGAAAGCTTGTGTAATTGCAGCCTAGCTAAGTGCATGCAGCAAAATAACAGTAAGAACACTAACAAGAGAACCAGTACTGTTGCTAATAGGAATAAGATGGACTTCTATGTAATAAACTTCTTGCACTTCTCTGTTATTAGGGTACTTGTGCTAGTTAACAAATCAGCACTTTATAGACATAAAGAATCTAATGTATGGTTTGTACAAGTGCTCAACCGTCATTTCATGTAGAATAGCCAGAACAGGAAGTAAGAGGAAATCCCTCCAAAGTGAAAAAAATCCCTGGTGGTCAGCAGAGTCATCAGAATTAGTATCCCCATTGGAAGATTTCTCAGCTTTTCCCATTCTTGTGACCACTTGGGATTTTCACTTTCAGCAATGATGGTCACCAGGACAAATAGAGAGGGAGAATCTACCAAGGGGGACACTGACGGCAATAAAAAAAAACCTGTCTCTCTCCACTCTATATAAAACTAAAAAGTAAAAGTTTTGGCTTCAGTTGCACTTTAATATAGATTGCCTTCAAAGCGAATGTTGAACACCACTGAAATCATGGTTTATATTTGTGCAGTGCTGCTTTTAGTCAGCAGAGGGTAGAATTATGAATAATGCTGCAATTTTATATTACATCTATCACATCAAATAAAATTCTGCTACTCCTTTACAAAGATTTACTGTGCAGCGTAGGTGATAAATCTCCCTCGCTATATTAATATACTCCAATCGGAGAAGGAAATTACATTCAGAATTGTATTTTGTGCAAATATGGCAAAATATGTTTTGTTTTGCTATCATGTATAATGCATAAGGGATCTCTGAATGATTACTATAAGAAACTTGTCATGATAGAAACGTGGGAACTTACTGTTTTCTAGCTGTGATGATGGTCAAATGGCTTTAGTACTTACAGACCGGGGACAAGTATTCAGATCAGGAAAGTTAGAAAAAAGTCAGAAGTCCTTAGCCTTATACTCGGTCTAGGTTGCTGATTCTAAAGAACTGAAGGAGGAAGATTAGCTGAGGAGGAAGGAGAAGCTCAGCATTGGCAGCCTACATATTTCTCTCATCATAGGTTTCCTATAGGGCCGGTGGTTCACACCATAAGCAGTGGGTTCCAGAGTGGTCAGCCTCTGGAATGCACTGTATCGCATTCCGTCCGGTTTGTGCATTTAGGGGCGGGAAGGGATGTTGCGGTGCATTGAACTTAATAGCACCTCAGCCACGCCCCCCGCCCGCAGGGTGCTTGCCTGCATCAGAACGCATGGCATATCAGTGCCTGCATTCTGGTCCAGTGTGATCTGCAAAGATGCTGCAAACATTATTTTGTCAGATCGCACTGGACCGGAACGCAGGGCTGACCGCTCTTTATGATATGAACCGGCCCTTAGACTGGATTATTACCTTTGCATGTGTGTTTTTTTGCATTATAAACATGTGACATGTATTTTCATGCATTGTCATTGTCATCAAAGGGCCCTTTAGTACACATTGACTTTTAAAAATATATATATATACTAATGTCTTTTGGCCAGTGCATGTTGCAGATGTCAGGCTAACTTGTGTACATAGTTCACATCCTCTAAAATGCATAGATGTCAATGGGTTTTTAAAGTTGAACTACAGACATGAAATACCTATATGAGAGCTGTTTTACCTGCCAAAGGATTTATTTTTGTGGCCATCCTTTTCTGAGATCTACACTGCTCTGCCACACAGAACAGTCTGGTAGGGGAGGGGACTTGAAGTTTCTTTGCTGAAGTTTCGCTTTCACTTACAGATTGTTTTTCTCCCCTCCCCCATCCCATGGCTGGATAGTAGGAAAAGCAGCACATTGAAAAGCTCATCTCTCTGTCACTTTGCTCTCTCTTTCTATCAGCACGCTCTATACAATGCATTACACATGACGGGCTCCTTGTGTTGTTTGTACAGGGAATGCAAGAGGTTGATACCCAGTCAAATTTAGGTATTTACACTGCTTGCATTGTATTCATTTATTGATGTAGTATTAATAACAAAGTTGCATTTATGCCTGGAGTTCAGCTTTAATGTCAGTATGGAGTATAGTCTGGTCACAATAGTATGTGATGATTCTGGCATATCTCTTCCCTGCACTGGAATATAAAATATTTTCAGACAAGGAGGTCAAGATGAAGTTAAATGGATATGCAACCATTGTATTTTATTGTTCAGGTTGGGTAGAGTGGGGTAATGTTTGGATAGTTGTCAGGTTTTTATTTGTGTCTATGTCGCGGTTGGAGAGATTTTCTCCTTACTTCTTTTCCAAGTGACAACACCGTCACCAGGACAGGAAGCGAAGTCTCCTCAAGAAGGCCACAGACCAGGCCACAATAACATCCTGACAGAAGAACTATCCCTTCCCTAGACTTACATTTTAAATATAATATTTCATCAGACGTGACAAAAAATGCGTTTGACTGCACTAGGCAATAAAGGTTGCTAACATTACAGAAAAATATATACTGGATAAGGTGATAATACAAATCTTTTTGATTTATTACTGAATACACGGGATATTCATGAGCAATGGCAATGAGGTAGCTGCCTAGAGTACACCTGTCATCATTATTTGCAGCTAGTCTGTACTTGTATAGATGATTTTTTCAGTGCTTTGTTTAGACTTTTGAGAAATGAGATACAATTCAAAGAATAGATTGTCCAAGATGCACCGGATTAGTGATTTTGCTAAGTAAGCCAATATTGTCCTAGGCTGCCTTGTCAGCAACATCCCAAAATGCATTATTTGGTATCATAGCAACGGCTTGGTCAATGCACTGTAAAGTTAAAGTGACACTAAACTCAGGAGTTAAATCTTAAAAATGCATTCAATTACTTTAACTATTAACAAAACGTTACCTTATTTGTGTATCACTCGGCTCAACATCTCTGAATTGGTGCTGACACTGTCCTTCCTTCTGGAGGGTGGCCACTGTTGTTCCCCATGCTCTCTGTGTGTGTTGTAAAGTAGCCACCGCTCCAAGCTCACTCCAGTGATGGATTACTATCTCAAGTTTAGTTGTCTACTTTGTATTGAAGTTATACTGTTATTACAGGAGCGAGCTTGGAGAGGTGGCAACTTTACAACACACACAGAGACCATGGGGAACAAAAGTAGCCACCCTCCAGAAGGAAGGACAGTGTCAGCACCAATTCAGAGAGGATCTAAAGCTGAGTGATGCACAAATAAGATACATTTTTGGTAATAGGGTATTTGAATGCATTTTTAAGGCTGGATTCACACCTAGACGGCATTGTTTTTTGCGTTTATGTACGCGCGGGTTGAGCGTGCAGTTATTTGCACGTTTGGCACATTTTTACGCACATGAGGGTGCACACTTTGACTGGCAGCTTTAAGAAACATTGCTGTCAAAGGACAAACGTGTGTACAAACGCGCAAAAACACACACGAAAATGTGCAATATGCTTCTGCAGTGCGTTTTCTGGCATTTACATTGAAGTCTATCAAGGAAAAACACGCTGTTAACCGCCCAAAGAAGCTCATGTACCTTTTCAGGCGTTTTCCTGCTGGTGTTTTGCTGCTCAGGTTTGAACTGGAGCCATTGAAAATCATGGTATTTCTAGGGTTGGGGGCGTTTAAAAGCACTTTTGCAACTGCTCAAAAATGCCCAGGTGTGAACCAGGCCTAAGATTTTACTTCTGAGTTTAGTGTTACTTTAAAGGATGCTTAATACTATGCAAATGCATAGGATTTATGGGAGGCTCTGGTGGCTGGAGAAATCACATGAAAGTGGTGCAATGTGACTCCTGCCTTGCCTCATTTATCCATAGTGCAGGTTCACATTAAATTGCGTATGTTTCCTGTAGGTTTTTTAGGGGTTACCATCACTAAGTTCTTTTTTTTTGCTTTTATGAAGCAGCATGTAGAGTATCAGTATATAGATGCTGTATCACCTGTCCTTCATCTCAGCCTACCTGCATTGAGGAAGAGGGCTGCCACTGGCACGTATTCCATACTTCCATACTTTGGTTATGTTAAAAGGTTCTTTGCTTATCTGCAGACTTTTCTGTCTTTTAGCTAATTTCATTCTTAATACATATGCAAAGCCCCATAGTGAAGTACAGTTTGTCTAGTATTTACCATTATGGGATTGGCTGTGTTGGCTTCCTGTTCACTGCTAGCTAGGACAACTAATCTGGTGACAGTAAAGCTGGCCATACATCAGGAAACGTTTGTTTAAAAAGATTTGAGTTTGGAAGGTTTATTCGATTTTCGAATAGTTAATGGGATCAAATTGCCATTTTTGACCATAGTGATGACATTTTTTTTTAAAAACAGAAAGGGCAAGGTGGAAATTCTTTCTTTAATAAATGGAATTCTAACAGTGAATGTGATTTTTGTTTAAGAAATTCCATTCATTTCAAAATTGAATGTTAAAAACTACTTTTCAGTGACATTTGTCAGGTCTCCGTTGGCATTATTGAATGTTCTGATGAGATTTTTCGTATGAACAGTCATATGAAAATCTACCATCTTAAGGGATGGGATTGTATTGTCAGTTGATATATGGAAACAGCAGAACAGATGATTGTCTATCTTGACAAAGCTCTGATATGCCTACCTCTGGCACAGATCTTTACTTCAAAAAATGGGTCTTTTCAGGACAAGGATGTATCATCTTTGTTATAGAGTTCATTTCTGAATAAAGAAAGAGTTGAATAACAACCTCCTTGATGTGTAATTAGCTAAATATTTAAAATAAAAGAAAATGATTCATCACCACACCCAGTGATCATGTCATCCTAAGGTGTGTAGTGCTCGATGTCTGCCCAACAGATTCGGTACTGTGCGCTCTCTTCAATGCTCCTGTCTTCAGTGAAACCATGTTTTCTACTACTGATTAACATCTGAATATGGTCCCCAGATCTTTAATTAGGAATTATGTCCTTTAAATTTAGAATCCTCTTTCCTCTTGGATATTTCTCTCCATGAAATACAAACAGTATCAGTGACTTGGCACCAGGACTGGGGAAACAGGATTAGGTAATTGAGCAATAAGGAAATAAGACTGGCATGGGAATAATAATTATTTTAAAAAAAACCTAAACAGATTGTCCGGGCTTGTTTCAGGACACATATTGTATTTTGGTGGTGTGTGAAGGATAATATGATAGTTTGCTTATAAGGGGTAATGTAATGTTTCCATACTCATACTATATATTAAATCCTATCTACAGTTTTTTAAAGGGTATCAAAAACGAAAAATAAATCTGTTTTTCTATATTAACTGTCCATAAATTCTATCCCACTTATAACAACCATTTCGATGTAGAAGTTTGTAAACTTACTTATTGAAGATGCCCATAGGATGTACTTCCACGATGCAGCCCGCGGTACATTGAGACCTCCGCAGCCGGAACAGATCCCCACAATAGTGATGAGATCCACCCAGCTGCGTGAGTGACAGCTGGCTTTGCCTATCTAGAGGCAGAGCCAGCTGTACCCGACCCTTCCCCTATCTGTTCCTCTAGTCAGCGCCGGAGGATCGGAGCGGGGAGGGGGGGAATCCCTGCAGGGAGCTGTGACTGACAGTCACGGCTCTCTGCAGGGACATGATCGAGAAGTGAGCGAACAACGGTATGTGTTCGCTCACTTGCCGATCTATTGAGCCGACCTGCCACAGTTTCATTGTCACACGTCGGCTCGTACTATGAGGTGAGTGAAAAGCACTCACCTCATAGTTCTCCTTTTAAGGTTGGATAGAGTAGGGAAATGTTAAACTTTTTGCCGGGTTTATATTTCTTTTTATGACCGTATTGGGGAGATTGTCTTTACTTTCTGAGCCCGTGGCACCTGTATCAGAAATGGGGAAGCGTTTCTTACCAGGACAGAAAAGCATGGTTAGAAATAAAAACATTTACTCATAAAAATGTGTCTTATGAATCTCCTTTACCATCTATTCTGTTCCTTTTTATATTTGAATGTCTTTCTTCATCAATTAATTCTCCAGTTTGTATGTTTGTTTTACTATATTGATGTGACTTTCATTTTGTAATATTTTTTTTCTGAACTCTGCTTCCTTTGCAAGGGAATTTTCCCTTAGTTTAGTGAATGCGGTGAAGCTCTGCTGACTTCAATCTTTCAATCATCGTGCAATCAAAAATGCTGTGTTTTTATTGTCTTTGCAATGTGAAATATCACTAATTCCCTAAGCTATAGGAAAATTCCCTTACAAAGTGAGCAGTCTAATAACCTTTAGGGCTTGTTCACACCAAATGCAGACCACATCTGCATGAGTTTCTGCACACGCAGTGCAGTGGGTTGTGTCACGTTTTTGCCGCGTTTTTGCCGCGTTCCGGGCCGTTTTTGGTTAAAAAAAATGTGTTTAGTTTAAAATGGGCTTTCAGTGCGTTCGCAGGCATTTGCATGCATTTTTGATGCGTTCCAGAGCAGTTAAATAGGGCTTGCTGCAGTTTTTTTACATGAATGCTGCGGTGTGAACTAGAGCCCACAATACCATTGGAATACATTGCACACAGTTTTGATCCGGTCTGTAACAGATCTGCTCTGCTCCTGGAACGCGCTTGGTGTGAACAAGGCCTTAGCAAATCAACCCCATTGCAGCTATGAAATGGCGTCAGTCTATTCTGCCAGTGTTTTTTCCACAAGTTTTTTTAATGGATGCAAAACTGGATTAATATTTTTTTCTATCTCCCTTCACCTTCATTGCCTTTGAACCAAACAAACTTTTATTGCTAAGTTGTTATGTTATAGTACATGTTTGCTATGGTGAACACAGACAGTTCTTACTGATACATTGAGCCCAAGCGGTTACTATGGTGCAAAACAAACATTTCTTAAGAAGCTTTGATAAATTAAGCCTATACTTTGGGTTCTGGAGTCCCATTTTGGCACACAGCCCACAGACTACATCCTATCATGAAACCTATTTCTATCAGCTCTTGAGTCTCTGTTGCAAGTAACTGGTTTGCCGTTGCTACTGCATTGTAATACAGGATGTATGTACACACTTAGAATATGTGTTTATCAGAAGCATTCCATCCACTCTTTATCCAGTAGTGTTTCGCATTGTAAATCTATAAGGTAAATCTAAGGTCTGTGCGTGTCTACATATTATGGTTTGAATTAAATTGGCTTGAATCCTTGATGATATCACAACTAACTTACTTCTGTTGAACAAGAATAAACTAATATGTGGTATGCCTTGAGTGCATTACAGATTTATATAGCACTGTAACCTGGATAAATCTGAGCAATAAAACATTTGGTTCCTATGATACTAGTATTTTGGAATATGCTCTTCATGAGCCATATGCAGGAAATTATGGCTAGGTGCAGTATTCATCAAGAACAGATGGTGGTTGGGAACATAAACAAAGACAAGGCCAGCTAGACTGACCCCATCACCTGGAATACAAGAGAAGTTTTTTGATAATTTGAGTGGATTTTCTATGTGAAATACATCAACTTGAACATTCTTTGTAGAATTATAGAACACGGTAAATAGTGAAAGGAAAGCTTTTTTTGACCCTTTTTTTTCTTTCATTGTCCGCTCCTGTAGGTATGAAATGATTGTGAGACTGTAGTAATTTACAAACACCCTTCTTTATTCTCTCATATAGTATGTCACAAGCCTTGCTGACTTGGATTTGTTAGTATTCTTAAAAGCAAATGTCAAAAAAACTAAACATTTTGTACCTCTCTGCAATACATGCACATTTCCCTAATTTTCTTCCTGTTACATACTGCAAGTACATACAAATAACTATTGGCGTACCAGAAATATAGTGTGCTTCTACCTTGCTCTTTTACATGAGAACACATTGGTGGAAATGATCAAAACTGGAGCAGAAAGAATATGGAGCAATTGCCCATAGTAACCAATCGATTTCACTTTTCAGTTTGTTCAGTTTAACTTTGAAAAGCTAGAAACTGAAGGGTAACGGGAGGACACCAACTAGCGTCCTCCCGTTACCCAAAGCTCAGTATACCGCGAGCTGCAGCTGAAACGGCTCCCGACAATTATGTCTGGATCCGCCCAGCTGCGTGAGTGACAGCTGGCTCTGCCTATCTAGAGGCAGAGCCAGGTGTACCCGCCCTCTCCCCCGTCCGTTCCACCAGTCAACGCTGGGGGAACGGACAGGGGAGGGGAGAATTCAGTCCCTCCCCTGTCACGGCTCTCTGCAGTGACAGGATCGAGAAGTGAGCGAGCGCCGGTATGTGTTCGCTCACTTCCCGATCTACTGAGCCGACCTGTGACAGTTTCATTGTCACAGGTCGGCTCAGATTATGAGGCTGAGTGAAAAGCACTCACCTCATAATTCTCCTTTAAGTTAAACAAAGGTAAGTATGTATGGGTAACTGAGATTTCAAGAGACTGTCACTTTGCCCCTTTCACACTGTGCACATTCAGAGCAAAGTGACAGATTCCCTTGGAAGGGCAACTCCCCACCTATTGATACCCATTTCTGCCCTCGCCTGCAGATGGTGTCAGAGCTCAAACAGGGTGTATGACTTCCTATCCTTTCTCTTGTGACAGGATGTGACAGCTTCATGGGAGGAAATAGAGGAGGTCACATGCTGGAGGGTCCAGGTTTTTCCTGAGGACTCTGATGGAGCAGTGGAGTTCTAGTGGAACACAACAAAGTATATCATGAGTATCAGCAGATGGGGGAGAACCAGCTATTACCCCATTTGGTGCTAATGCTTTGCCTCATACACAACATAGGGAAGTAAGGCCAGGTTGACAGTCACGACCTGTACATGAAAGACCCCACTGGCAGTCACATGTCACTTCTCTCTACACACAGCAGTGGCCAGTAGAAGGTTGTTGACTTGACAAAAGAGTCATAAAAATGTGCAAGTCATTTACAGGGTTGTCTAGTTTGCATAAAGTAATCTTTTGCAGCCACTATTTTATATATGTCATGGCTGATGAAGGGACCCTGAGTGGCCCTGAGACGTTGCTTTGTGATGACGTGTGTACATCAATAAAATGACCACCCGTTGAAGATTTTACTTTGTTATGCTGGTGATATATTTTTCTACTTGGATTTGAAGTGGTGCCATCCACTATCACTGCAGCACAAACCTTAAAAGGGACATACCAGTAAGGAGTGCGGGGGTGGGGGGGGGGCTCTTTGGTACTATTTTATATGTATGTTACATGCTCCTATTCACATAGCCCAACTTTGAAAAAAATTTGATTGCTGCTTACCTTTTAAGTGCTTTTTACTTGCTTAACTAGCTCACCCCCTATGTAATACTAAGGAGTGGTACTAATGTTTAGCATAATTAACCCTGTTTGTACTGTGCTGGACTCCTCAAAAGGAAAGATTAAGACATAAAAATGTAATTATTTTTTGGTAAGCTGTGTGAATGGGAACACATAACGTACATATAGTGGAGGTTCCTCAAACGTGACCGCAAATGTGGAAATACACTAAAGTGATATTAAAGTCATAATGTGTTAAACTATTACAAATGTGGAATAAATAAGTTACAATGGATGCTGCTCCTATGTGCTTAAACATTTTAGTTACCCGAAGTATCTGCTGGTCCCCAGAGCACTGATCCTGATATCCTGTTTTAGGGTGGCTCCTTTCCCTTGCAGCGTTCTATGGAGCCACAGGCACAGCAAGGCAAGCCTCTCCCATCCTCTCCACTCCTCCCTCCTTCTTCCTACCTTCTCCATGCCAGTAGATTGACAGCGGCTGGAGATTGCTCTGTCTCTGGTGATCTTATACTGGACAGGAAGCTCAGGAAAGCTGAGCTGAGAGAGTTGGAGCCAGCTGTTCAGAAACATAATGACTGTGTTTGGGCAAAAACATAAATAAATACTTTGCTAGGCATTGTATATTTGTTTGATCTGGATTCATTATTGAAAAAAAGTTTGAGGGGTTTAATACTACTTTAAACAGCTAATTTTAGGGAAACTGCTGATGCGGATGATTGCGGCACCGCTGTGTTAACATGCTTAGCGAAAATGTCTCTTTATTTCCCTTGCAGTTAAATAATGTATTTTTTGCAGCACTTTTAAACAAAAACGAAATGATTTGTTTAAAATTTTCTATTTCCTCCTTGTGTTTACATAGCCATTTTAGGATCATTTATTTTATCAGTGGATGTTTACCTATTTTTCTTGTTGTTGTACAATTTGTATCTTGTGTAAATATTGAGTTCATAACAAAACCAGGCCTGCAAACAAGGGAACTGACTTCTTTATAGGGGTAAAGAATAAGTTAGTAGTATTTCATTGAATTTTATCTTTAAGAGTTATTATGTTTTTATTCTGATGGTAATTAGTACAAAAGATATAATGTTTCAATGTACTAAATATGTGTTTGATTTATGAACTATACTTTATTGATATAGTTTATTATTATGTTTAGGTTGATACATTTATAGATGTATGCTGTTAAAAAGCAAAAAGGTTTCGGACAGTAATTTACAAGAACAACATGATGGGGTGTGAATCTCTGTTAAACATCCTAGTAACAAAAAAGAGACTGTGAGATTAAACTGCAGAATTCCTTTTACCCCCTTTGCTCCAGCTCCCGTCAGCCCATTAAGGAGTTCTGAATGACAAGAGATGGAGGCGGACTTCCCGATCATGTGATCGCAGTGATTAGCTGTCTCACTGGTTACATGATCAGGAGCTTGTCATACCAGCACCCGATCGTAGACTGTGACAATAACTGTCAGTGACAGCTCAGTTACTGTTCTGGGAGCACTCTCAGCACAGAACAACAGGTGGCTAGACACATATATGGGTACATCTGGCATTAAAGGCTACCCACAGTGTGTTATGCTTTCAGGGAGTGGTTAAAAAGGAAGATCAACTCACCTTCTTCACTCAAGCATTTATAAATAGTCTTCTGGGAGATTTGATTCCATCTATTTGCATATGGGCATGCAGGCAAACATGAAGGTTATTTGATAGCAACTTAAAATCAGCCTTCCTGTGAACCATGAGGCCTGTTTATAGCAGCAGTCCCACATCTCCTCCTTGGGGTACCCCGCCACTCACACTTGCCGGAAAAACCGTCCAGACCCCTCCAAGGACCCTGCACAGCCATCCTGAGACCCCGCACACCCCTCCTGAGACCCCGCACAGCCCTCTTGAGATCCTCCACAGCCTTCCTGAGACCCTGGAGACATCAGGCTGGCACCCTGGAAAAGTATACAGTACAGTATGTAGCTTCATATTATTCTGAATTGATTTATAATGCATTGCTGGGATTTGTAGTCTTTTATAGTCGGTAGCCATTTAACATTGTCGCCCTGATGAAGGGACCCTGCGCGGTCCCCGAAACGTCGTTTTGTATGTGACGATTGGTCCGATTAAATGGACATCAAAGATTGCTGAATGCTGGTGATTTCTGCTTTTTACTGTTTGTTGCACGGCGCCATCCGTGACTGTCACTACGAGCACCACTACAAGTACTTGGGCCAGGAGCACTGCAAGGAGTGCGGAGGGACTTACTATTCTCTACGTTTGTCCTCAAACAAACTTTCTAAAGTGCATATTATTGAACACAGCGGTTGAGCTCTTTGGTTGCATGAATGCACCTTCTTATTGTGTTACAATAGTTCAAAGCTACTATTTCAATATGGAAAACCTTGATCACTATTATCTAAAGTGAATGTTTAAATTTAGATTCACTTTAACAGAAAAAGTCTGTAAAATCAGTGTTTCGGATGAAGAGTCGTGGTCTCACCACACCAGAATATTCATAGCCTAGATATCCATTGTTTTCTGATTAATAAGTCTCCCTCAGAGTTCTGAAGAAAAAGAGTCAGTGAGACAGCCAGAGAAATAGCATTTAAAGGAGAGGTCAGTCATTTCAGCCTTTTTGTTTCTCTCACGGCAGGTTTCATTTGATTATTTTTTAATTTAGCCCTTGATCGATGCATGCAAACACTTCCCATATGTACAAACGATTATTTGCAGTGTTTTCATGTAAATATTAAAGCTGTGCCTGTATATTGGGTTATTTAACGGTGATGAGCTTGTTTTTGATTTCTCAATGCATGTAACTAAACTATATATAATCGCTAGTGAGATACTTAAACTGGCTGTAGACATTACAATCTAATTGTACAATCTCCATACAATCTTTCTCAACAACTACGTAATGTAATAGCCTGTCTAACATCCATTCAATTTACATCTGATCAGTTGAAGGGTATGTAAATTTGACAAAGGATCTAACCTTTCCCTACTCTATCCTAAATTGCTTTCAAATACAGTTGAAGCCTTTGCTCTACATACTGTAACTGTTTGTACAATCATATTGTATGGTCCCTAGCCATTTTAATGTTGAAAATAATGAAAAACTAAATATAGGTATAAATCAAGCACTGAAGTTGGTGAAAGCCAGTGTAATTTTTTTGAGGCTCATATATTTACTGCATAAATTTAACAAATGTGATATGAAGACGTCATTCTTTAGAACTAGTTTAAACTGGTGTCACACTTAGAAAAATGTATCGGTGAATCACAAATCACAAGTAACATATAATCACTGTATCTCCCTGTAGCTAGACAAACATGATGCAATACTTTTGACAGCTTATACTATCATGAGTGTAAATAGACAGATTGGCACAATCAGCACGGTGCAGGTTTGATGTGATACCTAAAGCATTCAGCTTTCGAGACGTGTTCCACAAAAAAAAATAATCGAGAAAATTGTTTCGTAAATAGCTCTTGATAGGTCTGGCATATTTATGTTGTATATCACGGTGTGTAAGACTACAGATGATGATATCACGTAATCCATTTAATTATGCAAGTAAGTTTAATGCTGGACGTACAGTACATATTACAATGTCATTTTACCATCTCCTTGAGGGCTTGTTCACACCAGCAGCCACGCTCAACCACACGGCTGCTGGTGTGCGTGTGCCCAGACAGTGCCAATGCACTGGATCGAGCTGCATCGCACTGTTTCTTTTTTCTGTTGTGAGAACTGTAATTGAAATATCACAAGGGGCATTTCATTAAAGGAGAACTATGGGGTTAAGGCTTTTCCCCAAAGTTCTTCTTAGGATAACAGGAGGACACAAACTAGCCTCCTCCCGTCACCCTAGGCTCAGTATACCGCAAGCAGCAGCTAACACGCCACAGCTGAAGCGGATCCCGACAATTATGTCTGGATCCGCCCAGCTGCATGACTGACAGCTGACTCTGCCTATCTAGAGGCAGAGCCAGCTGTATCTGCCCCCTCCCCCGTCCGTTCCGCCAGTCAGCGCTGGCGGATTGGAGCGGGGAGGGGGAATCCAGCCCTGCCGTGACAGGATAGAGAGGTGAGCGCACGCCAGTATGTGTTCGCTCACCTCCCGATCTACTGAGCCGACCTGTGACAGTCTCATTGTCACAGGTCGGCTAGAACTATGAGGTGAGTGAAAAGCACTCACCTCATAGTTCTCCTTTAAAGTGATATTAAACCTTCCTTTTTTTCTTTTTATGGTTAGAAGGGTCATACTTACATACAATTGCTACCCTTGCTTTTCTTGTTCTCTAGCTGATGCCCAAACTGGTCTCCCCTCCCTGCCGTTGTTGGTGTTTCCATCTGCTAGCTGGCTGCTGAGGAGACACCCGCGAGTGTTCATTCTCGACTGTGGCTGCAAGTAGTTGTGTGCGGCAAGCCATGCCCCTCCTCTCCTCCCAACAAATTGACTGATGGGAGAAGGAGTCAATCATTCCTCTGCCCTCAGTGCCCTCCCCCTGCAACCAGGCAGTTCAGAACAGAGGATATCTTCAGGGATCCTGCAGTGGTGACAAGTGGCCACGGGTAAGTGTGGGGGTAGGGGGGGGGCAGGGGAACACAGAAAGGTACTGGGAATTTTTTTTATACTTTAATGCATAGAAAGCATTAGGTTAAAAAATGGCCAGCCTTTAGTACCACTTTAAGTTTTATAGGCTGACCACGGTGCGATATGGTAGTACCCCATCTCACTGCGGTACACTTAAAGTACTGCATGCCATACTTTTTTTTAAGCAAACACCAATGCGACAAGGCCTTGCCTTGTGTTCGGATTGCGCTGGAAAAAACAGCCAGCACAGCCCGAACACAAATGCTGTGAATGAGCCCTTAACTTTGAAAATTCCATTTGATTTTCACATTCAAATTTTTTTTTGGAACTATGGTCAAAAATGATTATCAGTTAACCCCAATAATATAATTACTAAACATTTCTAAAGGTGTGTTTGTTGTTTCTTTAAGATATACGTGTAGGTAAAGGTCCACTATAAGAATAACCAAAAACAGTATAGTGTGGGAACCTACCAGATTTGGATATGCACTGACTGTCACAGAAAATACCTCCCTCCAGGCCTCCTGACTCTTAAGGAGGCTCAACTGGGGTGTATTGTACTTTAAGCACGTCTAAACCCAACAATAAGTAATATATTGGAGCTTACCAGTCCTTAGATGTGGTGAGTGCATTATTATTTTTTCTTGTTGCTAGTAACACACATTCTGCCCTAGAATGACAACACTTACTTACAATACTGCATCTATAAAGAAGCATCATTGTGCTTCTAGAAAAGAACTACAGAACCCCTATGTTCCCCTATGTTATGAAGAAGAGGAGGGGGCCTCCTCTTCATAACATAGGGGAAGATGTTCAGTAATTCATAGAGTGAGCCACTGATAAGTCAATAGAAGCAGAGAGCACAGGAAGTTATCAGCTTCAAAAACATCTGGATCAACAGGTATTTTTTGCACTTATCAAAGAGATATAACAAAATGCTTTCAATATTATATTTAATAGATCATGTATATCTTTACTGACACAAAATCAATATTGTATTAGCAAATCAAATTTCAAAATTTGAGCATGGTGTGGCCTGATGTAGGCATGTACTTGTAATGTAAGTTCCATATCACATATATCTATAAGATTTCATTATTTGCACTTATGAGTGAAATATTGAAAAATAATTGTCACCGTCTATGGAATAGACCATTAAAGACTATTGCAGTTAAAGGCTTATTATATATAGAACTAAAAAAACTACATCAAAAAGTGTAGAAAGCCTGTGAAGCAATTTGTCTCTTAGGCCCCTTTCACATGAGTGGTCCCATCGGGTCCACCTGTCAGTTTTTCAGCCGGACCCGATCAGATGCTCTATACAAGTCTATGTGCAGCCGTGTCATCCGTTTACGCCTGGTTAGCCCCGACTCCGGCTAGGTCCGGAAAAACAAAATGAGATCCGTTTCGACGGACTGGATTGTGCGGACCAGGGTAATCTGATGTAAACGGACACATGTCCATTTACTTCCGATTTCCCATAAACACACATGGGGTCCGGCAATGTCAGTTTTTTCCTGTGGCGGTGACATCCGCTCGGTACTGCTGTGATCAGGATCCTTTCCTGCCACACTCATCTGAAAGGGGCCTTACATCTACGGATGCGAGGAATACATTTAGTTTTGCTGCCACCTTCTCTCATATTCTTCTCTCTATATCCCGTCATCTATAAATGTAGTTTATTTGTTAAAAGGGCCCTATGTTCTTTATAGCTGTTTGTAATTTTGAAAGAAAATTGTAGAAATTGTACATTCAGTTTGTACTGTGTGTGGTCCGCATTATAGGGCAATCTCCCTATCAGTCAAATTAGTAGTAAATACTGTTAGCATAGATGTATTGCTGAAGACTACAACAACATATGACCCTTCTGCTCTGTGAAACATGCCTAGGGCTCTGGAAATGTATAGTTATCATATTTTTAGAAAATGTTTCCATCTTCATTAACACTGTATGCAAAGCAGGATGGTGGAAATATCTGGAGCTATGCCAAAATGGGTCAGCTGACACAATGTTCGTTGTTTACCCATAACTCGAAATTCCTGGTTAGTTCATTAATGAGATGATACATTAGGAAGGAAAAACTTTTCATTGTGCCCTTGGTCGCAAACCCTATTGCAAACCCTATTGACTTTTTAAAGATTTTAAAATTGGCTAATTCAACATTAGCAATCATTAGTATAGTTTTCTTGACTATCCAATCATTTTTCTGTGATTCAGTCAATCCTTTGGACAAAAATACACCCGAAGACTTGGCAACACAATGAGGCTGAATTACTAAAGGAGTTGGGACATCTTCACTTTCACATTAAATCACTTGTCATGTGAAAAGCAAATTTGTGTTTATTTCATCTGCAAATGATTGGGTATTCAAAGTGAACACAGCTTTGAATTATCAAGTGAAGATTCTCAACTCCTTTAGTTGACATTTCATCCCATATGAGTGGTATAATGTGTGCACTGTGGACTCAGTGTTCTTCCTAAGTGCATATGTAAATTCAGTATAGGCTAAGAAGGAAAAATACTGGGGCTATTTAGGACCATTATTCCAAGAAATCTGGAGCAAAATAGTGAAATAGTTGGGAAGTCTTTAGTGTGATGCTGTACGCATGAAAACAGTCATATTTTCCCCATAATGATAAATAGAGTTTTCTTTGTTTAGTCCTTTGTATGGATTAATGAGGCACAAGTTGGCATTCTCAAATCACATAATTTGAAGTTACATGATATGCCATAAACACCACTGTTCCTAATTTTGTTGTGACCTAAACCCTAGGCAAAGATCGCACGATCTCTTGTGGTCTTGAACATTGTAGGTCTTTGACATCATTAGAGACTCCAGATAGTCTACTGGGTTTAATTAAACAGAACCTGTTTAAAGTAGATTTCCAGTGAGATGGGCCACTAAGCAGGAAGCAGTGTCTGTTTCTGTAGTAATCAAATATGGCTGCCCCACGTACATATATAACTCCAAAGTATACACAGAAACAAACATTTACATACATTAACATACATTAATGAGATTAAAGTTATATAGGTTGAAAAAGATATGGGTCCATCAAATTTAAACCAAAAGACAAAAATAAATTAAAAACTTGCCCCTTGGAACCTAAAACCTGCAATTGATCTAGAGAATTATGTTTACATTAAACTGATCTCTTTCAAGTATACATTATATGTAAAAATACATGAAAAAGACTAAAGTTCCCTTAAAATTGTTTTCCAAAGCTTAGTCACCAAAGCGTATTCTTCTTTCAGATCAGCTTTAGCACAGAAGTTTCACGTGATGGATTTATGTATTTTGTCAACAACAATAACTATTATTTGGGCAATCGTATCATATTGTTTTTATCTCCCAGGTTTGGGTGTGGTGCTTTCATTTAGCATTACAGCGCATATTTGTCAAATAATTATATTTTGGTTATGTTGTAGGGAAACTCTGTTGGTGTGCATGGCACGTGATGCCCTTTGGCTCCCCTCTGTTGAACCGCTGTCAGAGTTCTGTGTAGTCTGTGCCACACAATTCTTTTGTCACAGTGACTAGGATTTCCTTTCCCAAGTTTTACTAGTGACTCATTTTATTATTACTCTCCTTTCTCTCCTCCCATATTAGAGACCTATCCAATAACCTAGCTTTGGGATTTAGCCTGCAGAACATACATGACAAAGCACAAGCATTTGTTTCACAGCGATGACTTAGCCTGTCACATACAACTGTACGGGAGTAGGTACCCTCTGACCTTGGAAAATACACAGTACACTATCAGTACAGAGAAGCAGCAGGATTACCAGACAGGCTTGAGGATTGTATAAGGAAAATGACTTTTACCAGCTGTCTAAGGTAGTAAAATATCTATTTTTTAATGTAACTGGCCAGTGAAGTATTTTGGTACTTTGTTTTAGAGAAAGGTAGATACAATGATTTAAATGATTTGTGCCATGCAATATGTTTGATAATCTGAGATAACACAAAGCTGGCACTTTTTAGTGTAATTCTACTTCTAATATACAAAACATAAAACTTTAGCACATCATAGTTCTTTAAATGCACACAAAGGCTAAAAAAATACAAAAATAAACACAAAGTCAGTGGGCTGTCATCTTTTTACATTTTTTTTTAACAGTGGTTAATGTAACATGATAGTATTAGTACTGCCTTTCCGATAATATATTGTCTTTGATGTTATTATTAAGTAGTGAGAAACACCTTTTTATATTCTTTATATATATATACATATATACATACATACATACATACATACACACATACACACTGCTCTTTCTGTCAGAAAACCACTTCCCTGTACATTAGTAACTCAAAATATGTTCTTGGTGAAAGATGACACTATACTTTCCATTTGAAGTAAAGTTTGTATAAGCCACTGCCATGTCTGCAGTATTTTTTAAATAACTACAGCTTCTTTACCATATTTAAATTTTGCTTTTTTAGAGCTCTGATATAAACAGACTTTAAACGATTTCACCTGTGTTGTGTGATACAACAAAAAGTTGCTGTGTAAATGTTATTTGAATTTGTGTTCAACTTTTTGCAAGTTTAACAAACATCTACCATATTCAAAAGTAAAATAGGAAATATTTGTTCATGCTCATAAGTGAATGACTTTAAGATTGTTAAAGCACTGTGTATCAGAAAAGGTGCAATTTTTATCTTAGAAAAATGAATGTTTTGAGATTTGTCATCCTTTGCTGCTTCTCTGTGCTTCTGAGCCACTGTCTGTCTACATGCACTCCAGCGATGGCTGCATGGCATGTGACAGGATGCCAATGAAGGATTAAATTTGGGAGAGAGACCGTGTGTGGTCACCTTGTAACAGGAAGTGCCTGAACAAGGACCTTTATGGAAGAAACATCAGTTATTATTTTAAACGAATGTTGCAGATCTAAAAATGTTAAGAATTATTTTTAAAATTAAATAAACATGTTAAATCTTATATAAGATTTTGGTGTTTGGGTTTACATCTACTTTAATGGTTTCTGCATTTTATCTTCTAGCAATAAATAGCTATAAATAAACTTTCTTAAAAGAGAAGTAAAGCCAAACCTTTTTTTGGCTTTATTTCTCTTTTGGGTCACATTTACTAATGTACTCCTCTGATCCAAAGTCACCAGATAGCGGGATAATGCCCACTATTTGCTGACAACTGAGAGCCATGCTGCAGCCAGGAAAGAATATTGTGGGGATCCACACCGCTACCTGATTGACGGCTGGCTCTGCCTCTCTAGAGCCAGTGCCAGTGGTGCCGGTCCCCTCCCCTGTCTGTCCCTCCAATGAGCACTGTGGGAAAAGAGAGGGGAGGGGACAATTCCTGCAGGGAACAAAGACTGACGGTGACTGAGAGATCAGCAGTTAAATAATTGCTCAGCTCTCTTTATAGAGTCAGCGTGTATGAGCTGTTGTGTCCCATGTCGGGAAAAATATATTTTACGCTCCTAATACTTCTCCTTTAATCCAGTTATTACGAGAGAGGCCGGGGTAAAACAGCGGTAAGGCTGAAAATAGCAACTGTTATGCCATATAACCTACATAATATAGCTTTCTGAATTGAGCCTAATATAGCTTTCTGAATTTAGCCTACTGTGTGATAATGAACCAGCAAAGCAAGTTAAATAACATAAGCATACGTATTTATAATTTTTTTTTTAATTTGTTACAAAATCAATGTGTAAGGCAGTGTATGTATTCTTTTGAAGACAAGTAAATCATGTGATCCGATACAGTCAGATGACAGTGCTGCTCACTTTGGAGGGACAACAGAGAAACATCTCTATTGAATAAAAAAAAATTTTTAAAGAATGCTGTGAGTACAGTAAGCACAACACACATTTATTGTGATGAACACATTTGCCTGAAACAGCCAAGTGAGGCATTCTGAGGACAAATTTTTATTTAAAAAGAGCATATGTAATGCACAAAATTATATCACTAGAACATATGAAAATGGGCTTTTAATATGGATAATCATGAACTAATACAATTCATATAATTCCTTTTAATTTTTTTATTACTTTCATAACACAGCCCAGTTCTTATGCTGAAAATGATGATGTTCAGATTTTATATCTATATGCTCTGGGTGCAGATGTGTAGGACTGACACAATTGCCCATCTGTACTGGGCTGGGTAGCTTAGTAAACTTTATGTGCATCTTTGTGTATGTCACAAGTCTTAACATTTATACTTTTACCCTAATACTAATATTCCAGCTGCCAATATATTCACCTTAAAGTGCAGCTCTTGGCAAAACCTCCCCTTTCCTGTGTTTTGTATAGAGTGAGGAAGAGTTAGAACCAGCATAGCATATTCTCAGCATAGTACAGTAAGGCCCCATTCACACAAACCTACGGATTCTTGTGGCAGGAATGCCAGGTGTCCCAATCAGATGCGGCCACTATACCCAATAAAGTAAATTACAGGATGACAGGGGCCACATCTGTCAGCGTCAGGCCATGTGCAATTGTACATGATATGATTACATGCGGTTTGGAATAGATGATTGTTCCTGGACACATCTATCCTGCGTCCAGCGACCGGCATCTATCCCCAACCGCGTGATGGTTTCATGTACAATTACAAGTGGCCTGCCTCTGACGGGTGCCTGTCACCTTGTCAATTACAGGCACAGCAGCCACATCTGAATGGAGTTGTATGGCATTCCTGCCACATGAATTTGTAGTTTCTTGCTGCAGGAATGCCAGATTGTCCCATGTGAATGGATCCTAAGCAAGGTCAATGAGCACCTGTTACTGATGCCCAGGAAACACTGCAAGTGTGATAAAGTCAGACAGTTCACTCAATTTACCTTAATCCAAGTAATATGAAATCTCCTCAGGATGCTCCAGGTAAACAGAACTTAGGGATGCACCACGACCGGTTTTTCGGTATCGAGTTCCGATATTTATCTTTCGGTACTTGCCGATACCAAGTATCGATACTGGTACTTCCACTAGCATGAAGCTGGCTTCCCACCGCCCAAGTTCTTAAATGCCCGTGAAGCCAGCTCCATGCTGTTTGGCCGGCTCCATGTTAATTGGCCGAAAAGACGGCTTCCCAGCCAATCAGCATTGTGACGGCCAAAGAGCATGGAACAGGGTTCTCAGCCAATCTGGAAGCCAGTAGGTGGGTCATTACCCGCCGTACGGCTTCCTGATTGTCTGGATAGCTGGCTTCATGTTCCTCGTGGCACTGCCGGTCACAGGAAATATCCTAAATCATGGGCTGTCTCCCTGTGGGCACGTAGTTTACACCACTCCCCCTAGATTCAATAGATTTCACAAAAAGTGGGGGGATGTAAGGGTTTCTGGAGGGGTGTAAATGACCGTCCAAGAGAGATATATTAAAAATATCAAAATGTATTTTGTTTTAAATATTGTTAAAAAATGATACATTCATAAATCAAACAAAACAAAACAAATCCCTGCATAGGAAATGTTTGTTGATTTGTTTTGTTTTGATTTATGAATGTATCATTTTTTAACAATATTTAAAACAAAATACATTTTGATGTTTTTAATATATCTCTCTTGGACGGTCATTTACACCCCTCCAGAAACCCTTACATCCCCCCACTTTTTGTGAAATCACTGGAAATATCCGTCTGACCGGAAGTTCCGGTATTGGGGGTAAGTGCTAGAGCATTTGGGCGAGTACAAGTACTTGCCCAAATACTCAATATGCAAGGGTTAATAAAAACATTTCCTGGAGTTCTTCTTTAACCTGACATGATTGTTAGTGGAGTGTACAAGAAAGACATGATATGATCATACAACAGAAGGGCAGATGCACAAAATAACTGTGTTTAAGACTTCAGCTAAGTTGCATGTTAGCAGGTTTCTTTGCCTCAGAAACTGAAGCCTGAACTACTCTGTTATTAGGAAATGGGGCCCACATTCTGTCTCTTGAATTTCTTTCATTTCCATTGTTTAGTTGTTCTCTATACCGGTCTGAGATTCTGCACTTCAAGTCAGAATCTGAAAATGCAGGCCAATGTACTCCGGGTCCAGAGCACCACCCTTTTTAGAACCCACCGCATCCATTCTGATTGGCCACACAGCCTTACTCTAAGAGGAATCAATCTAAGCATACTCGAAGTAGCCAGTTCTAGTACTTTTTACAGGGCATTTGTTGAGGGGATTTGTATGATACTGGGAACAAGGCGAAACTTTTGTTCTCTAAGTAGAATTGGACATAATTGGGCTCCGACCCATTAATAGTTAATTAAGCCATGTATTTAAATGCATGGATAATTCTATTGACTTTTCAATGCTAGGATTGATCACCAGCTTGATTCCGGTTTTACAGAAATGGATTCTACATTTTCATACAACATTAAAAAAAAATTGACAAATATTCTACAAGGGTGGTTAGTAATGTTCTTCTTTTGTAAGCTGCTTTTTGTAGTGAGAGACTTTTTTTATGACCGTTTCACGATTATACTCGGTTTCTGTTTGCTGTTTAATATCAGCATATACTATTGCTTCTATTTTAAGTCGATTATGAAGTTATCAAAGTCTTTTTGTTACATGAATTTGATGCGGACATTCCACCTTATTAAACATTACCATATACTGGTCAAACCATTATTTCAATCCTTTCAGTGTGTCCTTTTCCTGCCTTCCAATATACTTTTCTCTCGAATTATCTGCACTAAAAAAGTGTTTGTCTATTTATACCAGCAATCATAGAGAGGATTTAAGCCCAGAAAAATAGTCACCACAGAAAAGCCTTTTTTAAGATCTATATTTTTTTGTCTTCCAATGACAGACAACAGGACAAAGACCTCCTGCAAATTCTATTTTGCTCCTGTTTGTGAAGTAAGGCTCTGTGTTTCGTTTTTTCTGCTGTAAAGTACATGTTGACGTATCACCAGTGACACAATTGCTATATTTAAGCAGTTTTCCTTTTTCTCAATTTGGCCCATACATATCTCCATATAAAAACTATTTTATGTATTATCATATTGCCTATTTCCTAAAATTCTTGGCAGGAACTTCCATAGAATAGAGATTTATGGTTGGTCTGTTCTGACTGCTAAACTGAGGAACCAAAAGCAACTGATAAACTAAAAGTAATTGATTGGGTATTGATTCACAGTGTGTGCAAACCTCATTTGTTTAAAGCAAACCTGTGGTGAAGATCTACCCAACAGCTTTGCAGCAGGGACCCCAGGCTACTTTAGGTGTCTTTGGAGCACCGTGGGAGCCCTGAAATCTGACACCCTCAATATGTACAAATCCTAAGTTCAGTTTCTAAACCGATCTTGGGCCTATACTTCCCAGGCCTCACTATTTGTCAGTTAGGGTGTCTATCATAATTATTGAGCCCAATTTCATCTGTACAAGGAAATGTTATTTGCATCTTTTGAGTCCCTCAAGTTTCGGTGCCCCCAGGATGCTTTGAACACAACTAACGGTTCGTAGAGGTACCTCTGGGTGTTTGCATTTATTGCATTCTGTCATATTATGTGGTAGAGCTTTAATATAGATTTGCTTAGCCATATACAAGCTCATATTTCAGGCACTGTGGATGGTTTGGGGTGGAAGTGAATAGTCCATATAGTTGAATAAATATATTTGTTGTTGTTTTTTTTGCTTGTATTCGTACATAAAAATCAAATGCTGCCAGATAAAAAATAAATAAATTAGGGCTGTTATATCAACCATTTAAAATGTAACTGTTTTAGGCAAAGATCTGTGTGACCTATCCACACTTCCTAATAACAGACAGCCATGTTTTAGTCGATGATCAAAGGCTGCAACTGTAGAAATATGATATTAATAGACAAGAAAAAACAGTACAGATTAGGGCTGCAGCTAACTATTATTTTCATAATCGATTAGTTGCCCGATTTATTTTTTCAACTAATCAATTGGTTGCATTAAAAAGAATCTGTCTCTCTCTCTCTCTCTCTCTCTCTCTCTCTCTCTCTCTCTCTCTCTCTCTCTCTCTCTCTCTCTCTCTCTCTCTCTCTCTCTCTCTCTCTCTCTCTCTCTCTCTCTCTCTCTCTCTCTCTCTCTCTCTCTCTCTCTCTCTCATAATCGATTGAATCGATTAGTTGTTGCAGCCCTAGTACAGATAGATAGTGGCCATTATAGCTGCCTGAGACTACACTGTACTCTAAATTGTAAATACAGTTGTATACATTGTAAATTATATACTTTTGAACATGTAAAATATATAAACTGCATACACAAATGTTTTTTGATTGATGATTTACTAAAGAAGTAGAATTTTTACTAAGCCCAGTAAAACAGTGTACTGTTCTAACACACAAGGAAGTTACTATCAACGCTACATTATTTTGTCTGGCAGTATGTCTAATTACGCAATGGTTTGCCAACTACTTTCTTGTTTGGACTGTTGCAGCTTGTATGGACCTGAATATCAGGTTTGCTGTTTAAATGCGGAATGAATTATAATGGACACAGCTTGTATTGAATAGAATATTTAAAATGTATCTAAAGCCAAGCACAAACAATGAATATGTGGCAGCATACCATTCCTTAGATGTGGTGACTGCATTTTATTCCAGCTTTTTTCTTTATTTAGACCTAGTGTCATTACCAAGAACACACTTTCTGTTCTAGGGTGACAACACTCATTGACTGTGTTCTACGGGGGAGCAGTGTTGTCACCCTAGGAAGTGTGTTAGGACCAAAGAACACCTCCCTTTTACTCATCTACAAAGGTGTTTTGTAGTCTACAGAAGTGAACTGGGCAGGACGGTTAACACTGAGTGAGATTTCAATGCAGCAGAGGGAGAGAGCACATGATGTTATGAGCTTACTGGTTTTCTAGCAGGATCAACTTGTATTTTAAAGAACTAAAACATTCGTACTAAGTATGTGTTTTTAATTTTGCCCACATATACACTATAGACTTCCTTTGAACTTTCCCAGCACCGTGCAATTTCTGTGTTTAAAATGTTTTACTAGTGAGGTGCCGGTTACCATTGACATATACTGTATATATGTACATGTACAAGTTTGTGCCCATCCACTTGAGTAAAATTACTCCATATTTTATCTTCTGTGTAGGAACTAGTCAGAGTGGTTCATTGCTATATTTAAGAAGGTGGTCCCTTTTTTCCTAGGGCTATAAAATATTTTGTCTAATAAAGCTTTTTGAATTTTTTTTTTCATATCATCATTTTTGGTCTATACCCTAAGTTGTTTTTTTTGTCCCATAGTATTTTTTTTGTTTGAAGTCAGAGTGTTTTGAATTGATCCACAAAAACAACTAAAATTGCTTTGAAAGTCAGTTAGAAGCAGAAATACATTACCTCCCGTTTGAGCAATAAAAGTATGACAGGAGATCTAATCCTTCCACCATCTATCCTAAAATAAAAAAAAATCTTGGCTTTAAATGTACTTGAATGCAACACTAGAATCTTAACCTGACTACCCATACATATTCATTACTTAGTCACTGCTAAATTGATTTGGTAGGTTTCTGTCTTACTTCATTTAGTTTGGGTGTCTGATAGAAATAGGGCCTGTGTAAGTTTTTTTTAACAGATGAGTAATCCCTGGGAAACTGAAAATCCATAATTTATCAGTATACAAATAGTTTGTTAGGTTTCGTTATCCTAACATTTTTCATTAGATTATGCCTTTTAAGTTACCTCATTACTTTCCGTGTAGAATTTTAGCTCCAAGGGTGTGAGCAGCTCCCATCTATCCCTCTTTAGTAAGGACTCTCCCTCTTTTTTTTATCCAAAGTCTCTTTCCTTCACCATCTCTCTATTTTATATATGAAGAACTGTATAAATAAATGTACTGTTAACCATTCAGAAGTCTTTATATGGCTTCTATCTTTATGTCACAAGGAAGCTGACAGGATAGAAACATGGCAAAGGATGCATGATACACACAATTGTGTTCTATGTTATCTGTCTCTAAGTAGTAAAGGACTAATCAGAGACTGCATGAAAACCTGCCTATGTAGGCCAAAGCAACAGGTTTACTTCATGTATATTACATTTCTTTTGGTCTCTGCTGTAGTAAATAAAAATAGCTGCACTTTCAGGTATGGGAAACATGTATTTAATTTTCTGTTCTCCCACTTGTCAGCATTGGTGCTTGGTGATTTGCTCATTTTGGCACCCAGCGCTGTTAAATGGAGGTCTAGAGAGAGTTGCCAACTGTATGTAAGCTTTAAGTTGTGACTTCTACTCCTTGCTTCAGACAGCCATACTGAGCCATTTTTAATTTTTTTTTTTATTGTTTATCCGATTAACCGATTAATCGAACTTAATAATCGGCTAAGTAATCGATTTTGAAAATAATCGTTAGCTGCAGCTCTACAAAGAAGCAGGGAAGCAAAGGGAATGCAAGATGGAGCAGCAGTGGGGCCAAAATTAAAATTAAAGACCACCCTGTGATTTGTGTTTTGTAGCACTATATTTTTTTCTTATTTTGACCATTGTATGTATCTGTAAATGATTGAATGAAATTAATAAAAACATGCTTTATCAATGGATCATTGCTGAATGTTCTGGACCAGTAACATAGAAAGTATTAAAGTAATTGGCTCAGCAATGACAGCCTGGCAACAAGCATTTCCAGAAGCCTCCATAATTCTGGTTACATTTTGGTTAAATGTTTGAACCGATTAGATTAAAATGATTCTTTTTTTTTACTATCGGCATCCCATGCTTGTTTTTATGTATCTTTTCTGATACTGTTTTGATTTTTCTTGTAATTACTTGTGAAACATTTTGACTGTCCTTGGAGACTAAACTGATGTTGTATTTAGTAAACTTAATTAAGTTTCTCCAAGACGTAACAGCTGAAACTGACATTTAATTTAATTTTAGATGATATTTTGTGTTACAAAAATAAAATAGCAAACTAATTAAGTTTTATTTTACTCTGTAGTGTCCAAGACGAAGCAGAAGACTACACTGTGCACGGCCTCATAAAGAACCCTGATGTGTAAGTGATTCAGTAAATGTCAGTGTCCTTCAACGTCAATGAACGGCTTTACAATTGGCAACACAACTATGCTAATCCTTTCTATTTTATATATACATTCCAATCTGGATATGGTAATGATTGCAGAGCACCACGGTATATGCATGTCCAAGTGCAGCACCACTGTGAGTACAAAAAAAAAGGGAGTTGGGAGAAGGCAGATCCCTTCATGTTACTATATGGAGGGTTAGAGGCAGTTGAAAATATGTTTGTTACTTTTGCATACAAATGCCCCCTGCCCTTGGGCCTCTGCATGATCATATGACAAATACAGATATACAGTGGGTGGACAGGGTATCTTTCTAATCTCAACATAGTTTTTTTGCTAAATATTATCACTGATGATTTGCTTTAGTGTGGCCAATGTAGGAGCAGATGACTACATGCAACTGAGTGGTCTTCAGGATCTCCTCTTAGGCCACTGACGTTTTGTCAGTCTATATGACAAATGCTTGAATAGCCAGATAGTTTGCCTGGAGTATTTTAAATTACACTCTTCAAATTCAACTCCTAGTAGCCCACAGCAATTAATCCAAAACCAACTTCTGTTATTTAGACTATTATAAAGCACTAGAATCTGGAATCTTATTTGTTGTAAGGTGATGTTTTTGTTCTGTATTGAAAGTATAGCACATGCTACAGAAACATGCTACAGAAACAGGTAGTTCTTCAGCATACCAGTCCACTAGAATATTTGATGAGGTCTACAAATACATTTATCCATGGTTATAAACCATACACCAGCCAGAACAAGAAGCAACTAAAAGAAGCAGTACGAGATGGAAAAATATGGAGAGAACTGGCCCATAAAAATGCTGAGAGTCAGACACAACTGAACAGATAACACACACACACACACACCAGACAAATACTATAAATATATGTACATGTTTATTTGCCAAAACATAGGTAATTACGCATAGGTAACATAGGTAATTGCGCGTTTCACATATGACTACAAGAAAGGGTGGATGGTGGCCAGTTCACAAAGAAAATTGAGCACTATAATAGCTTAACACAAGAAATGAGGCTGGGCCCCTGTGCCATAGACAGTACGCACCAACATGCCCATGCCATGAACACCTCATCCCCCCTTCCCCAACATGTATAACTTTCCCTTGCACAGGGTGGCTGCTCCCCTCCAAGAGAAACTTTTTATCCACACACAAGTTAAAGGTGTTTGGATATGGCTAGTTTGGCCCTATGGGCCCCATGTAGCAAAGGTCCATTTGTTATACATCCATTTTAAATGACATCTGTAGGCCAAGCGTGGCTTCCACTAAGCCTGGCCAAAAGAGTAGCATTCTGATTGATTCACGCTATCCTGCATTAAAGCATAGCATGTTGAGCACACCCTCATCATCACAAGAAGAAGCATGGAATGAGTGCTCTCCCTTGTTTGTAAATCTGCACATGCGCAATCCCTCCCACGTCACAGCAGCGCTAATCTTGTTTGCTATCAATGCTACCATTTTATGTTTATTTTTATATGCAGTGAAAGAGCTGTGCTATGAATAGAGCCATTTTTAAAGAATGCATCCTAGATATTATCAATGTTCAGTGTATCGGTGAACTCTAGAGTCTTCTGTGATAGCTGGATCTGTTTCTGATTTACTGTGGTGCAGATCATAATAGTTCCGCCGTGAGACAGATGCTGTGATGATACCTTATCACTCAGCATTGCGTACTGAGAGATTGTCCTCAGGGAAAAGACACAGCTGTGATGGGAACATCAATGTTTGTATAGACTTTTGCTACAAATATATGGATTTTTTGTTTTCAGGTCCTAAACTCGATTTTCACTAACAGCATTTACTAGTGTCTTATTTTCTCTTGCAGAATCCTGTGTTGTCTAAACGAGCTGATGGATGAAGATGAGAAAGATAGAGCAAAGAGGTAACATCCTACATAGTAGTATAGTCTATATATGATGTTATTGGGGTGGCATGTGAGATTATATTAGTTATGATTTTAAAATCCTGGGTCTGGCAAATATTTGTATAATTATTATAGGTGTTCAGTAAAAGAATTCTCACCATAGTATGCATTACGTTGCAGTAGTTAGAATTAAAGCTCATCTCCAGCCAAACCTTATTTCCTTCTTGTCCATTGAGGGACACTGGAAGTCTTTTACCTTCAGGTTATACTGCTGCCTACAGGAGGACTGGTGAGACATGTTCTTATCATAGTTTTGTTATGAGATCCTCTTTATAACCTTGATGAAGGGAGACTCTTTGGGCCCAAAAACGAATTGACTTTTATTGAATGTAACTTGAAAAAAAATTAACTTCTGGGCATTACAAAACATGTCTGGCGCTTTCCTTACCATACTCCAGTCTATATGAGATATGTGCCATCCAACAGTTGTCACTGTTTAGAGAAGTGCTCTTTAGACACCAGACCTGAATTTTTTATTGGAGCAGCTATTGGAAAAAATGGTTCAGTATCCCACGTCTTCACGTGATTATGCAATAAAACCTTGAAGACTCTAACCCTTTCCCATTCTATTGAACGTTGAAAAAAAAACTGTTTGGCTGAAAATATTTTTTTAAATAAACCTAATGATATGGATTCTGCCATTCCTGACCTCCTTCTGAAGCTACTAGTTGCCTGGCTGTCTCTGGCTTTAGCACTTTTTGAGTCACTGACCAGCACCAAGCAAGCATATTATAAAGTCAGAACTGTGAAACTCTATACTTATTCCTGGCCTCTGCCCCAAAATGTATTTGTATGAGCAGGACAATGACCATGACAGCCAAGCAACTAGCTTATTTCTTGAAGTAGAGGTAATTACTGCCAATCTCTCAGTGCAGGTCTGCTTGTACTGTATACTGTATGTTTGTACTGTATATTGTGTATACCTGTATATCTAAACCCAAGAACAAAAATTGAATATATTGCCGTTTACAGTGTCCTTGTAACTTCCTGTGCACTAAAATATCAAGCAATCTTATCAGCAATTTAAGATCTCTTTCGAGAACTACAATACACCTTCTTCCTTGATAATGGTGATAATAAGATGGAGAGGTGTTTGTGGTTTAGGGTGACAATGTTGCTCCTCAGAAGATACAGTGAAATGAGTGACTGTTGTCAACAAAGGACAGGGAGTGTGTTACTAGCAGGACAACGGGTGAGAAAGGAAAAAAACCTAAAAAACAAAACGAATGTGACCAACACATATGGTAAGCTGCAATATATTACATTTGTGTTCTTGGGTTTAGATATGCTTAAAATGTATCCGTTATTTATTTCTTTGGATATATGAGAAATTTAAGTATCACCTTTTGTCCGTGTATATTTTGTATGATGGTTTTGCTGATCTGTAACTCCTGTGCCGTGGTATCATCTTATGAAGGTGTCCTGTCTCACCTTGAATCTTTTTTTCTTAACAAACAGCATAGGCAATGATTTAAAATGCAGTTTACAGCTTGATAAAAGCTTTACGCATGTGAAATTACAAAGAAATTCTAAAAAGTAAATATTTTAAGAAGAATTTGGGGATCTTTTTAACTCTTCCTACAAAAACAGCATAACCATTTTGAAACCCTCATTTAGCATTCCGGAATGGTGATCTCACATGATTCATTATTCACAGACATCGAGACTTCTATCCTGAGCTTTGCATGATTAACAATGATATCATCTTTAATTAAACTACAAGTGACTTTTAATGGTGTGACACCATCATCTTGAGAAAAGGAAGAGTCTCTTTTAACGATGT
The DNA here is from genome assembly GCF_000935625.1 of Nanorana parkeri. Classification (NCBI taxonomy): domain Eukaryota; kingdom Metazoa; phylum Chordata; class Amphibia; order Anura; family Dicroglossidae; genus Nanorana; species Nanorana parkeri. Next base: position 984,012 of record NW_017306610.1, on the reverse strand, counting down.
GCACTCTTCTTTAATGGTATATTAGATGTATGTTGTTTTTGTGAACTATGGTATAGCTTCTCAGGATTCCAGTCTACCTGTTCCACATATACCTACAGAAAATGTGCAACAGTGAACAAATCTTACAAGAAATTAATCAGTGTAAACACTTTTGTAACCAATGGATAAATATAAAAGAACTTTTCCCGAAATCAGTTTCACCCTGCCATTCCTCCATTGCAGTACGGAATAATGGAAAGTAATGTCTTGTTGCTATAGCCAAAAGGAGCTGTTCTTATCTCATACACTTTTTGCATGTGTATATATGTTACTGTGTACTGGGCCAGTGCTTTGGTCAGAAGTCTAAGTGGGTTGTGACCTTTCTAAATGGAAGCAATAGGACACATCGAGCCCCATTCTTTATAATCGGTTTGGTCATATTTGATACTTTCGACAACCCTAGTCCCTTTCTGGAACAGAAAATCAGTGTGAATGAACTACATTTAACTATTTTTTATTTACCTTGCTTTTTGTCAGTCTCACTAGTTAAGAAATTTCCATATGTACATACTATTAAGGCACAGACAAAACAAATGTCTTATAAGAATAGCCCCCTAAGATCAGAACTCCATTAATGAACCTGCATCTCTGACTTCAAGTGTGCTTATTTTCTCTGAATTAGTATATCACAAGGTCCCTATACCTGTCCGGTCTTGCTTTGTATTTGAGCATACCGGTCTGTAGTTGTAAAGGCTGTAAAAGCTTTATATAGTTATAATGCTTTTGATTAAAAGAGACAATGATTGTAGCAGGAAAAATATGATTAAAACTGAGACTGCAGGCCTTCACCAAGTCATTTCATGCATCTCCATCAAAGCATACCTGCTGGTTGCAATCATTGACATTTTCAGAAATCCACATAACTCACAAGACGTTGTTACGTCCAAACTGCATTATTCTATAATATGGGGTCATTATGTTCAGGTTATTGCTAAATTAGAATGTAATCTATTGTTGCTGCTACTGCACTACAACCAGAATGAGGATGACAGACTATCACCCTTGAGTTTCACTAGCAGACTACAATGAAATAATAATTTATTTGTTGGTATTTTCTGGGCCAAGTATAGAGCAGTTTAGACAGTTAGAGGTATACATCTAGGTTGAGTGTTCCACAGGTTTCCAAGGGCTCCTCATTTACTTTTGTATAACTGTATGTTTCTTTGAATTAGGGACAAATGTCAACTGCAATATGTGCTCTGTAAAGTCTTATGGTATTTGTCAGTGCTATAAAAAATATCCCTTAAAACCAGATTCATCAGGCCCATCATGGTTTTTCAGCACAAGCTTGCAGGCTGTTGCCAAGTTTCATGATACACATCATCACTCTTATGCTCCAGTACCTGAGCATCTGTATGACTGCAGTAAACGAAGACAGGAAGTGCTTGAATCATTGAACACTATGGGTGGGAATTTATCAAAGGAGCAGAGGAATCTGGAGCAATTGCCCATGGCAATCAATCAGCTTCTCTCTTCAGTCTGTTCAGTTACGATTTAAAAATAAAAGAGAGAAGCTGATTGGTTGCCATGCACAGCTGCACTAGTCTTGATAAATTCCCCTCTATGAATTTTCACAGGGTAACAACAATGATAGATATTTAACAGTTTAAATGTAACATTTCATGTTTCACTTTATGATGCCTTTAAGTAAGCTTTGTGATTTACAGAACATCAAAAGGTTATGCGGATTTGTATTGATAACTTGTTTTACACCCAGGGATAAAATTGAACTTATTAATTTATTTGTAATATCTCACCATAAGATACTTGTTCATTGTATGATAAAGAATGCTATAGATTCATAAAGGGAAAATAATTATGGGCAGGAATTTTATGCACTTGCAGAAGAGTAATGTTTTTTCTACTTGCGTTCCTGTAAACCCCTAATGAAATCTATCAGTTGAATGTATAAAGTATTATTTACTAGTATTGCTGTGTTGACTAAGTATATGTCAAAGACAACCTCTTATCATCTTTTTACTATGGAATATGGCCAAGGGGCAAATTACCTTTGTGAAGCATCCAATATTCATGTGTTGAAGGCTTGTGGATCTAATCCTACATTTCCATCTTTTCTTCATGCTAGGGCATCACGGAATAAATCTGAAAAGAAGAGAAGAGATCAGTTTAATGTTCTCATTAAGGAGCTGTGTACAATGCTGCAAGGGCACGGACACCCTCTTAAAATGGACAAGTCCACTATACTTCAAAGGACCATTGATTTCCTGCAGAAACAGAAAGGTAGAGTAAACTCTCCATTATCCAGAATTCAAGCAACCGGCACTCTCAAACAACCAGCAGTTGGCAGCTGAATGGGGAGCAATAGCCAGCCTGCTATTGGCTATTTCAAATTGCAGTAGCCAATAGCAGGCTGGCTATTGCACCCACCAACTGAGCCGAGAAGTGGACCTCACAGATAACTTTCTCTCTTGCTTAAGAGTTTCTATTAACTCTCAAGCAACTAGAAACTACAGTTATCCGACATCTACCAATCCCAGTGGGTGCCTGATAACTGGGACTTTACTGTATAGTGCACTGAATCTATGAAGACCATTTATAATGAAGTGTATACATTTTAGTAAGGTAAATTAAATTTTTTTGTTGTTGCAGAAATTACAGCACAGACAGACGCCTGTGAAATCAGGCAGGACTGGAAACCTTCTTTTCTTAGTAATGAAGAGTTTACCCAGTTGATGTTAGAGGTAAGAATGTTATGGCATATTCTTGCCATTATTTTAGGACTCCAAAAGTGCCATACATAGAGCTAGATTTTGTAATCTCTGCCCCCTAATGTCCAGAGTTGTGCTTTCATTCACATTCACGGTGCGGTGGTTTATCAGAACTGGGCTTTTTGTTTAGCCTTCCTTTGTCACTTCTTCAGTGATGTCTTAGTGATGGTGGAACCTTAGTATAATCCTTACTGTACTATCTTCTTGTAGCACACTGCTAGTATTGTAGGGTAATGACACATAAATAGAGGAAAGGTGAAGTAATTTAAGGCCATCCCATTCCAATTTGTTCCCTGGTCTTGACTTCTTCAAAAATATAAGAAAAATCTGCAATTGAAATGATAGGTTTTTTGGTTAATTAAAAAGAAAATTAAAATTGCTTTCCTATCCCGTTGTATAGTATACCGTCTACATGCTGAGCTCTGAGAACAGTTTTTTGTTAAGGAATAAGCGCACAGGCTGGGGTCCCAAAGGACAGTTCATGCAGACTTGACAAATAAAGCTATAAAAGAAGCTGAACACCTCTGGTTTTTACTTTTTGTTGCTTCTAGCTGACTTATGCAGCAACAGATTTTTCCTTACCAGAACAGCACTACCTGTCGTTGTTGCATGGGAGTGCTTTAGAGCTTGCAAGTGGGAGGGATCATATGGGGGGATGGGAACGTAAAGTAGTCATGTTAGTAAGGTATTGTCCTCCATCTCACTGAGAAAAACAGCTTCTTAAAGTGCACCTGTATCCAGAGTATGGGCATTAAACTGTTTACATATTTACATATCGTAAACAAGCAGCGGAAAATCCAGTCAAATTGGAGAAACCTTCTTGGGTGAAGGTCCTTGTGCAGGCTCAAAGATACTCTGAGCAGTTTGAAAGTAAAAGTAGATGATAAGACTGAGCTTCCTACCATTAACATACAATGCCTCCAAGCCTTTAACCAGGGACGTGCGGTCAGGTGAGGCAGAGCCTCGCCTAGTATTATGAAAGAAAAAGCTGTCAGGTTCAAGTCTGAAGCTGACAACTTTTTCTCCTTTCAGACTGGCTTCTAACACGTTAAGCAGCAGGGAAAGTCATGTACGGAGCGCTGCCTGTACAGGCGGTGCTTCATCCGGCTTGTGTAACCTAACATAGTGAGGCCAGAGCTACAACAGCTTCTTCTTGTTGTTGGAGTCTTCGGCTCTGTGGATGATTTGGATCAATGGCAAAGCGACATCAATCCATCAATGATCTCTGTGTGAAAGTGTAAAACCTGCTGGCATCCCACCAGCTTTTGACCAGCAGAGCTCATTCCCCTCATTCAAGTGACCATGTGGTGGACACAGCAGCTCCAAAGCTACTACCAAGCGCAAAGGTGCAAAGCATCTTGTGAAGCAATACAACCCAATTGTGGAAACCCATTGAAAAGCCATTCGTTTCCAAGATTAATTTTGAGTCACACTGGAAAAAAAGAATTATTCAGAGCAGTGGTGGCCTTAGAAATTATCAGCAGCTCTGCGGAAAAAGCCAATTAATGGTAGTGTGAGCAGTGCAACTCCCGCCAGCCAACGCAGGCAGGATGGATGTCAACATGTTTTCCATTTTCTAAGTGAAAGTGGAAAAAACACTAACATACTTTTATATGTGCCTTTCTAAATGTAATTTCCATCTCAGTTGTGCTATTCTAGTTTGCAGCACTGTTAATATATAGATCAATTATGTATGTTTCTCGCAGGTATGTTGTTGTTCAGAAGAGGCATCATTCAGTTTCATTATTTCTAGTGTCTAATGTCTAGTTAACTACAAAAACAAAGTAATAAATGCATGAATGTAAGACACAAATGTGTGTAGCGTCCCCCTCTTACTCCCTCCGCCTGTATTATCATCCTGGCTCCTCTCCCTGTACTGCCAATTTGCATGTATTAAAGATCATTGCCAGAACTTAGTCATCAGATTAATTTATTCGGAAGAACAATGAATGCAGTTCTGTGTAGATTCTGTATTTTTTTCTGTTTTTCCACTTGGGCAAGTGGAGGCACAATATGCCAAGAGTGAAGCACTTGTTTTCTTTTTGGAGCACTGAGTGGGTAGAATTGGCATAAGCAATGCTGCAATTATAGTGGTTATAGCGTAAGCATTTGAAGACGCTGTTCCTTTGGCACTGGTTGCCTGCAGGGGAGGACTAGCTTACCACCACCCTGGGAAAGAGGAAGGGAATGATGATGAGTACACCTGAGAATGCTGCACAACCTGGTCTGCGCTGTGGCTTTTTGAAAATGGCCAAGGCCAGCAGGACAGGAATGCCATCTTCAGCTTTACATAATCTGTGTGACTAACTGAAAAATGACATAAAATCCTAGGGATTACATTGCCCTTTGGATGTTATTTATATTTAAGGTGGAACTGTCAGAAGTAACACTATGAGGTTAATTTATAATACATTTGCGCAGCTTATAGCAATGCGAGTGACGTTTACAGAACATTATTGCCAACAGATGGAGCAGAGGAACATAGGAAATTCCAATGCTTCTCTGCTAAATCTAGTCACAGTATTGTGCTGTGAATGCCGTTTGCATCGCTATATGCTGTGAGAACATGTTATAAATCATCCCCTAAATGTATTATTAAAGTGGACCTTGCATAGTAAAAATAAAAAAAAAGCCTGTGGCGGAAAAGTTAGTAAATATATTTGCCTTACGCCGGCTTCTGCCCCCTGTTCCTAGGCAAGGGAGATGTCACCACACTTCTAGTGAGATCCCGTGGAATACTGCGTATTTCAAATCGCCTAATAAGACGCTCCTACATTGTGCTGGATGCACAGCGAAAAACCTTAATGTAAAAAAGTGTCAGCGTTGAGAATTTTCTCACAGTGCCCAGTGAAATTGAAATTTTGTTTGACATGTTTAAATGTGATAGGTGATACAAAAGCAAAGAGAAAGCTATATAACACATTTAAAACTCTGGCTGCAGGGGATTGCAGTGGCAGTCTGCTGTCTCTGATTTTTCTGTAGGTTAACGTATGTTGACCCACGGATCAGTGCCCCCCCTTCAAGTCACCCCCACAGCTGGGGGTGGCATCAGGGACTCCCTTTTCCCAGGGACAGACCCCTTGAAACAGGACAAACAGGAAAGAGCGACTGGGAAATGGGGACAAATAGTAACCATACATTTGGGGGACAACAGAGCTTACTTAAAGCTGGCCACACGCAGATGTCTATCATTTAGCTCAGTGGGCTAAATAAGAAAAATCAATACCCTAACAAGTCACTGCAGCTGTCTGGCAGAAGTTACTGATCTGCCAACAATTTTCCACCCAGCTCCTTTGATTTTTCAGTTGACGTTTGTCAAGCAGGTGGCGTCAACCACAGGAAACATTCTGGCTGATTCAGCAGAAAATGGCCAAAATGTAATCTATGTATGGCCAGCTTAACCATATCCAAAAAACCCCTCTGCGGACATCATCTTAAACAATGGTGCATCTAAGTCAATGTCACTTTTCATCCTGAAGCAAAGGGGATGTACGGTGGGAGGTAGGTGTAAAGAAGAGTTGTTGGAGGTTCAGAGTTATACATACAGCAGATGATGAAGTGGGCATGTTACCTGCAGATAACATTTTAAAGGTTGAAGATGTTATTTTGGAGCAGTGAAAATAAGTTTGCAAGCAGATAAAGTCATTTCAAAATTTACATACAATTTTGTAATGTATTAATTACAATACATCCTTTTAGATTCTATTATAGACAGATTACAGCAAGGATAACTTTGGTTTATCTTTCAGTGAAGCTGATATTTTCGCTGCCAAGTAACAAGACCTAAACATAGAGCTGACATTTGGGAAGATAGTATTATGTATAATTATATAGAAATGACAATTAATATGATGTGGTGCTTGGTTATAACAATGTTATGCTGGAGGAGACATGAAATAGACAAATGGCAACTGGAACTTTGCGAATATGACAGCAATGATTTGTGAAATTACACAGAATTGTGCTGAATGACAGAATGAAGTAATAATGATCCCTTTTCTCTGTCTAATATGTTCTTGTGTATAGTTTGTGTTTGTATAATGTGTGTGTGTGTGTATGTATATATATGTGTATATATATATATATATATATATATATACACACATTAGAGGTGCACGGAAATTGAATTTTTAGACCGAAACGAAAAAAAAATTGTCAGGCCAAAACCACAAACAATTTTTAATTTTTTTTCTAACTTTTTTAAAATATATATTTTTAATTTTATTCATTTGCTTTACTGACAGGGGCTTTGGGGAAATATTAGACCCCCTGATATTTCCCTTTTAAAATCGAAAAAGAGATTGAAGACACAGAGCCCTCTATCTCTTTTTCTGCAGCTCCCGTTATAAATGAACAGAAAGCCTCTATACTAAGTGCTCCTGTCCATTCATAAACTGTGAAGATAGTGTCAGTTACTATGTCCACAATCATGAATGAACAGGATGTGATGTAAAGCACTTCTTGTATATTTATAACTGGGGACACAGTAATCATACTATGTCCTTTATTATTTACAAACACTCAGCGATCAGCCTTCTGTGACACCGCTGACAGCTCTCTACTCCCTATTTACTTGTATGGCTTATGTGCGGTGAAGCCATTAGGTCAACACAATGCACAGGTGGGGTGCCTGTGGCCACATAACTTGACACATAATAATAAAAGCAAAAGAAACATAAATAATTTCTTTTGTTATTCTTATTATGTATTATTTTATATGGCCGCAGTTGGCGTGCCTATGAATTTTCTGGGCCTACCGCCTTCTCCGCACATGTGCAATACAGGCAAATAGCCTGTGAACATTCTAGACACGATCAGCTGTTCTGCCCTCATGCGTTCAGCCAACGCTGCCTGCAACTGCTGAGACCAGACTTCTAATGAAGTCCAGCAATCTGTTAGAACACCGGCTCGGCCTCCGGGGACAGCTGACAGCTGTCTCCCCTCTGCACTGCTCTTTATCCAGATTTGCTTGTTACAGGAGGCCCAGCTCTCCTCCCACACCGACCCGCTTGGCCTCCTGTGATAATGCTTGGCCTCCTGATAGTTTATCTTGCCCCTCTGAGCGCTGCCCTGTGTCCCCACCGATCCCTGTGGCCTCTGCCGACACAGGATGAGGGAGCAGCAGGGATCAGAGGTGACATAGAGCAGTGCCCAACGGGGAGGAGAGAAACACACACACATATACATATGTATATATGGAATTGACTAATTCCTGCTAATTTGATGTACTGTTCCAAGCTTACTAAGCCATTTCTATAAATAATCTTAGATAAAATAAATTGGTCTGCCATCTGTATGTTCTATAAATAGCCACTCCTGGCGCCATCCTCGGAATCAATGTTCTGTTTGGTTTAACACATTAAAAGAAGATTGAGTTTCCGTTTTTCTTTGTTAGGCTCTAGATGGCTTCCTCATTGCGCTTACCACTGATGGGATGATAATTTATGTTTCTGATAGTGTTTCATCTCTGCTTGGCCATTTACCGGTAAGTTATGTTCTCTTACAGTTTATCAGGATAGCGAATTGTGATGTATACATGCCATTTGAAATAGGACGATAACTCGCTTTTCTTTTGTTGATAATGATTTATTGTAATTTATTGTATTCCAGTTAAAAGTAAATGTCTAGTTACAGCATACTGGAGACTTTGCATTAAAAACACACACACACACACACACACACACACACACTCTATCTCTATATATTGAGGCCTTTACTCTGGGAACAGTATATAATCAACTTTAAAGTTAGATTAAACATTTCCTACTGTAAACCCTCGAAAGCAACCCTTGGGATGCAGTGCATATACCCTTTAAACTTTGTCTTTATGACCTTACGATCCCTGAAACAACTCATATCATAGCTCCCGGGTTTAGGAGGTCCTTGGAAGCTAAACATTGTTGTTAAAGGGTATGCGCAGACACCTGTAGATATTCTCACCACTATTTTAAATTTCTACAAAAATACATTCTAAAAGATTATTTGTGCTATATTATGGATTTTGCATAAACTACAGATTCTTACCATTGAATTTAACTGGTGTTTGCCTACAATAATTGGTATTATTTTTAGTGTTATTTCTTCTTGCCTATATTTAATTGCATAAAAAAACTATGTGATATTCATATTAAATAGAATTATTAGCGTCACAGTCACTGACAGTCACGATCAGTGGTATGTGATCGCTCAGTTCTCGATCAATAGAGCCAAAGTGTGACAGCTTCAATGTCTTATGTTTGCTCTAATTATGGGGATGTGTGTATTTCACTCTCCCCATATTATTTCCTTACTGTTTATCCTCACAGGTTTATATAAGAAAGACATCCTATGTAGCCTTTCTGGGCTTGCCATTTAGACTTTGGAATAGGAATATCTGCTACTGACAGGAGTCCATGGAGGTGTTCATTGAACACTCTATAAGAGGGTGAAAAACTTACCACAGTAACTGGCTTATGGGAATCCTATAGCTGTATAGATGTTTAAAGTTTACATTATGATAGCCCCATGGTCCTGCAAAGGTATTGACATATCTGCATCCATTTTTATTTTATATTTTGTCATCAACGTCATCTTGTTGTTAAATATATTTGTTTTCATCTTTTAAAAAAATTAGTCAATCAACATAATCTTTCTCTGAGTTGATTACATTTTTTGTGGGCCATTAACATAAAACTTTTAGAAACACTTATTTTGTATTCTGGGCTTCATTATGATTAACAAAGCCTGGAAACTTCAAAAGTGTCTGAAATAAAAATTCCTTCTATGTAAAATTGCATAATGAATGTAATCTGATTGAATTATATGGGGACGCCTGTAGATATCCTGCTGTCATGGGCACACAAGAATAATGAAGTCCCTATTGTAGAAGTTCAGCACCTTTTTTATGATGTTATTTTTGTAAAAACTGCCACAAGACTGCACTATTGGAGTCAACAAAGGTCTGTGTTTTATGCAGAGCTACTGCTCATCTGTATAGACCACAAGATTACAGAAAAGGAAAATCATCTCATGTTTGCCTTCTGACTCCCTTCACGCTCTAGTCCCCTTGTTGAATTCAGCCACCAATGTCCCACATTGGTCAGAAGAAGGATCCTAATTAAGGAAACATGTATCACAATTAACATTGTAAACTAACTGCCCCAGTCATTGGCATACAATTGCCAGGTGGAAAATAAAACACCAGATATGGGCAATAAAGAGAAAACTTAAATGTGAAATATTTGTGCAAATTAAGGCTACTATTTTACTGAACATGACAAAGCATACTTTTGTATCAGTCAGATTTAGTGGACCAAAATATATTGAATTTTCTGCCGGAGCGAGAACATGGTGAGGTGTACAAGTTGCTGGCACCACACATCCTCATGACAGAACCTCAAGAGTTTTTCAACAGTAAGTAACAACTCCTACTATGTTCAATAATATGCATGTGCTTAAGATCTAAGTGTTTTCTGGCTAACTATTATAAGTTTTGAGGCTGCAGGGTTTATGGTTTTTCTTGACACAATGTATATACTGTAGATTTACTGTGTATTGGTCTCTTAGAAGAAAAAGAACCAATGTAAAGAATTAAGCAAAAAAGTGTTTTGATCTGATAAACTGCTTCAAGAAGAGACATTCAAGGCCAGTTGTGCAACATCAGCTTGCAACGATGATTAAATATTTATTATAATACCGTATACTTAATACAACAAAATAATATTATTCATGTCAGGAAGTATATTTCAAAGAGTCCAATAAATAAGATGGTCATCTAAATTCCTCTATGTTTCCCTAGAGTTATTACTTTTATTACAAACATTGTTTAAATGCAATTGATACCAACAATGCATTGTTTCTGGGTCTGTACGATATATACATGGTGACCTAGAACAGTCTTAAGTACTAAAAGAAAACCCTTATTTTTATTAACTTCTTCCCTGAGCTATGTTTTTTTTTTCTTCTTATTCACATGTTAATTTTTAACATTTGCATTTTTTTCCTTCTCTAGCACTTGACTGAACATTTTCTTGGCACTAAATAATTTTAGTGCCTTTATAAAATTAAAATAAAATAGGAATATATTTCGCAGCTTCATTAGATTCTAGACTGAAAAAGAAATCTTGGTACTATATTATCAGTGAAATCTTGGCTCCCTTTCCCCATGTTCAGAATAACTAAATCACAGGAGATTAACCATGGTGCAAACTGTTGGCTGTCATTTCTGCAACCTGGGCTGGCTCAGTCACTGTTTGAGAAATATGCAAGGTCCATCCATCTCTCCTTTGGGATTGGGGTGGCATCTTCATCTCGAATACTAGAGGACCTGATGTTGCCACCAATCTGCAGAGTAACATTAACGTGTACAGTATATAAATGTAATGTATGGGTGTCAAAGGTGGGGGATTTCGGAAATACTTGTCAAAATAAAAACAAGCACAGAAGACACAAATTAATTGCCTTAATACTTTCACATTATTATCTTGTACTGTAAGATCAATACCTCTTCCCCACTTTACCTAAAACAGAAAATAAAAAGTTTTGGCAGTAGTTGGTCCTTAAGTTTGTCACTAGAGATTACCTACAGGAATAACTGCAGGCTCATTTCACAGCAAAGAGTACAATAATCATCTGCTAGTTACACAGAAAGAAGAATAGATTTTAGTGATAGGCAGCACCATGAAAACTGCTTGAAAAGATAATTCTCCTTTTACAATTGGACTTTAAATATAAATCTGTGCAATTAAGAAAGTAATACACATATAAAAACGTAGGTTTTGTTGTTGTGTCCTATTCATCACAGCAGTGTATTGAAGGATATGCACTAACAAGTGAAAGATCTTCGATTGGTTTGACTATGAAAATTCTGTAATATACAAAGTCATTTGAAAATGCATCTTGTGCCATTGTATGAAATTCACTGTCTTCGCCTGCTCAAAAAGGAAATTACAAAGTTACTTGATGGTTCATTTGTCAGCTTTTAGAAAACAAAGAGAATGGTTATACTGGACTGTTTATCCTGACACAATTGCTTAGAAAAGGATACAGCTCCTGCCAAGAGGTACCGCTACAGGCTATTCTCTGAGTAGGTTTAAGCATTCATCTTTTATTGCAAGATGCAGTCTGCTTCCTAAAATAATGTGAAGTTATTTTCATACATTGTGTTCTGAGCTGTAATAAAATATTTACTATGATTTTAGGGTTCCCTAACCCCTATTGATCTTAAAGCAGGAGAACTACAGACAACAGATAATGATGGGTCTTTGCTTTTGGAAATTAGCTATTTCCAATATTAGTAACCATACCAGTGTTCAGGGGTATCCGGGGTCTTCTTTAGCAAACTGGCGCATTAATAAAAGTGTGTCCCATGCCTAATAATGTGTTTTGGATGAACTTAGGGCCCCTTCACACCTATGTGCTTATATCTGTGCATTTTGTAGTGTGCTGACACACCTTGGGGTCGATTTACTAAAGGCAAACAGGCTGTTCACTTTTCAAGAGAATTTTCCATTAGCTTAGTGAATGAGGTGAAGCTCTACTGACTTCCATCATCCAATCACGTGCAAGCAAAAATACTGTTTTTTTTTTATTTTTCTTGCATGTGATTAGGTATCCTTATCAAAGTTAATTTTCACCACATTCACTAATCTAAGGGGACATTCCCTTGCAAAGTGAACATCTTGTTTGCCTCTAGTAAATCAACCTCTTCGTGATAAAGCAGCTTGTTCACCTTGAGTAAGCCTCAATGCATGAAAAAAAAAAAAAAACCTGCACTATTTTTGGCCCACGTAGCACACCCCAATTCACGGTCATTCACATTGTTGTGGTGTGCTGAAGAACCGGTGTGTTTGTGTTAGGTTGCCATAATACATGGCAACATACATAGAACATTTGTTGTTTTTGGTTGCCTTACCCACATCATAATGGGTTTCGACGCACATATGAACATGTGCACGTGGTGTGAATGGACCCTTAAAGAGTACAATAGCTGCAGCTTTGAAGCAGCAGTCCTTCTAGGTAATGGGAGTTTTAGTCCTCTTACTGTAATTAGAAAAACAATTGAGGACATCAGCTTGATGTAGGTAATCTTACTGCTCATTTTAACAGTGCTAGTCTGACTCATTGAAAACAATGCACTCCATTTGGCTGATAGCTTATCTCAACAGTTGTTAAAGTGTATCTGAGCCGGAAAAAAACAAATTTAATAATTTGCAGCTTACCAATCCTTAAAGGTGGTGGCTGCATTAGTCCTCTTATTACAAGCTTTTTTTAATTTATTTTCACCTGGTGATCAATTCAGTAACACATTTCCTGTCTTAGCGTGGTTCTACTCTATGGAGGAGCAATAGTCACCCTAGGACAGCAGCATTTTTTAATCTGTGGATCGGGTAGTATGAGAAGTACTAGCATATTTAGGTTGACTTGACTGACAAATAAAAGTTTTTTTCCCCCTGTTGGGATAAAGGTTTTACAAAAATAAAGGAAAGCTGACCATTGTGAGCATTCCTGTCAGTATTAAATGATTTGTGTCAACCCTCTGTCTGCCACTTTTGCTGGACAGCTTTGCCTGTTAAGCGAAATTGAATAATGACAGACTAAGTGGCCGAATCACTAGGTGAAATAATAGGGGGGGGAAAGCCTAAAAAAAGAAAATGAATGCAGCCATCACATTTAAGGTTTGGTAAGGAACAATATATTCAAATTATGCTTTTGGGTTCAGATAAGCAGAAAGTGTAATTGCACTAAACCATCAGGTGATGAAGAGATTTCTATATTTAAAACAAAAACAAAATGTGCTGGGGCAAGCTTTGAAAATGTGAAATGCATATCAAAATCCAATTTAAAGTAAAAGCAGCAACATGCTTGCACTGAAAATACACTATACATTCTCTTTTATTGAAGATTAAACCTGTAGTATATTACCCAATCTTTTTTTTTTTTCCAGATGAAAAACAATTGGAGTTTTGCTGTCATTTAGCAAGAGGAAGTCTTGACCCAAATGAACCTCCCACTTATGAATATGTAAAATTTGTTGTAGATTTTAAGTTTTTTACACATGGTGAGTATTTTTAATTTCTTTAAAATTCTTCAATATTTAATGAAAGTGATAGGATAATATTCCACATTTAGTGAACCATAAGCATACAGGCTAACTGTAGACCTGTGTCAGTCAGTTGTTGTTAAAGAGACTTAGAAGCCTAATAAAAAATGTCATAAAGGCAGGCTGTAAAAAAACAATAACAATAGTTACTATTGTTGCCGCCGGTGACTTTATTCTTCACTCTTATGCAGAGCTACACCAACCTCTGGGAACCAACAGTGCCATCATTTACATGCAGTCTACTGAAATATAGTTTTTCTTAAAGTGTAACTCGAGTTAAAACTGCCAAAACTTTTTTTGCTTTAAGCAGAGTAGGAAAAGGTTACCACCCCCATGGAGGAGATTTCCCTGCAATTTTCGTTACAGAAACACAACAGAAAGTCAAGGAAAATGTTCCCAAAATGTGCAAAACGGCAGGAAAATGTCACTTTCGGCATTTAGCCGAAAGTGCCATTTTCGGCCGGCACCCCCCCTTCACTTTTCGCCCGGGGCCCGCGCCCCTGCTGCACCCCCGGTTGTTACGCCACTGCACTGGAACAGTAGTTGTGATTAGAGGATATCCATTCTACTCATCTCTGTCCTGGTGACATCGGTAAAATGTTTGACAACCATAACTTTCTCTTCCAGGGAAAATGTTACCTGGGATAGATAGTGAGGTAAGATCTCCTCAAAGAGACACAGAAAGCTTTAAAATTGACAAAGGTTTTAACTCCGCATCACTCTGTCCAAAGCCAGAAATAACAGTGGAGATTCAATGAAGGCTTTGTGACAAAGTTCTGGCATTATGTTTGTATCTAGAACTTTTGCGCCAAATTCATAAAAGTTTTGCTAGTTCCATAGTTAATACCAATACAAGCATGTGCAACAAATTCACAAAGTTCTTATTTGCAACATTTTCCTGAATTATCGCTAACTGTGGCTGGCTGTGAAGAAAAAATTAGCAAATAAAAAAATTAGAATTAAAATAACTGGGGGTAATTAAGACTACTTTAATGTTGGAGTAAACAGGGTTCTCTCCCCCCCCCCCCCCCCCTCCCAACTCCCTTATTACTGGTTGCTAAGATGCTGTTGGCCCATAGCATCATTGGTTGCTAGGACACTGTCGGCTGCACATCGCCTTTAGTTGCTAGGATTGAGTCAAACACATGGCAAGAAATCAACCAATGATTCTGTGCAGCAGTGTCTGCACCACTCTTTATGAATTACATGGAACATGTTTAGTGGAAGACACTGATCGGACCAGGCCAGAATAAGTATTTCTCTTGAGCCTCAGATTTGGCAATCTGAACCTGCCTTTTTTTTAATTAGGCTTAACAAATTTACTGTATGGATTAGTGTTATTAGGGAATAACATAAATGCTTCCTTATTCCTGCAATACACCTCATCTGCTTCTGTGATTCGATTGGTCAGTTTCTAATTTACCCGATTGTACGCATTGTGTATACAGTAAAATCCATGTGCGGTCATCCCTATACTACTGACACGCAAGCAATACATGCTGGTATCTTACCTGATTGTACATATTGTGTATACAGTAAAAATCCATGTGCAGTCATCCCTATACTACTGACACACAAGCAATACATGCTGGTACCTGTATGGCTTACAGTCTGCAAGAGATTGGGTCTACTACCATGCAGAGCAGCAATGAGGATTACTTTTGTGGTACTGGACCATGTCATGTTATCCTTCAAGGTTCCAATGATCTAGACTATAAGCTCTGTTTGGTCAGCTACCGTAGATTAGTAATCCAATAGAAAAAACCTGCTATATATCCTATTGCATGGATGAACTGAGGGCCTCAGAGAACGTGACCTGAAAAATCAATAAAAAAAAAAAAACTTGATCCATAAAATATCTATCTGATCTACTTACAACTCATGTTCCACACACCTATAGGTTTGGAAAACAATCTCCTTATTTCTTGTGTACATAGTATCCAACATCATTATGTAGGTTGGCTTACTCCACCCACATTTGGGCATAATTGTGGTAAACAAAATGTGTGACGGCAGCTTTGCAACCTTTTATAAAATGTTATGAATTTTTATTCTTACAATCAACTTTGCATTTGTGATGATTACAAGCTTCTATAATATTGAAACACAATACATGTGTTAATTAGATGCTGAACATTGTAACCATGACTAATGTCACTATTTCTAATGTCATTGTGACTAATTCAGCCATTGTACTAATTTGACAAGAGTCGAAAACATGTCATTATGAAAACATGACTGTGAAGCTTCTCTGTTAGAGGGCTTATTTGGGCCTTCAACTCTTTCAGGATTGTGGGGTTGAGTTGGTAAATTACCAACAGACAGTGAAACAGCATCTGCTCAATGCATTGCTACTGCCAACAATACTTACATTATCATCTGTATACATTATAATCTATGTAATTTGAAAAACACCTGTTTACATTCACTTTTAATGAAAAATGAGTGTTGTGCACATACCACCATTCAGATTATTATGGTAAATAAAAGCAAGTATCTGGTTGAAAGGCTTTCCTCTGCACTTTAAATATCAACCTGTTGGTCTGCTGGATGCCTAAATATACCTTTTCATCAAAATGGCTCCATGATGACAAAGAGACATCTCAGCTGGAGGTTCCAATCTTCCTTGTACACTGTGCACAGACACACAGAAACACACATTAAAGGCTTTATTATGTTTTTGGCTTTAGGGTGGACATGGTAGTTGAGCTTACCAAACTGATTTCTCTGTGAAAAAAGGTTTTGGCTTTAATCATGGAAGCTTGACTGCCATGTATGCCATTTACATGCAGTTTCATAAAACGCAGATATGCCTTTTGGCCACTGTTACCCTTTTTTTTTTTTTGTGGCCAAATGCGATTTTAGTGTCTGACACCTATATAACTAACACATGGATTAGAATGCACACACATGGTTTGCAGAAAGTTAGTCATATTACATTGTTTCTGTTTTATGTGTGTAGGTACAATATGTGTTAGCCATGTTAAAAGCATGCTATGAAATATGTTCATCTGAACTGCTGACAGCAGGAGCGCTGCACTCTGAGCAGAATAAAACATCTTTAACATTTGCTGATGTGGGGACCTGTCCAATTTATTACAGTGCCTACATCTTCATTTAATGGTTTTGAGTCAGCTGTTGCAAGGGCATTCCGGTCAGCCAGCGAAGAACAGATATGTCTTGTAGCCACAGTAAGACTTGTCACTCCACAATTTCTCAAGGTGAGTGCAGCCACTTTTTCAACAGTATGGTTTGCTTACTACTTCCTATAACTAATCAATAGTGTACACATTTAAATAAATTATTGATAATCCTTTATTATATCGTTTGTCATTTCTACTTTCAAAACCAAATGTGCAAATCAGCCTCCTCGTGTTTCTTCCCCACTGTCCAGTACACAGATTAGTCTTTCCCTAGTGAGATCCCACCCCCAGCACACACACATTGGTCTCTCCTCCAGCACACAATCTCTGGTTTCCTTTCTAGAGACTCCTCAGTTTACAGTCCCACACAACCACCATACAATTGTACATTGAACACTGTGCTCCCAAAACACATTGTAGTCTGGAGATTCGGCACTCAGAGTGAAACTCAGTTCAGCAGAAGCCTCTGCCCCCTTCCTCCTCTGCAATAGCAGCTTTCTCCTTGCTTCTTAAAGTGTAGTCCAGGATTGTGTTGCTTGTGTTAGGACACACATTGCTATCTCATGTGTATCCTGCCCTTGTACAAACACATTACTCCCCTCCTGCGCATACTGCCCCCTGACATACCCTCCACAGTCTTCTCCTGCAGATGCTGCCTGCTGTCATACCGTCCACACTTCTCTCCTCTACATATTGTCCCCTGTCATACCCTCTACAGTCTGCTCCTGCACATACTGCCTCCTGTCATACTTGCCACACTCCTCTCCGGCACATACTGCCTGCTGTGATACCCTCCACACTTCTCTCCTGCACATACTGTCCCCTGTCATACCCTCCACACTCCCCTCCTGTGCATACTACCCCATGTCATACTCGCCACACTTCTCTCCTGTACATACTGCCTGCTGTCATACCCTCCTCACTCCTCTCTTGCACCTACTCCCAGCAGTCATACACTTTACACTCCTCTCCAACACATACTGCCCTCTGTCATACCTTCCACGCTCCTCTCCAGGACATACTGCACTCAGTCTTACCCTCCACACTCGTGTTATGCACATACTGGCTGATGACATACCCTCTGCACTCCTCTCCTACATATACTGCCCACCAAGACACTTCTTTATCATTATTTTTTATCTTCCCAACCTTTCCTGTTCTGGAACAGGCACACTTTTGCTAATAATTATAATTAGTATTATTATTATTTGGTTTTATTTATGTAGACATAATGCTGAAAGCTTGAGATATTAAAATTGTGTTGCTTGTAGCTTCTATTACTTCTAGTACTACAAATTGAACCCCAATTCCCAAAAAGTTGTGACGCTGTGCAAAATCTACATTAACACAGAGTGCAATAATTTGCAAATCTCATAAACCCGTATTTTATTCACAACAGAAAACATATCAAATGTTTAAACTGAGAAAATTTACTATTTAAAAAAAAATTGAAATTGATGTCAGCAACACAACTCCAAAAAGTTGGGACAGGCCATGTTTACCACGGTGTAGCATCTCATCTTCTTTTAACAATGCTCTGTAAATGTCTGGTAACTCAGGAGATCGGTTGCTGGAGTTTTGGGAGAGTATTGTTGTCTTATTCTTGCCTGATATAGGATTCTAACTGCTCAACAGTCTGGGTCATCTTTGTCGTATTTTTTGTTTCAAAATGCACTAGAAATGTTCAATTGGTGAAAAGTCTGGCCTGTTAAGCACCTGGATTCTTCCACTACGAAGCTATGCGGTTGTCATAGATACAGTATGCGGTTTAGCATTGTCATGCTGCAATATGAAAGGCCTTCCCTGAAAAAGACGTTGTTGGGATGGGAGCATATGCTGCTCTGAAACCTGGCTATATCTTTCAGCATTGATGGTGCCATTCCAGATGTGCAAGCTGCCCATTCCATACACACTAATGCACCCCTATACCATCAGAGATGCAGCTTTTGATCTAAGTGCTAATAACATGCTGGAAGGTCCCCCTCCTCTTTGGTCCGGAGGATGCGGAAACCATGGTTGCCAAAAAGAATGTAAACTTTTGCACTTTGCGACAGCCCATTTTAAATGTGCTTTGGCCCAGAGAGGATGGCGGCATTTTCACAGATTGGTGAACCTCTGCCCATCTTACTTTTGAGATACCATAGCTTTCTAAGATGCTCTTTTTATACCCAATCATGTTACTGACCTGTTGCCAATTAACCAAATAAGTTGCACAATGTTTTTCCACCTCTTCCTTGTTAGTACCACTTACTTTGACAGCTTTTTGTTGCACTGTCCCAACTTTTTTGAGACGTGTTGCCGCCATTAATTTAAAAATTACCGTACATTTTTTCTTAAAATTGTAAATTTTCTCAGTTTGAACATTTGATATGTTTTCTATTTTCTATTGTGAATTTATGAGATTTGCAAATCATTTTCTATTGTGAATTTATGAGATTTGCAAATCATTGCATTCTGTTTTTATGTAGAGTTTACACAGCATCCCAACTTTACTGGAATTGGGTTTTAATTTTTAAGCTTAAACCAAAAAAAATCTCAGATTTAATCGGTTTCTTATATTAGGGGCATTTCCTCCCCTCCTTCACTTTCCTTTCCTGTAGCTTCAAAGTATATTTAAAGCCAATTTTTTTTTTGTTTGTCTTGGATAGAGTGTAGAAGTGTTGTAACTTCTGTCGAGTTTTTATTACTGTCTGTGCCCCCACTGGGATGTTATACCTTCTCCAATTGTCTTGGTGACCATTAACACCGGGACAGAAATTGATGGGAAATTCAATTTTACGGTTGTTAGAGGGTTTTTTTTCTTCACATAGAAGAGATTGCTTCTTACTTGACAGGAATTGACCTATTCTATCCACAACTTGAAAACAAATTTTGGCTTTAGATATACTCATTCCCTGTGTTTCAGCTTCTATAGTAATACTGGTAACACACGTACATAGTTACTAATATAAATAATTACACTGGCTATATCTATTGCTGATTTTATTATATTGCTGGGCAGAGATGTGTCTTCAATCTCCTGGGTACATGTCAATCTTCTCAATAGTTGTAATTGGTCTAAAGTGCTGATCTTGGCATGCTGCAATTGAAGCCATGTGGTTGATGCTTAATCTATATGTTTAACCCTGAACTCTTAAAAAGTGTTACCATGGAGTGCCTTAAATATCACTATGAATTCTGAAGACCTATGGTTACAGTTACCTATATAATTTTATTGTATGTATGCAGGAACTGTGTAATGTTGAGGAGCCCTGTGAAGAATTCACGTCAAGACACAGTTTAGAGTGGAAATTTCTATTTTTAGACCACAGGTAAATGATCCCTTATCTTTTATATATTTGTGCTTATGAGTTATGTTTACATGGGACATTAGGATGAAATTTTAGCAAATATAAATTGCATGTTTACAGCATTCTTTCTGTTAAGTTGTAATGTCAAAACGCAAGTGGTGGCAGAGTTGGCAGATCCAACGATATCATAGGTGCTATAATTATTGAAGGAATGTAATGGGATCCCGGTTCATTTTACAAATTAACAACTCATATTTTACTATTCTGAAATCAGATTGATTGCACTACTATCCATTCAGACAGCATCTCCCAGTGCGATTCATCTACAGACACTGCTGGGAATGCTGACATTATATGTAGCAGTCTGCCTGTGTTTAAACCTCAAGCTGTGTGCAATCATGTGGGAGTGGAAGTGTGCCAATTACAGGCATAGAGGCAGATGATTTTGGGAAACCTTATCTACACGTCGCTATGATTGGAAGAAATTAAATTGGATTTAGATTGAACGGAAAGGTCATTTGAAAGCCCAATTCCACCCTGTCAATTTTTATTGCAGCCTGGGGCCTTGTAGGGGGAAATTTTACCTCTCTTCCTGTCCCAGTAACCATGCTGTCACCATGATAAGAACAGAAGGAAAATCTCCAACTCTTACTGTACTGCTAGCGCAGAAAGCGTCAATGGATTTTGTTGATCACTTTACTTCTAGGCTAATTGATTGTTTGCACTTGGTAATGGGCATTTTTTATTCTGATTTGGAAGGAGTTACATATCATTGGTTTCTTTATCTGTTATTGCTTGTGTTTGTCTTTAGTCACACTTGCCCTGATTAAGGTATTCTTGTGTGGCTCCTAAATGTAGCATTTGTCTGTTGTGATAAAATAAAAGCTGTTTTCTTACCATATTGGAGTACTACATAAATCTACAATAGGGAATGGGAACACAGCACTTAAAAAGTATGGTAAAGGAAGTAGATAGCACTACTTAGATTGTTCTTTTAATTCACAAACAGGGTGATACATGTATCTGTAAAAAATAAGTCAAGGCAACTGGACTTGCTGTATTTTTCTTTGGAAAGAAAAACACAGCAAGTCCAGTTGCTTTGACTTATTTTTTACAGATATACCATGACCTGGATGAATGAGAACCTTCACAGGCATAGGGTGATGCATGGTAAAACCGCCCCTTTAACAAGGCTTTAAAAACTGACTATATAAAGAGGACTGAACTTTGTGCTCATTACGAGAATAAGTACACTGGCTGTTCTAAATTTAGAGCAAACAATGTGCTAGCAGATGCTGTGTGTTCTAAATTTAGAACAATCAGTGAACATATTCTCCTAATGAGTCCAGTCTGCTTTTATAAGCAGCATTTAAAACCTTGATGAAGAAGAACTGTTTTTACCCCCTGAAATGTGTTGGATGTTTTCTTCTGTAACTCCTTGCTATTGCAATGCCCTTAGTGTAAAAGAGTCACTTAACCAGAGCCAGTGGGCTCCACTGACTAGATATGGCCAATGAATATCGGACTCTAATTACCCAACATCCAGCACCTTGTATCTAGACATTTTGACTAGCAGTTAAAAGTTGACAGATGTTCTAGTTTGCCCCTAATTAAAATTAAAAAATGTTTTTATTGCTGAGTGTTTCCCTGTTGAAGATTTCCGCTTCCTTCCTGTTTTTGTTCCTGGGAGGGGAAATAACAGCGCTGTGATCATCTGGTTTCTCCTGTAAGATGATTTTAACATAAAAATATTATTTAACCTTTTCAATGCCAGGAATGCAGAACAACCAGCTAAACCAAGTTTAATAATATCTTGGAATTTCCCAAGAGTTCTGACGTGCCTAACATTTTTAACTTTTTACTATACTACAGTTGTTGCTAGGCCCATCCAAAATATTTAAGAATATATATTATATTAAACTTTTCCAGTACATTATTACATCATTAAACCACTCAACACAATATATACAATGTATATCCCTCTTTAAACCCCTCTTTCCAACCTCTACATATCATTTTAAATATGCATCATCAAATAGGCCAACTGTTAGATTTACTCTCCATCTTGCTCCGGGTTGGACCTGGAAAACCAGGGTCCACAATTTTACACGCTAGGTCTTAAATATCTCCAAAAACCCTTGGGTGACCTTGTACCATAGACCTATCCCCAGCCTCACCAACTATGAATTCCTATTTATTACCACCAGACAAACGATTGCTAAGGCCTGGAAACAAACATAAGTACCGTACTTGATATGTTTTCAGCTCCAAGACTAGATTAGAGCAAAAATTAGTGGATGAGAGTGTGTTAATGAGAGTGACAAAATAAGTTTGTTTGTCAGCACGGAGGGAGGAGTTATATTTTATCAGGGCAGCTTTGTACAGGGTAAAGTCTTGCAGAGACCTAGTTCTCCGCCACAGTCGCTCAAGAGCGCGGCTTTGTCTTTTTTGATGTTTGGTAACTTCACTTTGCCACGGTTGTAGCAGGCGTGGTCTAAGTCTGCGCGTGTTATATATATATATAATTACATAATCCTCCTGTAGATGAAATTACTGGCTAGTTGAGGGGTTTAGTCTTTGGTTTGGGATTAGCACAGAGATCAAATCTGTGATTTACCTGCATAAACCAGAGAAGGGGAAGGGTCATCAGTTCATAGCCTATATCAAAAGATAGATATACATAGATATACATTTAATATAAAGCTTTTTATAGAATTGGAGACCTATGCTGAGAAGATAGACTACTGTTGCTGACGTCTTCTGAAAATGCTGATCGCCTGTCTGTCTCTGATTTTAATTTCTGACCTGGAGCAAGTATGCAGCAAGTGAAGTAAGAACAATAGATCTGCATACCTGTTCCAGGTCAGTAATGCATAAATGTATTAAAGTAACTGGATTAGCATGACAACCAGGAAGCTAACATTTTCAGAATAAAGGCTAAACCCCTTGCAGCCCACACGTTGTTTGGGGATTTCTAGCTGAGTGAAATAGGGGAATCGAACAACATTGGGGCACCTGCAAACTTCTAATAAATACAGGTGAGATTATTGTTGCTCAGATGGGCTTGCCGATATTTGTCCATAAAGAATACCTGTCATGAGAGGAATGTGTAGTCTGCCATTGCTAACCCCTGATTATGAAAATTCGGGTTTACTGGCTGACCTGCTGACATTCTTGTTCTACTATGTTGAGTCACTGCAGTGGAACATGTATACAGAGAAAGGCTTCATTCTGAGTTTCTTAACATGCGTAACTGTTCCAGGGCAATGATTCAGAACATTATGAAGATAATTCTTCAGCATAAAAGCCAGGCAACCAGTGGTTTGGTCAGTAATGGCAGCCCCTGTATTTCTCTCATGACAGGTTTACTTTAAGTTAAAAAAAGAACCCCGAGTAGAATCAAACATAACCCTTGCAGTGGCACTCCCCTCACACTGCAAGGGCTAAATGCTCGTTTTCATCTAGGATCTAAAAAAACAAATATATTCTCACCAGAACCTTGATCCTGCCTGACTGCTAGACTGGTCCCTTCAGCCTCGTTCCCTTTCTGCTCCCATAATGGAATGTCCCTCGGCATATTAGTCATGATGATTCACAGATCCTTAGATCACCAGGGTCTGGGGAAGAATTGGCTGCAGGCAGTGGTCTAGCAGCCTGGTGGGATGGGTGTTCGGGTGAGTATATCTATATATGTTATTTTAGACCCTAGGCAAAAACAAACACTTAGCCCTCGCAGTGCACAGGTAGCCCCACTGCAAGGGTTACATTTTATTTTTTACCAGAGGTCTTCTTTAAACATGCATCTCTTGGTATAATTTTAACCCTTAGCTATTTATGTTACCCAAGGATCCCCCTTTACCAAAACACATATTCAAGCTAGCCATTTAAATTCAGAAACATAGGCTTTGGTGATAGGATGTAGCAGGAGGCAGTCTGCAGCAGCTGATTTTATATATCTTACTCATTGAGTTAGAAGATGTTCAGAATGTCTCATCGTGGCAGGCCTGGGCTGGTTGATTGATATCTCTGGAATATGACTGAAGAAGGGCTATTGTATTCAAAGTCCAACTCCAGCTAAAACATTTCATTTTGTATAGACTGCAGACGGGATAGTGCTTCAGGAATTGGGGGAAATCTCTCCAATGGGGACAAAGTATGAAAAAAAAGCACATTTTTAGTAGCGTGACGGTTAAAACTTCTGACAATGCTTTTCTTGCTGTTCCAGCCTTACTGTTCCAGGGACAACCCGCATTTCCCACTTCTACGTTAGTCACAGGGACATGAGGGAAAAACTCTCCTGACATAAATGTTACCTGTTTCCCACTAAATAGCATTTTAGGTAGATTTGGCATTCAGGTGTATTTATGGGCTAAATCAACAGGTTTTAATAATACAGCAAAGCTATACTGCTTATCCATCCACCCATGTGTATTGAGTTTGGCATCAGTATAAATGCACAATCATAGCTGCTCCATTTGATCAGATATTTTTGGTCTTGTACTCATAGGAATACTGTTATGCTTTACATGCAAGGGTTGACATCTATTGCCTGTGCTGCACTGGGTCCAGGATATGTGCATTGTGCTAAGAAGTATATAGTTGAACAGGAAGAGAGGTAGTATTTGTTGAACAGTGGGCTATTAACATGCATTACCTTACAAGAAAAAGGGGAACTATAAAAAAGACCATTAGGATTACACTGGAACTGAGATGTCAAGGTCATTTGCTGTGTTTTCTCAAAACTGTGAACATGTGCATACCTGGAATTTGCATATTTACCTCTATTGTTGTTGCAGTATTTGCTTTTAAACACACCAATGTTCTACTGTAATCAAAATGTATAGCCCCGGTGCCCAACCTGTAGCCCAGGGGCCACAGGCAGCCCTTTGGCACTTATTGTGTGGTCCTCAGGGTCTCTGCAGAACGTAGTCTGTGTTTTCCTTACCTAGGTGCATACTCAAGCCAGTGAAGGTAAAATATTATTTAGACTGGCATCTAGTAGTTGAATGGATTGTTTTTTTATTTCATACTATCTTACTTTTTCTGAGTTGTCCATCCCTTTTCTCTTTTCATGTATTTTTTTTTCACTTGGATCTGGTATTGCTGAGGGAAACATCAAATGTAGCAGAAGTCATTTGTAAGAGAGCGGTAGGGTGCACAAAGCACTGATTTGTAAAGGGGCAGTCATCTGTCACAGTTTCATGGAATTTTTTTTTCAACCTGTGATCGTCTTCTGAAACATATCCCTGGCCAATGAATGTCATCTAAACCATGTTCCAGTCTCCTGCAGCAGTCTCTGACAATTTCATGTAGCATGCCTATAATCTTTGACTATCTCATTTTGCATGTCTACAGTGTCTGGCAGCTTTCTGTAGAATAACCTGAATATTATGTGCGAAGATCTGGGGACATCAGTGGCTCACATTACAGACCCTCTATATCATGAGAGTTGACCACCATTGCTTTATAGTTTTGTAAACAAGCTAAGGTCACAGCCTGAAGCCTTCAGAAGAAACATCAGAGAGTTCTCTATGAATATGAATCAATAGCCCCTGAACTTTTCATCCTAAAATCAGCGCTTTTGAAATGGACGTCATGCTGGTTTATAAATATGCCAATTCCATTATAAATTCAGTGTTTACTTTGTGTTTTTTTAGTTAATGCAACATATACCCATTTCCTAACTTATTCTATTGCCCACACCCCTGCCCAAATATCCTATACTGTAGGTTCAGTGTAACCCTGGTCTCCACATTCTACAGTAGTGCCAGAATCTGCTATGGCAAAGGCAGCCCATCTATGTTAGATTACTGAGGAGAGGCAGTGTGTGAACTAGTTTGGGTTTACTAATGATTTTAGGTCCACTCTAACACTGCTGGTCATTAAGATGTGCTTGCTATGTAATACCTACTCCCAGATTGACCCCCCTCTACGAACAAACCCTTAAATCATAAAAATGTATTATTTTGACTCTGCCAACAGAAATGTCCCAGATAGATGTCATAGCATTTAACTGGCTTTTATCTCTAGCTGTATACTCTATTGAATTACTATTTTTATTTATTAACAGAGCAGCAAAGTCAACCTGTTATTTTGCAGCAGAAACATAGACATTATGCCCTACCATTTTGTATATGTGTGTTATCTGGGCAGAAGTTTAGATGAAAAGGTGGAGAGTTAAGAGTAGATTTTAGTGATGTTAAAACTGTCAAACCTAGTTTTCCCACAACCTAACCTCCGAGTGCTATGGTGGCAGGAAAATAGGATGGAAGCACTAAGGACCATATTCTGCCTGACACGTTGATTACACTTTTAAAGCACAAGCTGTTTCAACACTTTTTAAAAAATGTGCTTTTTTAACAAATACAGGGCTACCAAACAGTGTTGTAAATATAACCTATTACCTCTTTTTCCTGTTGAAAGCTATGAGTGTAAACAGTACTGTGTATACATTCAGAAGCTGCACTTTATTGAGAAAGCTAGTCAGATGACCAGCATAACATCTTCAAGAAAAATACAGCAGGTCCAGTTGCCTTGATTTATTTTTTAAAGATAGCTATGTAGCAGTGCACTCAAACATTCATCAAAGATCACAAACTGCTAGAAGCAGGCAGCTCTTGCAAGAATTTAGCTACTGAGTAGAGGACACATGTCTGTAAACTAGGACTGGCTTTCTAAAAACCATTTGTTTGAGAATTGCCAGGGTTTATCTAAATGTATGCAGGAGCTGTCTGCTTCTAGCAGTTTGTGGTCTTCACAGATCAAATGAATGCATCACAGCACAAAAATCATAATTTTTGGAACTTAGTTGGGAATATATGTAATCAATCGGCTATGGAAGCAAATGCCTGGATTGTTTTAAGCCCTTGACTACAGTTACAGTGCAGATGCAGAGAAGCTGAATATAAAAAGAGCAGTGCTTGCACTGGGCTAGCCTGTGCTGACAGCCCCAAGGCACAGAGAAAGAAAAGGCAGAGGTAAATGTTTATATTTATATTCACCTAATTAGTTTTTTTCCCCTCTTCATTCTTCTTTACTGCATTATGTTTAGTAACATGCTTTAAAGGTGTATTTTGAATTACCTGATGGTTTATCCAATCATATGTTAAATCCTAAAACGTTCTATAAAGTTGTACAGAAGTCTGCTTTACATGCTATCATTCCCTGTGACAATTAGGCCCTCTGTAGCATTGACGTTTTGGTCACTGTTTGTTCGACATGCAGTTCAGACAAAGCAGTATTTGCTCTTCTTTCATTGCCCACAAGTTTAGTAGAGGATACATCTTACCAGTCATGTTATCCTTTCACATCAGCAATAAATTACTATTGATGCTCGGGCACTTCTATAGTTATAGGAAAGCTTATGCTAGAAGTCAAGTTATTTGGTTTATGCATGAAATATATAGTTTATGTATTGCAATATATAATCGGTCATTTTAATGCATTATAATGA
>NW_017306610.1:910016-956147 GCF_000935625.1 Nanorana parkeri | reverse complement strand
TATATATATTCTACTGTAAGAGACACTGGCAATAAAATTGTGCTTATTGTACCTTTTATTTTGTATTAATCCACTTTGAAGTTGTCATAGAGATCAGTCGGGAACTTCTTTCCTACAGTGCAGTGCATGACAGCATTTTTGCAATATATTTTTAGGGTAATGCAACATAGCACATATTAACTTGCATTCAAAATGCCTGTTGTACAAAAATGTATGCAAAAGAACGTCTATAACATGCATTTAAAAAGTAAAAATAGTGCAATTACTCTTCATAACGCAAAGTGTGCATCCAGCCTGACTGAGCTGCTGATTAAAGAGGTTGAATATCTTCTAGCTTTCAGTAGAATAGCCTACATTTGTAAAGCACTGCGCATCATTGTTCTTTTCAGTAAAAGAAGGTCAATGGCTCCTAGTAACGTAGGATGTCTTATGTTGTGCTATACAAATGGCAGTTTTCACAATAGTTTGAACGCTGCCTTTTATACTCTGCATGTGTCAGCCGCCACCACCACTAACAACTGTGTTTTATCCTTGCAGGGCCCCACCTATAATTGGCTACTTACCCTTCGAAGTGCTGGGCACTTCAGGTTATGATTACTATCATGCAGATGACCTGGAGCTGTTAGCGAGGTGCCATGTTCACTGTGAGTTGCATTTCCCTACTCATAATAAAAACATTGATCTACTTTTAATGTGTGTATATTTAAAAGCCTTGGCTTATTTCACAGTACGTGAAGGTCCTTTTTTGTTTCTGTAACATGGTTCTGCTTTATATTGGCTTTCTAAAGAGTTGCAATTATATATCAGGTGCAGTTTATTGCTAGGACACCACACCAAAGGCATCATAACCCTGTTTTGCTAGGCTTCATTTAACACTGCATTTATTGTGTCTGGGATTCGGATACAGGTCTAGAAAAGCTTGTGAGTGTGAACAAACGGTAAGGGTGCTACCCAGGACTGGATTTCTGCCTAGCCAAGACTGACCATTGGCTAGGGCAGCAAGGCCTCTTTGTATTTGATTGTCAACTTGTTAACACAATACTAACGGTAGGCATAGACAGAACTGGCAAACACTTGACTTCACTAAATATAAGTTCTATGAGGGTAAGGGGGAGGCATTTGAGCCCTACTGACCATCAATGCTTAGGAAAGGAGGGAAAACGCTTTCTTACTGTCACTGACCACCATCGCTTGGGGCAGGGGAGGCTTCTTAGTGACACCATAGGCAGTTTAGCATTAAACATTGAAAATTAAATCTGCTTGACGTGTGAATCTAGGTATAAACCAGGTTTGCATTTGTATTTGAATTTGACTACCTCATATGTGCCCTAATTCCATGAAGGGTGTTTGTTCTTGTGTGCTATTTAAGTGCAGTAACCCATAACAACCAATCAGAATCCACCCTGAACTGATCAGACTGCACTTTTAGCACTTAAGTATAAAAAGTCTTTATGGGATGATACCACAAGTGTAATACCACATGGTTCCTGTAGTGTCTATTGGAGCATATGGGATAAGAAAATGTATCTCTCCCCATCGAATAACAGTAAAGGCCCTTTTACTATAACCAATGCCATAGGTTCATAAGTCCTTGTGACTGCTGGTTTAAGCACGTACTATGAGACATATAATATATTTATACAGCAAACAGGGGAACATTGGGAGTTACGCCAAAACACTGCTGATATATAATAAACCAATCTCCAGGGTTTCAACAAACCTTATCAAAAATCGGATTGTCCCCTAATTAAAGAAATCCCTTTCTCTGAGCTGGTTCAGTAAACAGGTATGTAATTTAATCAAAAAAATGAATATTTAATCATAAAGAAACGAATATGAACAAAACAATACATCCACAACAAGACATTAAAATCAATTAAAAAACTTCCCTTGAACAAACAGTAGTTAAAGTAACACGAAGGATCTACAAGCCAGCTGATGTGGCAAAGACCTGATTAAAGCAGATACATGCACTGTATTTCATATACGGATACAAAGTATCCAAAGTTACTCACAGCTCATACGGCTTAGGGAGAGACAGTCCTGCTCGGATCCCACAGTGCTGGATGGTTGGATAATATTTCACTTCAATTAATGTGTCTGGTGGCTGTGGTTTAGGATCCGGAGAGAGGGGTATGTTGGTAGGGCTGAAACGATGTAAGCGCCCTTCCTTCTCCCCTTACTTGGGACTCTCACTAACCCGCGGACTTTGATTTCAGATTGCAAAATATATGTGCGGCCGCACAGTAAACTAGAAAGGGATTTCTTTAATTAGGGGACAATCCGATTTTTGATTTAATATATTTACTGTGCAACTAGTCTACCATAAAAATAAGTGTGTTTGCCCAACTTCTGCTCTACCAGATTTCCAACATTGTTTCTCTCAGACCCTCGTATTTGCTTTCTGGTTATACCTACACTTACTTTCAGTAAATATTCCCAAAAGGTATTGAATCATATTCTCACATTCTCATTGTGGCTTGCTTATCAATTTCAGCTTCTTGAATGGCCCATACTCGTCCTACACTCCCCATGTTTAAAAAAAACTAAGAGGTTCCAAGGCTTGAGAGGCTTACAGCAGAATTACATGTATTACATTTTTAATAAAACTTTTGAATCTGTTTCCAAATTCTTTCAGCCTCCCCCATTGTACCTGAGGGTTTAGCCTGTAATACTACTCTACTCTAGTACCCTACCCTTTGACATAAGACCTAATGTAGATTGGTTGAGACTTCCTGGTCTCAACCTAAACAGCACAAGGGTTTAAAATAAAATGTACTAATAGTTCAGAGTTTGCATTGGACCTGTTTTTTGTACCCTTCCCTTCTTCCTCCCCATTACCCTTCTCTCTGTTTTTTTTTTAATGAAGTCATAATTTGTTTTCCTGAAACATAAGTAGTCTCTAGATGATGTATCATGTGTAGCCATACATGGCCAGGACCCAAAACAATGGAGTCCTATCCTATGGCATCTCTTTCATTTTCTCCTGTGCATACAGAGCAATTCTATTTCATCCTGCGACTGAGTTAGATCATCAGATAGCACCTCATGTACAGGAAATAAGGATGTCCAACATGCAATATGAAGACATCATTATCATCATATCTCAGCTCACTGAAGTACAGAGCAGCACAGGATTGTTCAGAGCAGCACATGATTGTTCAGAGCAGCACAGGATTGTTGGCATCTTTGACAGTGAGAGCTATCCTGTGGGAAGGATAATGTCACAACACAATGTCAGATTTATCTCAGGCTGCATCTTCGTACAGCATGAGACAGTGTTCTCCAGATCTGCCAATATCTCCTAGCATTGGAGGAAAAGCAGGTGGGCTTCATAAATAATTAAGCAGCATTTAAAGATGTTTTGCTCCACATATATTTGAACTCTGTCTAACACCAAAATGGTATTTTCCTCATACTTGTTTGTCTGGAGCTTAACTCCAGACAAATATAAAAAAATAAAAAAAATCTACAATAGTAGATCAAGAAGTCCAGTTTTTTCCGGACCCCTTTGTGTAGTTCATGGGTTTTCTGGAGCTAATGAGTACAATTTATAGATTTTAATTGTGATAAAATTAATTGATAAAGGAGCATGCCCTACATCAATGAAGCACAGGTTTGCTTTAACTATAAATAATAGAACTCATAATAAAATAATGATAGGGCCCATGGTTCAAAATCACACTACTGAGAGCTATGACAGTTAAAATTATAAACATTGCAGCATGCTGACTGCTTTCATATCATACCATAGTTTTTCTTTATCATATCTAAAAAAAAAAAAAATAACCCTGAATTAGATGTATGATCAATTTTCTAATTATGTGACATTTATCTAGAGAAAAATAATTATTCAGTCAGATACAAGGCCCCCTCTACTGTTGGAATCCATACTGGTTGGCTTCATCGGCTATGGGCCATTAACTGTAGATAGCTCAGTCAGGTCTGTATTACAACCCACTGTCCTCCATGCAGCCTATATGGTTTATTATATTGTTGGTGTTGCTTGGTCACTGTCCTCTTAAATATCTGACCCTTATTATTTTGTTTTCTTTTATAAAAATGTAGTAATGCAATATGGAAAAGGAACATCCTGTTACTACAGGTTTTTAACCAAAGGCCAACAGTGGATCTGGCTACAGACACACTACTACATCACTTACCACCAGTGGAATTCCAAGCCAGAGTTCATTGTTTGCACACACACCGTTGTTAGGTAAGTAATGATTATTATGTTCCGTGTTTGATGGTTCAGTATTAAATATTAGCTTAGCAGTGCAGTTGTGCGCCAATGCCAAATACAACATATTGCCAGAATTTTGCAGCTGTTTGGCACTGTGCTGCGCTTATTATTGAGTTTAGGAATAATGTGATTTTTTTTGGAGGCATGTGATAAAAATGTAAGATTTAAACTGCTGCTTTGCACATATTTTCTGTGTTTATCTGACCCTTTATTAGTTCACATATTTAACTTTACTGTCAAACATAAAACAGTATAAAATGTATAGTAACATCTGTTATTGTCATCAACTAATTGCTAACATTGCCATTAGGCTACAACTGAATGTCTATATGCTGTTTTAGTAATGTAGTCAAACTTGTGTATCTCTGATAGTCTGTCTGCAGTAAATGGTGCCCTCTTCTGGCTCCGCTTAGTTTATTTTCAGTGCACATCACATATTTAGCTTCTGCTGTATTGCAACTTTATCGATCATTGTTGATGTATAAGTCCCGAGAGAAATATGGGGTGTGTAAATGCTGACCTGCTTCTGAAAATGCTAGATGCCCAGCTGCCTGATACAGTGACTTCAATTTCTGTGTCATTGACCTGGAACAAGTCCTTACCAGCCTACTTGTTCCAGGTACGGTATTAAAACCAGAGGAGCAGCACAACAGCCAGGCAACTAGCAGCTTCAAAAGGAAGTGTCAACAATTGCGGTTTCCAAGTTCCTCTTATGACAGGTTTCCTTTACCCAATATAAAACTGACATTTCAGTTTACAGCTTGTCTGCAGGTTTCCTTTTAGTAATAATATTTTAAAGTAATAATTTCAATTTAGTTGTGTATTAGCTTTAAACGTTTTTGTGCGGTATCATGTCTGAAAAAATAGGTTTTCACTATACGACTTTGACTCAGAATAATATACAAATCCTGCAATGCCAGCGATCAAAAATGTAGGGGGTGGGGGATGATTTAAAACCTTTTATTTTATTTTAATGAAAGCAGAGAACTCATTTGCATGTATTTGCTAGTGGAAGCCATGCGCAAGTGTTTCCAAATG
Organism: Nanorana parkeri; assembly: GCF_000935625.1. NCBI lineage: Eukaryota > Metazoa > Chordata > Amphibia > Anura > Dicroglossidae > Nanorana > Nanorana parkeri. Next base: position 950,866 of record NW_017306610.1, on the reverse strand, counting down.
TATGCAAATGAGACCTCTGCTTTTATTAGAGTTTTAGAAATAGGTTTAAACTATGTGCTAGCTAGTAGGGTTAAGTAATGGGACATTTTGTACCATGTACTTTACTGTGAATTGACGCTCGCACCTGCACCTTCCTTTGCTAATGGTACATTGGTTGAGAATTGCTTCCAAACAGCAGCAATCTTGCAGAAGGTTAAATAAAAAAAAATGTTAATTCATTAAAAGCACATAGCATGCATAAAGACAGATGTGTTTTAGCAAGCATAAGCTATCTTCCATTTTCGGGATATTCTTGTGCTGGATACATACTGCTGTAGCTTCTTGAACGGGGTAAATGTTCAGGGGTTTATGTGCTGGTGCTAGGTAAATTTATTAAATTGCCATGTTCCCATTATGACTTGGAACATAAGCACAAATACACATGAGTAAATAAATCTAATATATGATAACCCATTTTATTTGGGGCTTTAAATGGGCCATGTTAGTTGCAGTATATTTATTGAATGCCATTCATTTGTCCAACGCATTTTATAACACAGTGAATCACTGAGTTCCATCTGCCATTACTCATAATCATAATAATAATACAGCTATGTATGTTATAAAATTGAAGGTGGTTTTCAAAGAACTGGCCAGCTTATGCATTGCTCTACGTGATGTAATATGTTGACCTGACCTTCACATCCACAGTTCTACATGCAGCACTATGTGCTGGTAAAATTAGTATTAAAGTCATACAAGATGATGAGTGTAATGATGTATATTTAAAGAGACCCTGTAACCAAAAAATTCAGATAAAAGCACCGTGGGGGGAATTCATTAAAAAAACTGGAGCAGACAAAATCTGGAGCAGTTGCCCATGGCAACCAATCAGCTGGTCTCTTTCATTTTCAAAGCTTACCTGAACAAACTGAAGAGAGAAGCCGAAATGTTGCCATAAGAAAACTGTCTGCTTCATGTTTTATGAATTCCCCCAGTGTGTTTCCTTTCCATAAATGTTCTTTTTTTTATTATTCACGTGTATGTGCTTTTAAACTTGGTATTTAATGTGGCTACTCCTTAAGAGTCAATTACCTTCTTCCTCCTTGCACATCATAGCCCAGTTACATATTGCGTGTGCTGGCCCTGCATTCTATAGAATGTCATTTGAGTTGACAGTTCTGAGTCAACTCAAATGACATTTAATATGGTGGTGCCCAGCAGAAGATGGGCTTTTGTGTGTACACAAGGGAGACTTTTACAGGTAAACAACATTCTTAAAACACATTAGAACTTAAGGGAAGTTTTGTAGTGAAATTAATGGTCTGTCATCAGGTTCTCTTTAAAAAGGTGGACTTTAGTCCTTCAAGTAGATAGAAACAATAGAAATATGTATCTGCACTAACAAAACACAGTTAAAATGCTCATTCAAGTGTTCAGTGCAGTGGGACCAATCTGTCAAAAAGAGAGGTGTTGGCCATTATAACTATTCATGCGTTCCTGTGTGCATGTGATATCATATCACAGTCAATATATCATATTACAGTTATGCTGAAGTTCGAGCAGAGAGGAGGAGAGACCTTGGGCTTGAGGAATCAGCTTTAGAACTGGCAGACCCATCATTAAAGGTATGTGACATCATTAAATGCAAAGGGAAAATGTTTATGGTGCACAGGATCAGTGCTTTTAGAATAAACTGTCCTAACTCTTTCATCATGCAAACCATAGTAATTAACTTCTAAATTCATTTTAGATAGAAGTATCCCTTTTGTTATCAATCAGATACATTTGGGGCTTTCAGCACTGTTATCATTTGGGCTAGGAAGGATGTTCATCACTAGAGAGGATTATGATATAAGAGAGGTAAGTATGAAACCAAGGGGTTAGATTCACTTAAGGTAGTGTTGGGGTTACAGGCAGGTTTTGATTATGGTTACTTTGAGGGTTTGGGTTAGCGTTATGGGGTGGGTTAGTGGTAGGGTTACTCATTGGTTTTGTGTTATGGTTACAGGGGGAGGGGGGGCTTACAATTACAGCAGAGAATCCTGATTTAGGAAAGCTAAGTATGCAACAAAGTGTTTACATAAGGGGAGTTAGTAGTAGAGGAAGCCTTAGTATAAGGGTTATATAGAGGGTTGTTTTAGGTGTCACAGAGAAGGTTAGTTTTATGTTTAGGTCACATGGAGGGTTAGTGGGTTTACATAAATGGTTTGTGTTAGGGTTACAGGAGTTTTAGTGTAAGAGGAGTTTTAGTATAGGGCATTGCTCACTGAGTCTATAACTATCAGTGCCACTCTCTTAGCCCTTAATGCTAATGTAATGAAAGGTATTACCCTGACAAATACTAACCAACCACCCTCGGTGTTGTCATTTTGAGTCTCTTATTTGCCTGGAAAATTATCACCTGATCATTATTCTTAGTGAAGTGATCACTGTATTTATTTGTTTGTAGTCAATAAGATGCCTGTCTGTGCATCAATACAAAGGATTCCTTTCTCACTCTTCAAAAAGTAAAATTGACATTGGGATCTGCTTATTCAGTGGCGTAACAACCGTCATAGCGACCCAGGCGGCCGCTATGGGGCCCGGGCATGGGGGGGCCCGGCCAGGTTTGCCTGGGTCGCTATGGCATGTAAGGGTGCTGGCTGTCACTGACACAGCTCAGCAGCGGCCGCGGCGCATTTCCCCTCATAGCCCCTGCGGAGCTGTGTCAGTGACAGCCAGCCGCTGCGGCAGATGAGAGTGGTGTTCGGAAAGAAGGAGGAGGGGCCCGCCTAAGAGCAACCCCTGCCTCCTCTTACATCAATGGCCAGCAGGTGGGGCCAGTGATGTAAGAGGAGGTGGGGCCCGTCGATAGCAGAGGAGGCGGGGCCTGGGGACGGAACAGGAGTCGGGGCCCGGGGACGGAACAGGAGTCGGGGCCCGGCGACCACAGAGGCGGACAGCGCTGACAGGTAAGAGATCTCAGACCCTGCAGAGCCCACTATAGAGAGTCTATGGTGGGCTCTGCAGGGTCACTCACCGCTGGCACTCTGCAAGTGGCATAACCAGCAATCACGGGGCCCCATACAAAATTTTGCTATCAGGCCCTGTGATTTCTAGTTACGCCCCTGTGCTTATTAATGACCTCTGATAGCGTATGGAGCTAGAAACTCAAGTATAGACAGCTCACAGCTGCAATAAACCATTCAACCCACTGGTATCCACCTAATATGACAATATATATCTGAAGCTACACATGTTGCAGCTTTAGAAGTGAACTTATTGGATTCCATGAATTTTCATGTGCAGTGCCCATCCTTTCCGCATGCCTGAAAGCCCATGAATGATATTCAGAACTGTGCACACATAAGTATCTTCCATTATTTGTTGTTTGTGAAGTGACTGTTGGTTTGTTTTCTTCTTCCAGAGCCAGAACACTTACTTAGAAATTAGACAATGTACAAATAAACAAGAGCCCAGCAGAGATGGACTATCTGTGTCATCACACAGCTCCCGCAGATCATCTCATACTGCTCTCTCAGACTCTGCATGTATGTATACTGTTATAAAGGTCTTCAGAGGAACTCGAGATAACGATATGACTGTATGACCTTTTCATTGTAAACCATAATATTGTAAAAAAGCACGTTCAGCAATATGGTGGCTACAAAACAAATTTAAAACTATGTTTTGGATTTCCCAGTTGAAGCATATTACTGTGTTCAGTAAAGTAAGCTAAGGGATTTTGAAAACTTTTATGGTTACTTTGTTATTTTTTTTTTAGGTATTAAATGAATAGTAATATCAGGCACTGCTATAACAGCACCGCAACACATTCTGCAACAGTAGCAACAGTGCCCCACGAAAACAGTCCCATGACACAATACTTGGGCACCCTAATTAGGGTTTCATTCATCTGTTGTACGAATGAATGATACCCTAATCAGGATGTTTGGGGACTGGGTCATGGGACCATCTCCATTGGACACTGCTGCTGTTAAAGTATGTGATTGCAGAGGCTTTGCTAATATCGGTGAAGGTGCAGCTGAAGTATTAACAAAAGGTTAGTGAATGGCAGGTGCGGCAGCCAAGAGAAAGAAAATAAATGGGCAGCTCTGCTTATCAATATACTGTTCATGCCTTGTGAACTGTTGTCAAATAGACTGTGAGCAGATGAGCGTTGGCAGGAAAACATGATTGTGGAGCAATATGGATGCACATCTGTACCATGGGACTATGTGTATTAGGTGTCTCTCACAAGATACTACTTTAACATCTTATATAATTTAGTTTTGGGTGAGCATTATGTAGCAGTGATGATCTAAGCTTTTTTTTTTTTGCCTTCTTGGGTGGGTAGCTATTAAACTGAATAAGTTCTCCAATAATGTTGCAGCATGCATCCGTTTTAATGCAATTTCTGTGATAATTTTGATTGTTTTTTTTTTGGTAAATGATCATTAAAAGTATAAATAGAATGTGAACCAGAATGGTTGATAAGTTTAAACTAAAAAAAAAAAAAAACTCCACCCAGAGGGAAAATTCAGCCAGTATTGGGAATATTCAGACAGAGTAAGACAATTGGTGGAATGAGAAAGGGTAACAAAGCAGTATAGGAGGGGTGTTGTAGCTCCAGAATAATGTGTAGACACTGACCAAAGGTTCATTTTCCACTGTTTGATTGGTTTTCTCACTGGTGCTTGAAATTTTGTTTACTTTTACTGTACTGCACATTTTCATTTGTTGAAGACATTTATCTGTTCTTACCAACGGACATTTTCTATATCCTAGCAACTTCATCTATGAGACATACAGAGGCCAGCACACCCTCCAGACACTCCTTAAGCCAACAGGATAAACCCCAGATCAGAATGGCGCCCAGTGCAAACCAGGCATGTATTTATACAATGCACAAGTCACGATCCATGTTTGAAAAGTATTTCACAAAATAATAGTAGTTTTGTCCGTGAATCAAAAGTTAAAAGACCATTACATACAAGATGGGAGTTCAGACTTTTTGGCATTCACTTGCTGTATGCTTGTTCCAGGTCAGTGACTCACTAGCTAGTGATGCCAGAATCAAAACGTCAGGCCTGGAGCCTGAACCATCAGTTCATGGAGTTGATACCATATTTCCTTTTGCAGATTAAACAATTGATGAGAGAAACTTCTAGACAGTTACTGAGCTTCTTCTATAAATGCCAGTTTCCGGACTGCCATACTGATCTAAGCTTAAATAGTTTGAGTCACTAACCCAGAACAAGCATAGTATTTTTAGAAGGGGCCGCTCACAGTGGCTGTCTACATATTTCTTTCAATATAGCCTTTTTTTTTTTATTTACACAATATAGCTTGATCACTGACTGCTAATTGGACAGTAGTCTGAGTGTTAATTTGCAGAGGTTAACAGACCCAGAAAATATAGACTGCTTATGCGTATATGTAAATATAAATGGATTTCTTTATTGAAAACATAACTGGTTGTCCAATATATTCATGCACAGTTGGGCTTTAGGCTTGTTCACATTATGTCCAGACAAGAACAGTTTGTTCCCAGACCAAAAAAGCATCCCAATGTATCCCTATGGTATTTCTGGGCTCTGTTCACACAAGCGCAGTCCGTTCCAGACCAGACAGGCTGGTCTGGAATGCACTTGAATGCATGGAAATACATGAAAAATGGAAACGCACCTGTAAGCACCCATTTTAAGCTTAAAAAAACCCACTCCGGAACTTGGCAAAAACACTGTAAAATTTCAGCAAAAACGCACTGCGTTTGCAGATCTGCTCCAGACATGGTGTGAACCCAGCCTAAGATCACAACTGCCTTAAAAATGTTCATATTTTTAAATAAACTCCTCCTAGCACTTACAATTTACATATGTTTATTATTTTTTTCTACAAACACAATTTTAATAGCGATATACAGTAAGAATGATGAATGGCTATGACGCCTGTACTTATTCAGCACAGGGCATAATATATTTATACATTCCTGTGAATTGTAATCTCAGCTTTTAACACTTAGCAGAATATGTTTTTTTAATTGAACGTTATTCAGAACTATAACATGTTAGCTTGTTGGAAGTCAGTTTGCATGCTTGTTCTACTGAACATTACTCTAGAGGTTTTGTAATTCATGCATCTCGTACAAGCCAGAAAAGTAGAAATGTGCTTTTAACAACTTGGAGCACTTTATTTATCAGCCTTTTCGCACTTAAATCATTTTAACATCAACTTGTTAAACATTTTTAAACAGGAACTAGTTGTGGCTTGATATTATCCTTATGTAAAGTCACAATAACTTGGTGTATGTAGAGAAACACCCCCATTGTTGTCTCTTTCTTTAAAGTGACACTAAACTCAGAAGTTAAATCTTAAAAATGCATTCACATACCCCAACTATTAACAATACTGGAGGTTATTTGTGTATCACTCAGCTGTAGATCTTCAAATCTTCCCTGAATTGGTGCCGACACTGTCCTTCCTTCTGGAGGGTGGCTACTTTTGTTCCCCATGGTCCCTGTGTGTTGTAAAAGTAGCCACTGCTCCAAACGCACTCCCATGATAGACTACAATCTTATGTTTAGTTTACTAATTTGTATTGAGATTGTATTCCATCATGGGAGCTACTTTACAACACACACAGGGAACATGGGGAACAAGATCATTTAAGGTTCTACAGCTGAGTGATACACACATAAGCTATGTGTTTGTTAATAGTTAATGTACTGGGATACTTTTTAATAATTGGTGCTCACAATAAAATCACTTGGTATTTGCATGTGCTTTTATAAGGGCACATGAGCTTTACATTTTGCTCCATGTCCCTTTTCGATATGATGCTGCCTTATGTGATCAGCGCAGCTTTAGGACCAACATGGATCTGCACTGATCTCCATGAGGACTGATAGCAACTGGCTACTGAGGCCTGGGTAGGGACTCCCCTCCTATCCTGCTGGTCCCTAAAATAAAATATTTGCATGCAATAATCAGAACCCATCAAATGTAAATTTTGTAACTAAATGTGGCAAATGTATATATATATATATATATACACACACAATTTGAATATGACCTTATTTTATAAATGTCTAATAAACATAATATAACATAAGGCCACTCCTGGAGGTGGGAGTTATTCTATTGGCAGTGGATGGTGGAAGACTCAGAAGATCACTGTTAGCACTGTAGTAGAGCCAGCTACTATAGTGCTTTACAAGAGCCTTGTGGGCCAATCGGGTATGACATATGCAAACATACATTGGGCAAAGCTGGACCAGTTTAACTATGCATAAAAATGTATAATTGGAGTTCAGCTTTAACTGCTTTGTTGACATTTCATGTATCTGCTGCTAATTGGATACATTGATATACTAATAACATATTATTGGGTTTAATTTGTAGCCTGTAGCACCTGCTCAACCTCCACCTGAACATCTAAAACAACACCATGTTGTCCAACCAACTGTTTCACCGCAGCAAGCTATCTTGGTAAGTTTGAGTTAAATTTTTAAGACCGATTCTTCACAGCTTAGGCGGATTGTATATTAAAATGTTCCTTCATGTGCTGATCACTTTCTTCCCTTTCCTCCGTAGAAAGGGAGGGACTGGCGCACATTTGTGCAGAGACTGTTCAGCAAGACTGAACATCTCTGTACACAGTAATGAGTAAAACGCCTGTTATTGCCCCATAGGTGGTGCTCAAACTGGGCTGAAATTAGAGCACGTATGGCCATCAATGTCATTGCAGCATTGGCATAACTATAGATAACTTACCCTGAAAATGTACTATATGGCTTAGCAGAACAGGTAATAGGGACCCAGTATATAGAAAGGAAACACACCTAAAAGATTCAAGTTAGTAATAAATGCTACACATATGATATCTAACTAATCCAATACAGAGATTTCAGTAAGCAAAGCTCACAAACTCAACACAAATCCAGAAGGTAGCAGTAATCTTTATTGCAAGAATGGAAAGCCTGTTGTTCACTTTGGATCCCAGAAATCAGGAGTTGGAAGTCAAATCTTATTTCCTGTTTTTGGAACTGTTTTTTTTTACAATACAGTGGTCATTTCAGGCGCACGTATGTACATTGTGTATGACCAAAAAAATAGAAACCTCTGTTAGGTAGCATGGTGGACCAGCTACAATGCTGTGTCAATAAGGGTGCTGTAGTTCCCTAATGTTAAGCTGCACATACATAATTTCATCATAAGGTTGATAGGTGAATATATCTCTTCTACAGATGCATTTCTGTTAATCCAAATGGTATTAAAATGCACTTAAATCTAATATCATAGTGGTGCAGTTGATACCAGGGCCCATTAGACCAGGCAATATTTTTTACGTTATTAGCATTCTGATGCTAATGTTATCTAGCCCACTGCATATGCTTTTAGAAGTTTACTAAGGATTAGAGTGGCACCAGCTTGGCCACCTGCTATTACAGTTAAGGGAAGCATTGTGCTTTCTCTTTAGGCTGTTGTCAGCCACCCACTACATGGGATGTTACTGGTATTGTGGTTTTTTAAGTTGCCATTATAGTGCAGACGTTGGACAACACTGTTTTTCCACTATGGTCCAAATCTCATGCAGTGGATGTTTGTGCTTTCTTGTATTTGCGTCCACTCCTTGCACCACTTTCAGATTGCCACCTTTGAAATGCAACTTAATTTGCAATGTTGAAACATATATTCCTGGCATGACTTTCATAAGGTCTGTTAGATCCTGATTTATATGCCAACGCAAGAATAGTTATTATTTCATACATCAGTTTATATTTTTTTCTCCATTACACGTTTCACTTACATGGAACATTTGTGTTTACTTCACAGCCAGTGTATCACTACCCACCCCAATTGGGAATGGTGAACCAGCTAAAGGAGCAGCTGGAAGAGAGAACACGAATATTGCAAGCAGACATCAAAAATCAGCAAGAGGAATTGCATGTTATCAAAGAACAGCTACAGCTAGTGCAAGATTCCAATCTTCAGGTATCTAATATGACTGCAAGTGGGTTTCAGAAAGGTCTACAAAAAAAACGCAAACACTATTACAACCAGACTTTTAAATGGATATTTAGAAAGCATGTCTACCCAACAACAATTATTAATTTAGGGTGTGCAGAAGTAGCTTTGGTTGGTCATGTAACATAGCATGACAACAAACGCAGCATCTGAAAGCTTTGCTTCCTTTCTTTAGAACATAAGCAGACATGCAGTTCTAGGAGGTTTGATGACCCCAAAAACAAACTGAAAGGAATAGAGCTAAGGGGTGGGGATTCCCACCATTGGCCAGAGTCCATTAGCCATTTACCTAATCGATTTAATAATGATTGCAATGGTAATAATTCCCTTTCAGAACATAGCACCCTAAGACAAATCCCATTTTACAGATCCTAGGCTAGTTATAGACATACAGAGGCAATCTGGTTTGAAGGCACAATACACCTAAAAATGTATGTTGGAAAATGTATATTTCCTAAATACATATTGAGAGAAGCAACGCTATGCAGTGTTTCCCTTTAATAATTGGAAAGCTTAATAATAACCTCACCTTTTAATTTTTATTTTTGCTTGGTCTCCAGTATTGCTGCAGACACACATGTAGTATGGGCAGCACAGAGGCGTAATGGTTAGCGCTTCTGTCTGGTGGTCCCTGGTTCGAATCCCAGCTGGGTCACTATCTGCAAGGAGTTTGCATGTTCTCCCTGTGCTTGCGTGGGTTTCGTCCAGGTACTCCGGTTTCCTCCGCACTCCAAAGACATGCTGGTAGATTGATTGGCTCCTGTCTAAATTGGCCCTCGTATGTATACGAGATAGGGATCTTAGACTTATGTGAATGTGCATTATGTAAAGCGCTACGTAAAAATGTTGGCGCCATATAAATATCTGTACTGAATAAATAAATAGTATCTCAGTATCTCTCTCAGTTCTGGCTATAATATGCTGGGATTTGAGAGTGTTCAAGCTGGGTGACATGTGAGGTGACATAAAAAGCATGTCGAGATACTGTGGTAGCAATAGCATAACATGTTCAGGTAACCACCTATGTGGCACGTAAAAACTGCTTTCTAGCTTGTAGGTGTTGGTGCATGATGCAGGAGTGGGGAACCTGCTTTCTGCAAAGGGCCTTTTGGATATTTATGACATCATTCATGGGCCATACAAAATTATCAACTTAAACATTATCCACCAGTGGACACACCCCAGCAATTTCCCCCCAAGATACACACACACATCTTCCCAGCAAGCCAGCCACACTGACACAAAGTTGCGCGCACAATCGCAGCAGAGATAACCAGGGGGCAGTGCTGAGCTTACAGCCGACAAATCTGCTACAGGCGGATCACCCTTTCCAGTCTACAGCTTCACACTAGCAAGCGGTGGGGAGCAGACTCAGAGGACCAGACCAAATTATTTTGCAGGCCTTAAACAGTCCGCAGGCCGGACGTTCCACACCTGTTTGAGGGATTGGATAGCCCTGTGTTAGACAGCCAGACATACTGGGAGGTTAATTTAACCAAAAAGATTTTTTGGTGATAATATTGAACTTAAATCTATTTATTTTTAGAACATTGTCAGGTTCCAATCCCATAATAAGTCTCCAGTCAGCTTAGGCATACCCTACCCAGATGACCTATTCCAAAAGTCTCACACTGCCCTTTGTTTTGTCTACTGTGAAGATGTTGGTGCACCAACCAATCCCTCCTGGATTTAATAATAATATTCCGCAGACGGACCCAAGGAGGGTGTCCCGCCAGCAGAATGTGGTCTCCATGCAAGGCCTGGAAATGGGAAAGAGTTCAAAACGCTTTTGTGCATCTCAAATACCCACAAGTCACCAGTATGTGACCACCAGCCAGGTAATTAAAATTTTTCTGCATCTCATATACCCATCTCATATACCCACAAGTCACCAGTATGTAACCACCAGTCACATAATTAACATTTTTGCGCATCTAAAATATGCACCAGTATGTAACATCTAGACAGGTAATTAATGTTTTTGTGCATCTCAAATACCCATGAGTCACTGTAATATGACCACCAGTCAGGTAATTAACTAGTCACAGAAAATTCCAGAAAACAATTCACAATACAGTCCATCGTACTTATAATGCAGCTTATGCCCTGGATTGTGTTTAATTTGTGTGAAGCATTGTGTGAACTTGCAGTTAAAATGAAAATCTCTTATCTCCTTGTAACTTTAGATATTTGTAAGCGTCCTTTTCTATTTCAACTCCTGGGTTTATCAGCCTAAAAAGTTAAAGCTTATCAAAAGCTAACATATTTGTATATATATTGCAGCTCACCAGTTCCTAGATGTGGTTGCTGCATTAGATTATTTTTAAAGGCTTTTTTCCCTTTTATTTTCATTTAGTAATGCTGCTCACAATATGTTCTGTCTACACTCATTTTTCCATTGTATCTCTGGAAGGAGCCATGGTTGTCACACAGGCTGGGCTTCAAATATGTCTGCCTTTGTTCATCTCCATTACATGGTGTATTGAAGGGACTTATGGTTTATAAAAGAGAATTAACATTGTTTATGCCGTTTTTTAAGCTCACAGGAGTAGGGGGTGACAAGGACACTGCACTGGTTTGTCAAACTGATCAGTAGATCCTGAGATATGGGTAGCAAATATTAGGTTTTCCTGTAAAAGTCAAATTTGGTGGAGTCTGTTGCCAAGGCTTTCATATTGAATTGGAAGGGATTAGCCGAAACAAAACGTTTACAGGAAGTCGAGATTTGCATATAAATAAAGATACCTATATATCTCAAACTATTGATTGTTTTGACAGGAGGTAACTTCTGCTTGTGCATCTTTTTCATGCTCAGTTCAGTTACAGCCCAGGTCTTTTTTATGCCCAAATCAGTTACAGATTTAGCTGCCAAATATTTCTGCATTGGAGTTCCTAAAAACATAAGGAGCCAGTATGTGATTCAGATGGCTAGCAACCTTGCAAAATTAGAATATTAGTTTCTGCTGGGCCTGCCTTTAACTGTACTTACTGTAAATAGCTAAAACGTACTGACTGTTATCATGTTTCTCATTTTCCATGGGAAGAATACAACACACCAGCAACACTCGCAACCTCAGCAACTCCAGCATCCACAAGGACAACAACACCAGCAAGTGCAACAAGTACAGCAACACCAGCAAGTACCACAGCAGCTACAGCAACAATTGCAACAGCTGCAACCGCAGCATCATCACCAACAGCTACATAAACAGCAACACCAGCATCAGTTACAAAGGCATCAGCTGTTAATGAGAGGAAATCAGACACAGCAGACAGCAATGTCTTTACAGACTCATGGTAACATTGTGATGCCGCTGTATAACAACACAATGATGTTTTCACAAGCTCACCCTTCTACTGCCTCTTTGAGGATTTCCACTGAAACTGGGGAAAGACCACAGCCACCTGAATATGGCCAGGAAAGGCATCTGAGGTATAGTTGGTATAGTTGGTAAAGCTGTTAAAGCTGGGCTGTATTGTTAAGACTTGAGAATTGTTTATAAAGTAATTGTTTTTATAGTCTGTTTTAAAATTATGTTTTCTTGTCTGTCAAACAATATGTGCGATATTGCCGAGACTGACAACATGATATCTGTACTTGCGTTGGAAACTTATTTGGTGGAAATAATATCCTATAAAGTAAAATTTGGGACTGTTTTTTCTTTTAATTAGAAAAAGAAACAGGCATCAATGCATAGCTAAAGCAGAACCCATTAGCTCAGAATGCACCTACACAGTCACAGTCATGTGAAAGTAAGTGCACTCCATGAAAGTTGATTTTTCAACACATTTGAACAGGAACACAATAAATCTGAATTCAAATAGTGCCTACAGATAAAAGTGAATAATATATAAAACTGACATGATGTATTCATACTCATGAGTTAACAGAAGTGCAGATTTGTCACATGGAAAAAGTAATACACCCGCACATTTACAGCCATTTCCGATCCATGAAATTCGAATTCCGTATTCCACATTAAGTGCCAATGATAAGAACTTCATTAGGAAGTATGCAGGTAGAACCTGTCTTATTTAAACCTCCGGCATCTAGGACCTGGTGTTCCCTTTGCTATTGACATGCATGGTGTCATCATAAAAAGATCAATAATGCTCCCTAAGACCCTCTAAATGAAAGTTGTGGATGCCTACAGGTATGGCAATGGATTTAAAATGCCTGTCAAATTGTTTGGAATCACTTACAGTATCTCACAGAAGTAAATACACCTCTCACATTTTTGTAAATGTTTTATTATATCATTTCTCACTTTTGTTGACAGCAGTTTAGACATTAATGGCTGTGTGTTGAGTTATTTTGAGGAGACAGCAAATGTACACTGATATACAAGCTGTAAACTCACTACTTTACATTGTAGCAAAGTGTCATTTCTTCTGTGTCATCACATGAAATGATATAATAAAAAATATTTAGAAAAATGTGAGGGGTGTACTCACTTCTGTGAGATACTGTATTTTATTGTAAGGAAAATAATCTAAAAGTCATGTAGATTTCAAACAACTGCTAATTATTCCAGGACTGGCCGGTCCAGCAAATTTAAACTAAGAGCCAACCATTTAGTTCTAAAACAAGTCTTCAAGAACCCCAAAATGTAATCACAGGGTGTTCAGGTAGCTCTTGCAACAGTTAGGGTCAAAGTTCTTGCATCAGAAACAGATTGTACCAATTTAACCTACTTGAAAGGTGTGTTAAGAAAAAGCCTTTTCTGTTTAAAAATAACATATCAAGCAGGATTACAGTCTTCCATTGATCATATGGACAAAGACAAGTAGTTCTATTCACAAAAGGGTGAAGAGTTTGGAGAAGGAAGAAGAAGTGAACAATCTAGGACAACATAGCTGAACTGGAAAGTGAGCTGAATTGGAGAATTTTCCCAAATCAGCTATTCTGGCCTAGATTGTTCACTTCTCCAAACTCTTCACCCTTTGTGAATAAACCTGCAGGTCTTCTAAAACAGTGTGCTGAAGACTGATCAATTATACAGATAGAGTTGCTTAGTCACAGTAATAGTAGACATGTTTGCCATGAACCAAAGATAGTATTTCAGGAGAAGAAGCCCATAACAACTGTGAAACATGGTGGTGGAAGTATTATGGTTTGGGGAGCTTGCAGTCATTGGGTCAACTATACATTCTGCATCATATAAAAGTGTATTTGATGAAAATATGGGGCCATCTGTCGAAGAGTTGAAGCAAAAATGATTCTTTGAAAATGGTGATGATCCAAAGCACTTTAGCAAATCCACCAAAGAATGGCTCAGAATTTAGGGTTATGGGCTGGCCTAGTCAAAGTCCTGATTTAATTCCCATTGAAATTGTGTAAGGGTATTTTGAAACTGGCAATTCATGCAAGGAACCCCACAAATATCTTGCAGCCTGAACGAATTTTACATTAATAAGTGGTAAAGGAAATTTTCAATTAGTTAATGCCAGAGACTGGTAGACAGTTATGCAAAATGCCTACAAGAAGTAATTTCTGCTACAGGGGGTAGCTTTTGATGACAGGGTGTACTTACTTTTTCTACAGTACAACTTTATATCTATTGATATATTTGTTCAATAAATAATTGAAAATGAATTTATTTGTTTTGGTTTAATTCACGTACATCACCTTTATCTGTAGGCCTTGTTTGACTAAAGATCTAACATTTTTGTGTTCAGATATGGTGAAACATTCAACAATTTCCATGGGATGTACCTACTTTTTACATGACTGTATATGTCTTCCCTTAATCTTATAGCTGCAAGCATCCACCATGCATGCAGCTCAACATTATTACCCCTTTGAAAGTATGGTAATGGCACTTTCCAATCTGACTGGTGATTATTGGAATTAATGCAGCTGAATTTCTGCTTTCCCCTCTCCTCAAGGTGCCCATAGACCTTACAACCATCGCAAGGCTTTTGTATTGCGATGGTTGTAAGGTCATAAAAAAAACATACAATCTGCCCATCTTGGACAGGCAGATCGTACTTGCGATGACCGCAATGCTGAACGAGCAGTGTGCGCTTGCGCACACCGGCCGGTGCGGCAATTATCTTACGAGCATGCAACAAACCAGCCGAAAATCGTACGATTCTCGGCTGGTTTTCGAACATGTTCGTAAGACAAAAGTCATGCGACCATACAGTAGAAACGGTCGCACGCCTTCCGCACACCTTGCGATTATCGTACGATTGCGGGATTTCCCCGCGATTATCGTGCGATAATCGCAAGGAGTGTGGGCACCTTTAGCCTGTGATTGAAAATAAAAGAACAGCAGCTGAAATAATTGCTGAGCTCTTCTCTCTATTAAGAACAGCTGTCCATGTCAAAACTCCAGTTACATATAACAAATTTTTTTGTTGTTGTTTTTTTTTGACAGGTTTGTTCAGGAACCACAAATGCGGTCTCACTCCTTACAGATTCAACCAGTCACTTGCAGTACAGTGATAGCCTCTCATCCTCCTCCAATCTATACCCCCTCTGTCATGATCCCTCAGTCCAGGTTTACCCAACAACAGACCCACCCAGCAGTTCACCTACACCACTGCCAGCAGCAACAAGTCCAGCCACAACATCTGTATCTTCAGGTAAATTATTTTATACATGAACTGTTTTATTAAAGGAGAACAATGAGGTGAGTGAAAATCACTCAACTTCATAGTTGGAGTGTGACAATGAAACTGTCACATGTCGGCTCAATAGATCGGGAAGTGAGCGAACACATACCGTTGCTCGCTCATTTTCCGATCATCTCCCTGCAGAGAGCGGTGACTGTCGGTCACCGCTCGGATTCGCCCTCTCCCTGCTTCGATCGACTAGCGCTGATGGGGTGTGGGGGGAAGACAGGCACAGCTGGCTCTGTCCCTAGATAGGCAGAGCCAGCTGTCATTCACACAGCTGGGTGGATTTGGATAGTATTGTCAGGATCCGTCCCGGTTGCGTCAGTCTCAGTATACCGCAAGCTGTAGCTCGCTATATACTGAGCTTTGGGTCACGGGAGGATGCTAGTTTATGTCCTCCCGTGACCCTTAAGAGAACTATGGGGAAAAACACTTACCCCATAGTTCTCTTTTATGGGAACAAGAATACTGTGATTTTCCAAAAGTGGTTAGAGGGGCTTATTTATTAAAGGGGTACCTTTTCTTCAATAAACAAAATTAAACAACCAATGACAATCCGCCATCAAATTTAATTTTCTAAATACTCTAAACTAATAAAACTTGAAAAATGAAATGTGATTGGTTGCCATTTCTCACTGCACTCTGCAAATTGTTTACTGCTTTGTAATTTGAATTGAATTTGCCTGGAAAGGGATAACATTAATAGTGTTTTTGCTGCAAACTATAATAACCAATGTTCACGGTCAAACTTCATATTTCTAGTTTTCTAAAAAATAAAAGGTTGTTTAAAAGATTTAACAAACCTGGCCTTTGATTGGCCGGGTCACTTGAAATCCATCAGTTTTTCAGGTTTTTTTTTTATATGTGCATATTTAAATTGAAAAATTCCCCCATCCCCAGATATAAAATAGTAGAAGTCCACTGCTGCACCACTCCACTCTTGTCTGAGCTTGCTTACACCTGTTAATCAGGGTGTTGTTGTAATTAGCTAAGCAAGCAAGTAGGATAGGGAAACTTTAGTTGCTGTGGCGGTACAAGGAGTTTTTATACCTTTTTACATAGCATACAAATTTAAAAAAAAAATGATTTTGCCATTCAGACAACGAAGTCCTACTGCATGCATACTATATGCATATTATTCATGCCCATTTAAAAGCAACTGTACTGGATTTATGAAAACGTGTGCAAGAATATAGCTGCTGCTATCAACCAATCACATTTCAGCTTTCAACCACAGAAAGGAACCAGGCTTGATTGTTGTTTGTCGTAAAGATATTTTAATAAACCAAAAACAGTATGGGCTGACTTTATAAATGTTTCTTTTTTTATCTCAGATGCAGACTTCTGATTCAATGCAAACAGGCCAGCCTCAAAGAATTTACCAACAACC
Source organism: Nanorana parkeri (assembly GCF_000935625.1). Taxonomy (NCBI): domain Eukaryota; kingdom Metazoa; phylum Chordata; class Amphibia; order Anura; family Dicroglossidae; genus Nanorana; species Nanorana parkeri. The sequence goes on along the minus strand of NW_017306610.1, from coordinate 933,861 downwards.
TCACATTCCTCAGCAGAACACCGTGAGCTATTTTCTGCATCCTCAACAGCAAAGTCAGTCTGGAAACATGCCTGACCTACCTGAGATGCAGCTCCCGTAGTGCACCAGGATGGAAGAAGAGCTCTTGCACCAGAGCTTTACAATAGTAATGCATACTGAAGGGCCTCAAGGAGCCCAATGTCTGTAGCACTCCCAGCCCTCTGAAGAAGGGCTCAGACCTAGAAGTGTTCACAAAAGCTCTAAGCTGAAAGATGATGGCCAAAACAGAATGGAGCAGGGACAAAAGCAAGAAACCCATTTTGATGATATGATAGATTTCCAGCTGCCTTTAAGTAGAACCAAGATTTTCTATGAGTTTTTATGTCATTTAAAAAAAACATACACCAAAGTGTTTGTCAGGGGCTATGTATCAATCTGCCAAAGCTCAGACAGTGGTCTGATATATAAAGATCCTTTTCCGATAAAACAAGTGTATTATTATAGGTACCGAGCTAATAACCCGTGTAAGCTATGAATGGTGTAGCACAGTGCATTATGGGTCATGGTTGTTTGATATTTATATGGTTTAAATAACCTCAGGCACTATTGTTTGTTTTACTGTAGATGACCATATTGTTTGAAAGTTGGAGATAAATGTACTTCTAAGTGGTGTTAAATCCATTGTTAAGGTAAAACTGTGGCCACTACTTAGATATAAAACTTCCACTTACAGTCAATAGCAAATACAGTCAATAGCAAATACATCTGCGGGTCTGCACATTGGCTTCTTTTCCTTGTACTATATAATGCTTAGGGGGCCCCAAACACTAGACTGCTCTGTACCATGGTCACCCGTGCCGGCCTGCCTCACTATTAGCCTATCATGGGGATAGGTGGCCGCACTGAGTAGTAAGGAAGCGGACAAAAGCTGGTGATCACAAAAGCTGCCTGTCTTTTGCATATCAGAGTGCCTCCATGTTCAAGACTTTCAGGGTCCCCTACAAAGAAAGGATGCCACCTTGAAGTGTCTGCTGTTGACTACAAGTGGCAGCCTAACATTTTAATAGTGGACACGTTTACTGAATATCATTTGATTTTAATGCCAGAATATATTTAATATAAGTAAGCATAGATGCAAATGGTAACTAAGGAAGGAACCAGCATGGTGCTAGTTAAGTGAAAGTTCTAGTGCTGTGATTAGCTGGACACTGGACACATATTGAGTACTCATGCGACCTGCCAGTACGAGCAACTATCTCTATGAATCCTGCCTGCCTGATGGATAAACAGTCTATTTTGGGGGCAAATTCAACCACATACATCACTTTTTATGCTGAAATCACAAGGACAGTACCCACTTTTGAAGCATCCCAGTGCATAAAAATGATTTTGTTCTTTTGATCATGGAACAGGTATGACAAATATGCACTTAATGCACGCATTTTATTGAGTAAGCCTGCAAATATCTAAGTATCTCAGGTCATACAGTAAAGCTGGCCATAGACTATGCATATTTTGGCCGTTCTTGATGATCCTGCCGGCACACGTTTGACTGGCATTCCTTGATCAGATGATCGAAGGAGCGAGTTGGAAAATCTTCGCACAAACAGAGCCAGCAGTCAATGAGCTGCTGGCTGTGTTCGGGTATTCTGGCGGTCGGTGGCTGCCCTCAGAATACATTGAAGATAGGAGGACATTCTTCGATCAACACTCGTAATAAGCATTGATGGAGGACTCTGTTATATATTTTCTTTAATCAGCCCACGGATTGTATGTGCAGTGCATGGGCAGCCAAATCAGATGGAGTCATTTAAGCTCGACTTGGGGTCGGGAATTAATATTTACATGTCTGAGTTTAAAACCTTCTTATGTATAATATTTTGCTTGCATAGACAGTTGTTCAGCCAAGGTGTATTATTGCTGTAATAACATTCAGTGAAAAAACAAAACAAGCATGAGATTTCAGATATAGATGGAGTGTACTGGCTTAGTAGTCATGGTTGGATTCTTATATCCCTTGGGGAACAGTGATGAGATCTCTTGCAATAGCTGCTTGTTCTTTTCCAGCCCACCAAGGTGTTATGAGTGTTACCATCTAGCTTTTTACAATGTTTCCCTTGCTGCCTATATGCTATGTTTTTTTGGTAAAATAGTGCAAATACCAAAGTTCAAGCTGCTAATAAACAATGATCATCAAAGTGTGATTTCCAACTGAGAAAATGATGTGGTGTACACAAATGCTTGTCAGCCTTTGCCAATATCGGAGATCGCATGTAGCAAGCACTTTCAATGTGTCCAGTGATGACTGCAAAAGATCACAGTCAAAGCAGCTTACAGAGTGACATATGTAATGTTTTGTGTTATAAGTATATATTTATTATTGATATTTCCTATTGTACTATTCTCCCATGATTCCACAGCCATTTTAGTCTACAGAAAAGTATATGTTCAATTCATGTAGCCACATATGGCTCAGATTTTGGCTGATTCCTGTCCCTGTCCCTGTCCCTGTCGATTCGACTATCTTGAAATGAATAATTAAAGGAGCTGGCTAGACAACTATCAGCTAAACAGCTTCTGCATTGAATCGGATGCAGTCACTGTTTGTTCGTACGATCTAGCAAAGTTTTCAAACATGCTTGACCGCCAAAAGTTGTACAATTGTACAGTACTATCGGTCGGGCACTCTATTCACACGTTACGATTGTCGTACGAAAAGTCGATCGCCTACGATTATCGTACGATAATCGTAAGGTGTATGGGCACCTTTATTATGCCATACGAAACGGAGGATTAGTTTTTGCATGTGGGTAAAAAAAGAGGTGGGGGGAATTATGGGAAGAGTTCGAAAGATATAGAGTATTTTGGGAAGGATTAACATTTTAAATGCTGCTACTCTACCACATAGAAGGTAAAGGTAAGGTAAAATTTGGAGAGGGAGGCCAGGTCTTTAGGTATGGTTTGGAGAAGCGGTTTGTAGTTGTAGTCATATAGTTTCATTGATGAGGCTGGTAGTTGAATGCCAAGATAAGTGATGGATGAATTCGCCCAAGCATAGGGGTAAGCTGCTTGTAAAGTTAGTTGTAGAGAGGGGGAAATATTGAGACCTAGGAGGTACTGTTTGTGTATTTAAACAGCTAGGGGATACCAGCTGTCTGAATACAATAGCTGACTTGTGGAGATTCCTCCTTCCACGCTGTATAGGGTGGATGGAGGGATCGATTGGATTTCTCATGTTCAGTTAGCAGGCTATACGAGAGAAGTCTATGCCTGTATGGTTAGTTTTAGCTCCACTTGCTTTTAATAAGAGTTGATATAAGCAGTATTGCTTATGGGCATACATACCGAACCAAATACATGTGATCAGTAATGGCAAACCTACATGTGAAATTTTAAAGTAAACCAGTAATGAGAGGAATATGAGGGAAGCCATTGTTGACCTCTTTCTAAGAATTCCAATTGCCTGGCTGTCTTTGGCTTCAATACTTTGAGTCACTGACCTGAACCATGTATATGATTTAGAAAGTCAGAACCATCCATCTACATGACTCAGAAAGTACTGAAGCAATTTGATTAGCATGTCAAGCAGGCAACTATCATTTTCAGAAATAAAGGGCAGCAATGGCTTCTTACATATTCTCTTAGCCTAGGTTCACACTAGTGCTGTTGCATAATTATGCATTTTTAACGCATCTTTGTAGCTCATTTATGCATTTTTCTTTTGGCCAATAACAAGCCATATCTGCTGTGACATCATCAGGTATTGTCATCCTATGAGAAGACTTTCAGCACACAAAAAAAAAAGCATGGATATGTGCTTTTGTTCATGCATGCCCATTGTCTGTGGGGCCAAAAACGCACTAGGTAGTACCAAAAGAAGCACCTGCACCTTTTAAAAAAAAAATCACACTGCACCATTGGGCATCGACGTAAACCGGGACCATTAAGGAATGGTAGAATAATGTGCTTTCCATTGTTGTGCATTGTAGTGTGTAGCCAATTGCAAGACAAATGCACTTGTGTGAACAGGGCCTTAAACCCTTGCCTAAACTGAAATCTCGTAGTTGCTAAAAAGGTCAACTGGAACCTAATTGATCCTGTCAGCATAGAAATATGGAAGTTACCCTTTCTGCCTTGTTTCTGGCTGCAAATGTTCTAGATCGGTCATCCTTTCTTTCTTGCACTGCTCTATAAGTTATGGATTTTTAAACAAGCATATCAGGTGTTAAGGTGCCCATACACTGCACGATTATCGTACGATAATCGTATGCGATCGGTTTTTCGTACGATAATCGAGCAGTGTGAACGGAGACGTGCGAACGTTTCTACTGTACGGTCGCACGTCTTCTGTCGAACCAGCATGTTCAAAAACCAGCCGGGAATCGTACGATTCTCGGCTGGTTAGAACGGTGCTCGGAAGACAAATGCCGAACGGGCCGGTGTGCGCACGCGCACACTGCCCGTTCAGCATTGCGGTCATCGGAAGCCCGCCCCTCAGGGGGGCGGGCTTGCGATGATCGAGAGTGCGATCTGCCTGCCCAAGATAGGCAGATCGTACGTTTTTTTAATCCCTGTACAACCATCGCAAGACTAAAGTCTTGCGATGGTTGTAGAGTGTATGGCCACATTTAGTGATTCATTGATCCAGATAAAACATCGGGAGTGGCAAGGATAAGGATCACAATCCTGGAGCAAGCAACTTCAAAAGCAAGTCAAAAATTGCATTATATATATAGTGGAGTCCTCTTTACATTCCTTTTCCCTTGTTTTTTTTTTAAACTCTCAAATGCTCACTAGCAACTAAATCTCATTGGCGAGCCCTTACAGACATATGGAAAAGCCAGTTCATGAATGCTAGAAAAGGCAGCTTGGGATGTGTCAGATTGTAGGCATAGATATGTGAACATTAGTTCAGTGCCTCATACACAACCCGCTAAAGTACTGGGGACTGAGCAAATGAACAATTCAAGCTGGCAGTGTGCAATACATGGGTCACTTTTACCTATCACTTTATTATTTATGAACCCTGTATAACTGTTATTTATGAGTCATGTATCCTTTCTGTAATTGGCCAACTTGTGTTGTTTTGTGCCCTAGCTGCCTGGTCAGTTATAGATTACCAAATGCCAGATTTATGTCCGTGTGTTTGATATGTATCCTATGGCATAAAAATGTCAGACACTGATCTTAACTTTTGTCAGTTTAATTGTAAGGGCTATTCAGCAGGGAATGAAAAAGGCCATTCCACACAAAGCCAGTGTTTCAGTTTTAAGTGATTAATGGCAACCTGAATCACATACTGGGTTGTTAGGTGTTTAATGATTCCAGCCTTATGAGATCCCCACCACAATAGTCTGTTTTGCACATTGCTGTGACCATTGCAAGTCAAATGATGGTGTCATCCTCCTCCAGAATAAACAAGATGAAGGGGATGAAAGGAAATGCAAACTATTCTTGGCTCACCTTGTCACCAGAAACAACCAGTGGATGATTCAGCTCACTGTTGCCCATTTAGAATGGAAATATCTGTTTTAGTTGGCGTTGGCCTTTAAGCACTTTCTTCAATTTAAGGTAATGGTGGACTGGTTCAAGCAACATCCATCATTTATAAAGTGCCCGAAATCAAAGATAATATATTTATTTTAGCATTCAAATACATTTATCTGTATATATATCTATCTATCTATTATAAAGACATATTTTGATATTGCTATTGAGATATATTTGAGAAAACAAAAAATAAATAAATCAGATTTTCAACTTTTATTGCGTCAAGCTTGAGGCCTTGTCCAGAGCCCTTGAGATTGGCCAGTTTAAGTGTGGTGTCTGTTGCACTGCTCAACCTGTTTTTGTTACAGGATCCCCAATAAAGCCTTGAATATGATAATAACTATAACATGTTTTGCACAAATGCATAGTACATAGACCAATAATATGAACTTACACCAGCAGGAAAACTGATGACCAAACAGAGGGCAATTTAGAGTGTACATGCATTGTGAAGGAAAACCATGTTGTGGTGACAGCCCATCAGATCATTAAGGGTCTGTGACCTCGCAAAGAGGTGCCTTTTCTTTGTTGAACGGACAGATTGAGTCTCGCCACAAAATATTTTCCTTTACAGCTGATGGATACTTTTAAATAAAAGAAAATAGTGTTCATTCGTACAGAATCAGAATGGAACAGAATCATTTGAATGTTGTGTGTAATGTGTTGTCTAACGTGATATATTTTGAAGACTGAGTTAATTTCTTCGTAAATCATATTTTGGAAAGTTGGAAGTGAAGGCAGGTTTGGAACTTGATCTTAATCCAATGAAGATAACGGGCTTTATGTTGCATTTTGAGGTGGTATTTTGTTTTGGTCTACAAACTGCACATAAAGCTGACTGAAACGTCCTTTTCTAGCTAAACAAATGAGCTGGGAGACATCAGGTAGTCTCATTGTCAGCTCTGGTACATTAACCATGATGATGAAGTAATTTATGGTAGCATCTGTTTTTCTTCCCTTGGGGCACAGCGCTGATTTCAATTAAGTGTTAAGAAAAGCAGATTAGGACATCTAATACTGAATATCTGAACCTTTGCCCAGTTTATAGGATTAGGCTTGATGAGTACTGAATGACATGGCTTGGCTCTGCAGCTGAACCAGGGGCTAGACAGGTCATCTGGCATTTTCAGAAGTGCAAGTTAATGTAAACATATTTGTGGCCTGATGTGGCTAAACAAAGCAGTGCTGGTAGGTTAGATAGCATTAAAGTGAGCTTGTTGCTTTGCCCTGCATGGGATATAAAACCTTAGCATAGGTTTAGGACACACTGAATTCATTCACAAATAATCTTTACCATGTAGGAGAATGCAATATGAAATATTTCCATGAAGAGTACTTTGTTTTGACAGTGCTATGCTGTTCTAGAATCATTGTTTTAATATTAGAAGCCAGCCATGTAGGGAATGAGTCAAAGCTCTTCTGGTCCAATCAGAGTTTTAATAACTCTAAATTAATGTAAGTCTAATTAAAATCATTACCTGCAGAGTATGTAATAAAGATCTTTGGTGTGAAAAATATAACATTTTAATGTTCCCACTTCTATCAAATAATTTGTATACAGGTACATAATCTTAAACTCCCAATTTGTTAAAGTGTATCCTTTTGACCAGCACTTAAAAGGGTTAATACGGCCTTGCACTTTTGACTTTTTGTAAATAAGGTTTTGTTTGTTTGTTGTATTATTGCAATGTACATATTGTAAATGTTCAATGTACAAATCTTGAGTCAAATATTAAAATTAGTTTATTTTATATGATGTCAATTAGAGATGCGTTTATAAATGTTCTTATTGATATAATTTTGTAATGAAAAGTGCGGGTAGATTTTCTGGTCCTGGACAAGCTTTTTTTTGTTGAGCCTGTTGCAACGTGAAAAGCTTTAACAGTATGCATATAATATTTTGGAAAAGAATAAAAGATGACTTTTAAAACCTGCTGGAACCTTGTGAAGCTTTTTTTTCTGATGAACAGAGCTGTAAACTTGTCCCATGTTTTAGTGACTTACTGGAATCTGCAAGTGGAAGAAGGCCAGCAAATGGCCATTCTTTTTGTAATAATGAGCAATTTATACTTATATGTAACTAAAAAAAATTCTAAATCCAACAATCTTGCATAGTCACCAGTGAGCCGTTTCACTGTATTGTAATACAGTAGTCACATTCAACTGGCCTTGTTCTGTGAATCTGAAGTTGTTCCATCAATCATCTAAGTGTCTTCCTCAGTTAAAAGTAGTAAATATGGACATAGTCTAAAGGTGCCCATACACTGCACGATTCTCGTACGAGAATCGTGGGAAATCCCGCGATCGTACGAGAATTGTGCAGTGTGAATGAAGACGTGCGACCATTTCTACTGTACGGCCGCACGTCTTTTGTCTAAGGAGCATGCTAGAAAACCAGCTGAAAATCTTACGATTTTTGGCTGGTTTGAGCGGTGCTCGGGAGACAAATGCCGAACGGGCCGGTGTGTGCACGCGCACACTGCCCGTTCAGCATTGCAGTCATCGGAAGCCCGCCCCTCAGGGGCATCGGAAGGCCGATGAGGATCCACTCCAGTTCTCACAAGTAAAAAATAAATACAAATATAAAAATTAGGTTTTTTGGGAGTATGTGGGATTGTGTCTGTGGTTATGTATGTCAGTGTTTTGAGGGTCCGTTCACACTAGTACAGTCCTGTGCCATTAATGCACTGTACCATGCAATCGCACCTACTACATGTTCTGGTGTGGGAGATGCGTTGCTTTGCTATTCATTGGAATGGGAGGTGCATTTTGGCGCCCCCAATGTACCTCCTGCCCACAGTTCAATCGCCCGCATAGAAACATGCGGTACCGCAATGCCGTGCGTTCCATTGCAGTGCGACTTGGGTCGCAACTTAATGACCGAGGACAAATGTGGGTCCTGGACCAGTATCATCCTATTCCATGGTGCAGGTCGGTTGGCTACCAGAACTATAGTAACGAATGACACCATATGGTCAAGATGCACACTATCATTTGTTGCTATGGTGCTGGCAGCTAGTTGGCCACAACATGGAAAATGCATGATGCTGTGCGGTGCCATTGAGGATTTGTTTTTACCATACCAATGAAGATCCTGACACATCCCTAGGGGTATATGTACCACTGGTTGGGAACCACTGCCCTAAGGTAAAGGGCACTGGTCTGGTAATAAGCTGGTCAGGCATCAAGCATTGCACTCTAGAAAGCTTTTTGCAGGCATGTGCCCTACCCAGAAGGTTGGGTTATTCTTGGGTTTGGATTTCCTTTAAACCTGCATAGAAAATATATTTTGCAAGTGTTTCTGACAATAGCTCTAAACTGTTATCCAGGACCATTAGATAGAATGGGGTGAGAATTGGAAGAGCTGTCTTAGGAGAGCACTTAATATAAGCAAAGCCCTGGCAATGGAACTTGTAGCTTTCTAGCACTAAAAATTGATAAAAGTAATTGATGTCTCAAGAGACAAACCCTCTGTGATGGATAGATCACCTCCGTCAAAGGAAAAAAAGCTCTACTGAAGCCTTTAAAATAAAGATTTTTGATGGGCATCTCAGCAAAGGAAGGAAAACATAAGGGGTCCCTAAAGAGAAGGAAATGCTAGAAGAAATGTAAAAATACAATGAAACGGAATGCTGCTTGTGTCATGTTACAATGAAAAGCAAAAAAATTATTCAAAATATTGCAGTAAGACACAAAACCCTTAGTCCCCGGGATAAAATATGACATTCTTAGTTTTAGTTTCTATATATCTCAAAACACAAAAAAACAATACATTACCAAAAGGTCTAGCAGAGAATCCCTGTGGGGCATACGGTATGTTATATATTTAATCACTAGATAGCATTTTCTGCTCTTAGGGCAGGGCTGGGAACTTAGGCAATCAGGTTTAAATGGTACATCAGGGGTGTGGAATTCCTATCGCGGGCGAGTAGTTTTAAAGTACATTCAGCCCGGCTCCGGACAAGCAGAACTGAATGTACATTGTGGAGCCGCTGCCACCGCTCGTTTAATACAAGTGGTCTGATCAGACCACTTGTATTAATTTGAGCAGCGGCGATCGTTTCTGCCCACACCCCCCGCCGTAGTTTTCGGGGTCGCCCGCTCTCCCGGGGGGACCCCGAAAACTAAGGCACAACGGCTCAGCCATAGAGCCCGAAGAGCAGACGAAAAACGTCTGCTCTACAGGCTCTCTGTGTGTTCTCTGAGACCGTGGCGCTTTAATCACAGCGCCACCTGTCTCGGCTGTCAGGAACTACACAGAACAGCAGGTTCCATAAAGAGAACATGTCACCTCCAAACTATCACATAAGGGATTTTAATCTCCTATGTAATAGGAAGAACATTAAGGGGAAAAAGTAAATAAATAAAAAGTTAAAGAAAATGTAAAAAGTAAAAAATAAAAAAGTAAAAGAAATAAAAATGAAACCCTGCTGCCCTCGCCATCTGCATGCAAATAAACGCATGCGTAGGACATTCTGCATGTGCTTTGAGATTGCAGCTGCCATTCCATGGTGGTAGCCAGAATTCTCTTACACACACATAATGTGCATTAAAGGGTAAGTTCATTTTCCCAGGTAATATGGAAAAATAAAAATTACCCGATGAAATCTGGCCCTGTCTCTCCCAAACCGCCACCCCCCTGGCTATACTTACCTTTCGGCGAACAATCCCTCCCCTCCGCCAGTATGGGTGTACTATCTGTCCCCCGTACTGCTGTCCAGCGCAGTCCTCCCCTATGCATTTTGAATTTCGCTCGCAAATTGCAAGCACTCATTGGTCAACGTGGTCAGATGACTGCGCTGACCAGTGAGAAGCGTTATTTAGCACAGTAAAATATGTTTTGATTAGGTGTATTTGGGCAAGTACTCGTATTCACCCAAATGCTCTGATACCTTCCCCGATATTAGAACTTACGGCCAGATGAAAATTTCCTCTGACTGGCAGTGCCGTAGGGGAACATGGAGCCAGCTTCCCGTGCAATCAGGAAGCCGTGCGGCAAGTAATGACCCGCCTCCTGGTTTTCCGATTGGCCCGGGAAGCCGGCTCCTTGCTGATTGGCTGGAAAGCCGGCTTCCTGGCCAATCAGCATCGAGCCAGTTTCCCGGTCAATCAGGTCATTACTCGCCACCCGGCTTCCTGATTGACCGGGAAGCAGGTTTTCCCGGCCAATCGCAATCAAGCAGGCCAAACAACATGGATCCGGCTTCAGTGGCAATCAGGAACCTGGGCGGGATGTCATTACCTGCTGCCCGGTTTCCTGATTACCAGGGAAGCCTGCTCTATGTCAGCGGAAGCACCGGTATTAGTATTCAGTGTCGGCGAGATCCGAAAGCAAAAAAAAAAATCGGTACTCGATACCGAAAAAACGGTATTGGTGCATCCTTAGTTGATTAAAACTATTTTTTGTATTGGGACAAGTAGATTGTCGTGAAGGACAAGTAGATTTGGCCCCCACTTTAGCCCTTGGGCAAGTAGTTTTAAAAAAAAAATTCCACACCCCTGTACATATTGTAATACCAGCTACATTTCTACAAGAACAGGCTACAGTACAAATGAATGCAGAGGTAGCCATGATGGTGTAGTTCCAGAAAATATCAACTGAAGTTCTTTACAGTTATCCGACAGTATCAAAAGTGTATAATTGAATTAAAGAAATAAAAGTTGCCAATGAAAGAAAAAAAAGTGTAAATAGGGTAACATGCACAGAAGAAACAGTGACTCTATCCACTCACACAAAATCTACAGTCTGCCTTACATTTGTAACAAAGTAACATTCATCTACTCACTCGATAAAAGCTTACTTCACTTGAATCAGGGACGTCAGCGTTCTGATGGCTGATGCATTATTCCTCCGTGGTTAAGTCTACACTCTTGCAGAAAGCACAGGCAGCTGTGTCCTCCTCCCTTCATGGTACAGCTGTTCATGGTCTTAGGTCCAACACATGGTCAAGGTTTTTCCTCACTTCCTGTTACATCACCCCAACTTACTGTCCTGCTTAGCTTTCAATGGAGCATTAAAAGTGTCTTACTATTTAAATACTGAAAACACAGTTAACCACTGTGAGTAGAAGAGACAACAAAGCATCAATACTTGCTTTGCAGCGCCGTTTGTCTTAATAAGACCACCTCCTACTGAGGTGTCTGATTAGGGATAGGTCATTGCTGTGATGGCTCATAGTTCAGGTTGGAATTAAAAAAATTGGGACAGAATCTGGTGCACTTGCCCATGGCAACCAGGGTGGAGTTTTGAAAATGAAACAGAGAAGCTGATTGGTTGATATAGGCAACTGCTATAGATTTTGTCTGTTCCGATTTTTATGAATTCCCCCCATTATGTGAAGAGGAGGCTGGAGCTCCATCTAATGGCTGAACAAAAAGATTGAATATTAATAAAATCTAATATTTCATAGTTCATACTTGCCTGAGTAAAAAACACTTGACACTTTTTTTAGCCATCTCCATAATAAGTAAAGATAGAAAATATGTAGAAAACATACGTTTCCTTTCAAGACCATAAAGTGTGAACTCCTGATGCCCAACCTGGAGCCCGCACACATTGGCACTTTTTGCTCAGCCCTCGGAGCCCCTGCAAACAGTAGTCTGAATTTTCCTTACTTAGGTTATTACTTAGCCAGTAAAGAAGAATATTCTGTAGACTGGGTTCTCTTTTTATGCTTTTTGTTTATAATGGATCTTTCTGAAAGAAATATCACATGTGGCGCAGGTAATATGTAAGGGTGCTGTAGGGAGCACACATAATGAAACACAACACTATGCATCAGTTACATGTGGGTGAGCGCACAAAGGGGAAACTATGCATCAGTTGTGTGTGTGTGTGTGTGTGTGTGTGTGTGTGTACGTGCAAGCAGGGGAAACTATGCATCAGTTACATGTGCATAGGCACAGAAGACACTATGCATCAGTTACGTGTGTGTGTGTGTGTGTGTGAGCACACACAGGGGAAACTATGCATCAGCTACATGTGTGTGTGTACACTATACATCAGTTACATGTGCATAGGCACAGAAGGCACTATGCATCAATTGCATGTTTTTGTGTGCAAAGGGGACACTATGCATCAGTTACATGTGCGTGCACACACAGGGGACACTATGCATCAGTTACATGTGCGTGGGCACAGAAGACACTCTGCATCAGTGGCGCGCGCGTGGGCACACAGGGGACACTATGCATAATTTATGTTTTTGCGCACAGGGGTTTTTTAGCCATCTCCATAATAAGTAAAGATAGAAAATATGTAGAAAACATACGTTTCCTTTCAAGACCATAAAGTGTGAACTCCTGATGCCCAACCTGGAGCCCGCACACATTGGCACTTTTTGCTCAGCCCTCGGAGCCCCTGCAAACAGTAGTCTGAATTTTCCTTACTTAGGTTATTACTTAGCCAGTAAAGAAGAATATTCTGTAGACTGGGTTCTCTTTTTATGCTTTTTGTTTATAATGGATCTTTCTGAAAGAAATATCACATGTGGCGCAGGTAATATGTAAGGGTGCTGTAGGGAGCACACATAATGAAACACAACACTATGCATCAGTTACATGTGGGTGAGCGCACAAAGGGGAAACTATGCATCAGTTGTGTGTGTGTGTGTGTGTGTGTGTGTGTGTGTACGTGCAAGCAGGGGAAACTATGCATCAGTTACATGTGCATAGGCACAGAAGACACTATGCATCAGTTACGTGTGTGTGTGTGTGTGTGTGAGCACACACAGGGGAAACTATGCATCAGCTACATGTGTGTGTGTACACTATACATCAGTTACATGTGCATAGGCACAGAAGGCACTATGCATCAATTGCATGTTTTTGTGTGCAAAGGGGACACTATGCATCAGTTACATGTGCGTGCACACACAGGGGACACTATGCATCAGTTACATGTGCGTGCACACACAGGGGACACTATGCATCAGTTACATGTGAGTGGGCACAGAAGACACTCTGCATCAGTGGCGCGCGCGTGGGCACACAGGGGACACTATGCATAATTTATGTTTTTGCGCACAGGGGACACTATGCATCAGTTACATGTGTTTGTGCGCAGAGGACACTATACATTATTTGTTTTTTTTAAAAGAAGGGAAGTCAGGACTTGTTCTGGGTTTGTTTTACGGATATTTGCGAAGTGGTTGTAAATGTGTGCAAATATGTCAGTTTAATGACATAGAAAATACTGATCACCTGGCTGTATTTTGCTGATAAATGTGAGATTTATCCAGTTCTTTCCTATAGCATGTCCGTAGCCTCTGACCATCTCCTGTTGCAAGTGTACAGTCTATGAAAGCTTTCGGTAGCATTACACTCGCTGAGTATTATGTGCTGCGCTTTAAAGATGTCAGGGACCACACTTGAGGCCCCCTACATCAAGAAGGTGGACCACCAATGGTGTAAAGAAAGCATAAATGAGAGATGCAAAACCTAAAAGATAAAAATAGTACAAGGCTTCTTTAAGACTGATTTTATTGAGTACCATTTATACATCAGTCCTTCAATGAATACATTGTATAAAAAGTGCAAATGCAAAAATGAAACTACACGCAGATAAACAACTTGGAAAAAGCAGCAGTGACCCCAGCATTGCTAGTGAAAAGAAGCAGCAACAACAAGATTGTGCAATCTGAAATACCAGATCTATTAACTTAGAAAAATGTATATACATATGAAAGTGAATGCACAAAATTTACTGCGAGTTCTGATGATGCCGGCACAGTGTTTAGTACAATAAAACATTCTCATAATAAACAATACAACTCAAAGGCACTCTAACAATATTTTCTAATTTTCCCTTTAGAAATATTCATTTACAAGAAATAATGAAAGTGCTTAGTGTAAGATTCTGTGTATGTAAAAGCTGCAAATCTGACTGTAGAGCGAATGTCTGAATGTATTTTCCAATAACCGTCCGGTCACTCTTATAATTATGAATGATAAACATCTCCTCATGCAACAAATAGGTTACAGAACTATTGAAAGAGGACTTCTAGGGGTTATGGCCAGGGTTTAGCACCCCACTCTTAATGCAGAACAAGCAAAGATGTCCAGCCCAACTCCACAGATACCCGTCATTTCTACTTTTCTATTTAGTTAGTAGCTAAGCAAGAAAATATATGTTAGAGCACCCTCAAGTGTTGCTCTGTTTATTCTCCTTCATTAGCGTTTGCTTTTTTTTTTAATGCAGAGGACAAAAGATATCAAAGAAATAAAAACGTAAAACTCTTTATTTTAATATATAAGTGTCTTGTTGGTTGCTTTTTTTTTTTTAGTCCCATCTGTTAAGTAGAATATAGTTTATAGCACAGATTAGCCTTTTATATAATGCAACTTGGTAACTTCCACACTGGTTTAAATGCCTGAACTGACACTTATTTGGCTAAAATAAACACATTGATTCAACGAAAAGATTATTTTTGATACATTTCCTACTTTGTGTAAATAAATCATGCAGCCGGTCAAAAGATAAAAAGTACAATAAATCTCATAGGCAGTTTAAAACATATCTTGGGCAACATGAAAAATATATGCAGCAGTGGAAAAAAATACAGTGAATCAGGGTAAGTCCAGCAATATTTAAATGAGAATAGATAGCTACAAGACACGCAGAGAATAACAAGTTCTCTAAACTGCTGGACTGCGTTTCCAACATTTAAAGGTCAGCTTGGGCCCTACATGCGCATGAAACCCGAACTGAAAGGGTTTTCCGCTTGTTTTGAATGTGCACCGAACCTTTAATACACTACTAGCTGGGGAGTTATAGTATACATCATCAGACCACGAGAAAAAGAAAGAATTACGTTCTTCAACACAGATTTGTTACTGTTTGATGACTATGGTGGTGAAGGAAGTACTATGCAACAGCAGTGACAGTTCGGTATACCAACTTTCATCATGAACATTGACTTTTCATCGCAGTTAACATTCAGTGTTAATCTGCTGTGAGTTTTTCTGGAACCTACAGCTATTGATAAAAAACACAGAAACCCCTGGGAGTATGATATCATCAATATAAGTGATTTAATACCTGACAATTAACTTCATCACACCTTTCCTTAATCCACTCAAACTATTCCTCTGTTCTGACCACATAGGCAAAATATGTTCAATTCCAAAACCCTAATTGCTTCAAAGGACCTGAAAACCCATAGAGTAGGAAGAAACTGTAAAGATACATGCTTACTAAAAAGGTAACTTATGAGGCTCAATTCATGATGCTAAAAACACCAGGAAAAAGATCAGCTTTTCTATATACGCGAGTTAACCTTAAAAAAAAAAAAACGTTTTACAAGAGGTTAATACTTACCCGTGTCTTCACCGCACGCTCCCGTCCGAAAAATCTCGGGCGGCCGCAAAGGATCTTGGCGAGACACAAGGTAAGTCTATGGACAGCGTGCACCCGCATGCAGACACCGTGGGAAGTGCCAGCAAGCACAGAGGAGTCAGCGCTGGATCAGAGACCCGCTGCAGCGCTGGAGGGACAGATGAAAAAGACTGGCAAGAAGATGATCGGATTAAGAGATATTGGGGGGGGATGGAAAAAAATATATACTTTAATGTCACTTTAAGTAAACTCATTCTTTAAAATGTTTCCACACTCTAAAGATTTTGTAGGGCATTTTGGTAAGGGGAAAAAACAGGCTTAGAACAGATTAGAATGGATTTAGGAGTTTCTAAAATTGGAAGTGGTTGGCATAGAATAAATAGGCACTCCAGCATCTCCCCCAAACGTGTCCCTTCCTGACAATTGATGAGCAGGTGGTCTTTGTTGGGCTGGACTATTTGTAATCTCATGCTGTAATATGAACTGTGTGATTTAGGAATCTAAAGATCAACTGCAAAATATTTTTGTGTATGTATATTGTGTAGTTATATATAATTTATCCTTTTTTTTTTAAATATCCAAGTGAAAAAAAAAAGAAGAAGAAAGAAAAACAATATCCATAGACAATAATTGGGTGGTTATCTGTTGTCAAACAATGTAACCAGCAAAAGGGTGTTTAAAGCTGAATTCCAGGCAGATATTAAGACACAAATAAACGCAGCCTTATATACGCGCTATACACCGATCAGCTATAACATTATGACTACCTGCCTAATACGGAGTACACCTTTTGCCACCAGAACAAGCCTGACCCGTCAAGGCATAGACTCCACTAGACCTCTTTATGTATGCTGTGGTATCTGACACCAAGCCGTCAGTAGCAGATCCTTGTAAGTTGCAAGGTGGGGACTCCATGGATCAGACTTGTTTTTCCAGCACATCCCACAGAGACTCGATTGGATTGAGATCTGGAGAATTTTTTTGTAGTGTGGCAGAGTGCATTATCCTGCTGAAAGAGGCAACAAGGAATACTGTTTCCATAAAGGGGTGTACTTGGTCAGCAACAATGTTTACGTAGGTGGTACATTTCAAAGTAACATCCACATGAAAGGCAGGACCCAAGCAGCACATTGCCCAAAGCGTCACAATGCCTCTGCCAGCTTGTCTTATACCCATAGTGCACCCGGGTGCCATCTCTTCCCTAGGTAAATGACACTTGCACCTGACCATCTACATGATTTAAAAGAAAACATGATTTAGTAGACCAGGCCACCTTTTTAAATTGCTCCTTGGTCCATTTCGGATGCTTATGTGCCCATTGTAGGCACTGTTGGCGGTGGACCTTGGTCAGCATGGGCACCCAGATCGGTTTGCGCCTACACAGCCCCATACACAAGAGACTGTGATGCACTCTGTGTTTAGACACCTTTCTATCAGAACCAGCATTAACTTTATCAGCAATTTCAGCTACTGTGCTCTTCTATTGGATTGGACTACATGGGTCAGCCCCAAGGGCATCAGTGATCCTTGGCCACCCATGACCCTGTTGCCGGTTCACCATTTTCCTTGTTGAACCACTTTGGTAGGTCCCGACTACTACAGACCAGGAACTTCCCACAAGAGCTGCAGTGTTGGAGTTGCTCTGACCCAGTCGTCTAGCCATCACAATTTGGCCCTTGTCAAAGTTCCTCAAATTCTTACACTTGCCCATTGTTAATGCTTCTAACACATCAACTCCAGGGACAAAATGTTCACTTGCTACCTGATATATCCCACCCATTTCCAGTGCCATTGTAACAAGATAATCCATGTTATTTCTTTCACCTCTCAGTGCTCATAATGTTATGGTTGATCAGTGTATATTTGTGTATTTAGCTTTTTGCCTGAGGTTTAGCTTTAACGGTCACGTGCACACTTGCTTGGTGCTATCATCTGCAGGGACCACTGTATAATGTGCAGAACTGCCTGTAAAATGTTTAGCTTGAATGATCTTTCTTTCGTTGTGGTTGGTGTTGTGCTAAACAAAGTCCAGTGGCTGTGTGAACTAAAAGGTAATGGATAATAGGTCTATGTATAGTTTAAAAATACAGTACTCCAGCTCAGGAAACGGCCCCATGAAAGTCTCGGGTGTAGAAAGCATGCAAGATTGCAACAGGAGGCTCAAAAGATTCCTGCATGCCATGGCCCTCCGATTCCTGCAAGTATGCATCTAGGGCAGGGGGGTTGCTTTAGGTATCAGGGGTAAGGGCTACATTGTTCTAGGACTTCAGTATTGCATTCTGACTGCTACAAACCCTTATGTTTTTTTGCCCTACACCCCCCTACATACTGTGCTAACCTAGCCCCCCTCCCCAGATGCATACTTACCTTGAAATTGTATCCATGACCTCTTGGGCTATCTTCTGCGCACTGGCCGCGCCAGCTTTCATGATATTCTATGAGGCAATCTCCTAAGCATCTACTTCCTGCAGTTACACTTATATTGTAGGTTCCTCTGCCTGCAGACCCCTGCAAGTCTGATACTGACCTGCCCTTGACAGCGGAAAATCATCATAACTGGAGCAAGGGTCGGAGTTAAAAGCAGAGCACCGGGGTTGAAATATTGGTTTGCTAGCTGCTTACACAGTGTATTGCAGCCAAATATTGTTAATGGTCAGAATATGTGGGAAACACCCGGCACCTCCTCCAGACTCTCTCCTTCCCAGCTTTGGCTTCCAGCAGGCAGGAGTAGTGACAGATATGGATATCACCCACACATGCACTCTACACTCTCAATTCAGGGGAGAGCTTACACTCCATGGTCACTGAATTGAGGGCAGGTAAATATAAAGGATATACAACTGCCATAGAACGTTTAATTTAATAACAAACTGTGCAGTTTAAGAGAGGAACTTCATTCTAATAGACTTTTTCATATATTAAAAAAACCCCCCAAAAAACAGCATTTTAAGCAAAATCTTCCACACGTACAGGCTGTGTATGTGGCCTTCTTTATATTTCTTAGAAAACGGTTTCCTCTTATTGACAGGTAAACCATGGCTCCTATTTTAACAGCCTAAGGTTCATGGAATAGTCAAGTTATGACAGTGCAGTTATAGGGATTTTTAATAAGGATTGACTGGATCCCACCAAAGCATAATGCGTATGCCAGAAATAAAGAATTAGTTGCAGAAAAATTGTTTTTGTTTCACATTCAAGTACTTCTGATTTTGCTTATGACTATATTACTTGTACTAGAAAAAGATGAAGACCTGTGACTAGACATGAGCAAGTTATGCAGCATTTGGTATTAAAGGAGGACTATGGGGTCAGGGCTTTTCCCCATAGTTCTCCTAAGGGTCACGGGAGGACACAAACTAGCATCCTCCCGTCACCCTAAGCTCAGTATACCGCAAGCTACAGCTCGCGGCATACTGAGACGCCGCTTATTGTCGAGATCCACCAAGCTGCGGGATTGACAGCCTATCTAGAGGCAGAGCCAGCTCGGCCTGCCTCCTCCCCCATCTGTTCCGCTTGTCAGCGCTGGAGGACCGCACAGGGGAGGGGGGGATCCCTGCAGGGAGCATTGATTGACATGGACAGATCGAGAAGTGAGCGAGCAAAGCTATGTGTTTCGCTCACTTCCCGATCTATTGAGTTGACCTGCGACAGTTTCATTGTCACAGGTCGGCTAGAACTATGAGGCTGAGTGATTTTCACTCGCCTCATAGTTCTCCTTTAAACATTTTCCTAAACTGATGAAGTTAGCGCATGTGGGGGATATACTTATTCAAGCAAGCCAGTAAATTCTAATTCACCGTGCATTTTCAGGTTCACCAAAGCCTGATCTGCAGGAAAATTAGAGATGACAGGTTTTTAGTAGTTTCTAGATGGCTTCATCCATTTGTGATTTGGAGACAAGAGAAAAGGTTATTTTATATTCTCTGCATATATACAACTAGACAAGCCCAGAGCTAATAATTAAAAAAAAACATCATGGCTGTCAGGCTCTTGGTCCAATATATAATCATGCACACATCAATAAAATGTACCTATTGTATCAGAAAGTGGAAAAAGCTATTTTGTAAATTAACCCAGTATTGGCCTTAAAAGTTCTTTGTGACCAAATATACTGTATTTGCATCTGTAAATTTGCCTATACTCAGAGAAACTGAGCTGTGCAATACAAATTGGTCTCGGTGAGATCAAGAACAGAGTTTAGTAACCACATTGTTGATCACCTCTGCCCATTACAGACATTCAAAGTTGGGACAATGTTTGTGATTGTATAAGAACCACATATAAGCAACTATATGGCAAAAGGTTGTTCACATCCTTCACCTTGGCAATTTCAAATCTGAAAGGATATCCGATGACCTAAATATTGAATGATTAGGTCTAAAACATTCGAATTTGTCTTATAACCTCAGCCAATCTTTCAGAACAGAAATGTGGGGGTGATAGCGTGTGGGAGCTTCTGTCTTCAAAAAGGGACCTTCAATACCATAGTTCTATACTGGGAGCTAAATGGTTTTACCCATGAAGACAAAAAGGTACATATTTTTTCAGTGCTCAAGTGGTATAAGCTGCAACTTTGAGACTGAAATGCTTCTTACGCTTATAATATTCATAAGAAGCCAGCCAATGCAGAATTGGATACCCAATTTGTATTACTGCAGACAAATTGTTGGGTTTCCTTCAGCGTTAGGCCCTTCGGTACATCTACAGTTAGGACCGGCAATGGTATATATCGGCTCCACTTCCAATTCCAGTTCCAATCTGTAGCTGATTACAGGTGAAAAGCAGCAGGTTACCAGTAGGTAGAACTGCTTAGCCTGGCCAAAGAACCCTCACTACTTTTACTGCATGAGCTCCAGAGTACTTAAGAGATTAGCTACTAATGAAGAACATATTGCATTTTCAACAATATTGGCTAAGTCACCATAATAGCTTCATTATGGTATGTAGATGTCAAATGTATTTCAAGTCATCCCATTACATACAGTACTGCAAGAAGTGAAAAACTGGCCAAAATATGCAACAATAGTTAAACACTGCTGCAAGTAAACAATTCAATCTTTTGAGTAGGAAAACTAATACTCAACTATTGTCCACAAGGGACTGAATCTGCTCTGCAAAATCTGTATAAGCAACAAAACAAATAAAAACAAAAGCAGAATAAAATGCAGTACTCCAACACAGGTCTAAACTCAAACAGAAGCTCTGGATACTGGTGTATATTGCCCTAAGAACTGAGCACCATTCCACTTCATTATCTTATGGCAGCCATACATGCAACTGTACACAATCAAAGAAAAGATTGATATAGTTAAATTTGACTGGATCTATCAACCTTTTTGATTGACATGGTTGCCATGATTGCCCGTTAACCGAGCTGCCAACCTGCGTTAGAATTCTCATAAATGTTTTCTTATAACAAATGTCATGCTGAATTATGGTATTGTTCGTGTACAGCTAGCATTACACATAAAACCAAATGCTCAGTCGTATATGTTCAATCTGGGAAATAAGCACAAAGAGGGGCGCCTTTCCTGGTGCAGATCACTTTTATTTCAATAAACATAAATGAAAAACCGAATCATACTCACAAACATGAGTGTCACAAAGTCATAAGGTGAGGACTGACAAGCAGTGAGATGTCCACTAGGTGATACCAGTATAGTGGTGACGTTAACGCGTTTCCGGGGCATGCCCCCTTCATCAGAACATGATGTGCTTATTTCCCAGATTTCCAGCTTTCCCGGCTTCTTTGGGGCAGCATCCTGCAGTATGCCTAAAAGCAAGTCCTATTAAGAACTGACAGTCTGTGGCGCTTCACTGTTTTTACTTTGTTACTGGTATATGTTCAATCTATAAGGGAAATAATCTCAGTGTTCCTAGGGCTAAACCAGGCAGGCATAAAAAAGGGATCATTAGCAATGTGTACATTCAATGTGACAAATCACTGTATGGCCTTCCAAGACCAGGAGTAGCCAATATATATTCCAAGATAAATTGTGCATACAAAGCTCGAGGTCATGTTCCAAAAGCTGAGAAAAGGTAACTGCCACTGCAGTCTCTCTCTGTATATTAAAACATGCACCAGTGGACTGCCATTATTCTCTATAGTGTCTCTCTCTATGGCATGTGTAAAGCTTACCCAAATCTGAGTACTGTTTGCACTCGATTCACACAGTAAAAAATGTAATTTACTAACATGTAAAATATAGGTTCTGACTATTGTAGCAGAATCCCAGGGGAGAGCGAAGTGATGTTTTTATTGAAAGTGCATCAAAAACTGTTACCCTGTTTCCCCGAAAGTAAGACCTAGTACTTTTTTTTCAAGATTCCTGTAATATAAGACCTACCCCGAAAATAAGACCTAGTTTGGTGGTAGCATGTGAGGGGGAACTTGCAGGAGAGATGGTATCAGCCTGCAGGGACATACTGTATTAAGGGGATGACAGGGGACTCCCTCCAGACTTCACCAACTGCTGTTCCCCTGAAGGCACTGCTTAATGTAATGGTACCGTACTGTAATGTGTACTGGTAAATGGTGCCGTACTTTACCACGCTGTCCACTGTCTGATGTCCCCACTGCTGCACCGCTGGTACCTCTGTCCCTGGTGGCAAAGGAAGCCGGCGCTGTAGAAAGCAAGGCTGCGGCAGCGGAGGGAGCAAAACCGCATTAGCCGATATTCCTCTATAGCGCCGGTTACTGTGACAGGCGGAGTGATACCAGATAACTTTGGATTGTTGTACATTTTGTTGCACATAAAAAAAAAAAATAAGACATCCCCTGAAAATAAGACCTAGTGTGTTTTTTGGGGGCAAAAAAAATATAAGACAGTGTCTTATTTTCGGGGAAACACGGTAGCAAGTCAGTGAAATCATTATTTCTGTACAGAGAATTCATTACTTTTGTTCGTCAAGGTGTGTGAAATAACCATTGCATCTAGTGTTATATTAAGCTTGCTGCCCTCAGGAGAATGTAGACACCACTGACTGATGAGCTTTCTACAGCAGGTAATGGAATATTCATATCAAATCATATTTCGTGCATCTGCATTTCAACCTTAGCATCAAGCAAAGTTCAGCATTTCCATCTAGTCTATTGGTCATGTAGTTGTCCTACCTTACAGCATGAATTGTCCGAAAAAGATTGGGAGTTAAGCACAGACTTTTTTCAAAAGAAGCATTTTCCCCATATAACAATAAGATAGCACAACATTAACTGTATACTATATCACAAGAATAGTTCTCACTCTTGGAATGCAAATATCTATACTGTATATAGTGCATTGGAAGTGCAGGCTCTACCTAAGTAATAAACTGCATTGTAGCCCTGAAAATGTTATAAAAGTGATTGAGAACTTCAACACATCTGAGAACAGAATGCAACAGGAAATGTGGCCTCTTCATGTAGTGGTTAGTGTAGCAGACTGACAGTTCTTACACTCGTTTGCTAGCTCGGATTTGAGAGGTCCTCGCAGCTTCTAACTTGGCTTTCAAATCGGTAGGCTTTTCAAAGAATCGAACAAGGGAAGGTTCATTTAGAAGAGATGCGAGGATCTGTTCAAAAGCAAAAGACCACTCTGTATTTTCTTTGGGAGGCTGGGAGACAGCACTGTCCATTTGTTGCGGTGATCCATTGCCCTGAGTGGTGTATGTTGGACTGGTACCTGTCTCTGGTGATGGAGTCTTGACTGGAGATGCAGGGTTCTGCAGCTTCCTCCCTACTTCTTCCATTCGCAGGAGGAGGCTGGTCACAGCAGCAATGGCACGATACAACAGTTCTTCTTCAGGATCTCCATGAAATAAGTTGTACAAAGTCTTTGAAAAGTAGATAAACTGGGACTGGGGAGAGATTTATAAAAACATAATCGTTTAAACATAGGGACTCATTTTTATCATTGATTTTATCATTGAAATTGAAAACTCCATTCTTAGTTTAGATGGGCAAAGTACCAGTAATAAACTCCAGGATTTTGGAAGTTAACG
>NW_017306610.1:903211-909948 GCF_000935625.1 Nanorana parkeri | reverse complement strand
CCCCCCCCCCCCCCCCTACACACACACTGCAAGGGTTAACTGCTCATTTTGAGCAAAAATAAAGAAGGAATACTCTATTTTTTTCAGTAATGACTCAATGGACAATAATTCAGGTCATTCAATGGAAAATAGCAGCACAGTAATACCTTGGTTTACAAGTAACTTGGTTTGCGTGTGTTCCGCAAGACAAGCAAACATTTCTGAAAAATTTTGCCTTGATATACGAGCAAAATTTTGTAGAAAAGCAACACCCAAATAAGGCTGTAGCAGTGCGAGCGATTAATCTGTTTAACGACAATGCAATGTCACATTTCCGCGAAATCCTCAAAAGGAGGCAAAAGCAAGTGTCATTGGATAGATTCCAGGAAATGAAAACGATTCCATTGAGCCGAGAGAAGGCAGTGATTCCGTTAGTGATGGTGAAAGTCGTCCTACACAATCATCCTCCTCTCTCTCGTCTCCCTCACACCAGCCACGAAGGTACCTGTAATTGGTTTATTTTTCTTTATATTTTGTACAGTATTATATTACAGTACAGTATTGCAATCATTTTTATATGAATATTTTTGGGTTGTGGAACGAATCATGTGAGTTTCCATTATGTCCTATGGGGGAATTCGCTTTGATATACAAGCGCTTTGGATTACAAGCATGCTTCCGGAACAAATTTTGCTCGATAACCAAGGTATTACTGTATAGTTATTTTACACAAGGTCTGCACATGATAAAACTCCTTACCTGGTTCATTCTGGGTAAGTCTTTAATGCTTTCCTCCTTACGCACCAGTTCATCTTGCCATTGCTTTAGATATGCCTGAATATCAATTTTCCCTTTTCCTTTAATTGGAAATGGATGAAATAAATATCTCCGCTGTTAATATGAACTTGATGTCCCCTAAACATTTCATCCGCTACTGTATAAAGCCAAGTATACACCAAAAAAATATTTTTTATAGTCCACAAAAAATGTTCCAAAGCAGACATTCTATCAACTATTAAACTATCAGTGTGTGACAAATCAGGGACATAACCAAGCCACTTTTTAATTCTAAGTTATTACTGGATCAGGTCTCAGTAGTGGAGTTTGTGTAGCAAACATAGTAAGCAATATTTGCTATTTTAATTAACAAATGATGTGAATCTGCACTTGGCCAGATTACTAGAGAAATAACTAGAACGGCCATGTGTGGGAGATAATCACTTGCAGATTGGAGAAAGATTTCATGTCTATGGGCACAAGCCGACCACAAGCCCCAGCCAGCCAATTTCAGAGAAGACAAATAAGACAAATTGGAAAAGTGTCTGGTCACTACTCCTAAAGATAATTGCGGAGGCTTCTGAATGTACTCCCTTCACAATCCATTCACATCCATTTACACTTGGGTGATCCTAGCATACTTGTAGTACCACCAGCTGAGTAACATGCCTCTGTGTAGTCAGATTGTGCCTCAACAACCAACAGCTCTATGGTCAGCAAGAATACCTTTTTCAGGGCTCTTTGTTTTGTCTTCAGGACTTTGATTTTCTGTAGGAGATGTTACTGTTGGGGAAAAAAAACAGAATTGTTATTTTTTGTGTGTTACCAGAAAGTTTCACAAAACAGACAAAACACAGCAAATGCATGATAGTTGTCAATGCCAGCGTCTTTTTTTTTTTTATTAATAGATATATGGGAAGGACTAGAACTGCTGTCTGCGTTTTTTCCCCCACACTAGAGATATAACTTATCACTTTCCCTATTGGAGACAGGAGTGCAGAGGAGCTGGAAGTGGAACTAGGTAGTGTCTACAATGAGCATAGTGACAGCCAACATGTCCTGTTGACCCCAATTCCCTTTCCTTTATCCTGGTGTCACAAGAATAAGGACAACAATAAAAACCAGACTTAACTCCTAAACCATCCAATATCTAAATAAAATAGCTCTAGTTAGAGTTAGGCTTTCACTTGGAAGTGGTGATTGAAGTTGTGATGAATGCACTTTTCATGCTAAAGCAGCAATATGGGTTTCTTCTGGGGGTCAGTCACAAGTCAAATGCTGCAGCAATAATCACATGGACTCTGCCAATGAGACTAATTCTAGACAAAACCAGCCAACCGGCAGATCTGCCTGGACACTGATCTCAGAGATGCCTCTGCTTTGGTTACATGACAGATCTCCAGAGAAAGTCCATATCCTGATTTCTCCAGAGAGGGTACATTTTCCTACAACTTAATTAACCAATTATAAATTTTACTAGAATGTCACTTTTACATGTGCTGCTGTTTTGAAGTAAATATAAAAAGAAAAAAATGTTACTAAGGTCGTCCAACTTTAAAACTGGTAATAACATGCAACAGTCATAGTGTGCATTGTGTTGCTATGTGCAAAATAACTGCAGTAGTAAACAATGGTTTTGCATACTATATCTGTTTAATTAACTAACATTTCCTATTTGTTCTGTAGCATATCCAACATAGTTCTTATGAATTTTAAGTAATTACTATATAGTGGCATGAGCAGGCACACCACAATAATATTAAAAGAAAAAAGTTAAAAGCTAATAAATCAATATAAATGCAGATGTACCCAATACAAGGAGAGCAGATTTACTTATATGCAGAGGAACGGGCCTTCTTTAAGCTTTCATTATACCTCTGTAGTGTTATCCTTTGACAAGTATGAGCATCTTAAAATCTCATCTCTGCAGTGCAAGAAAATATTTATATTTACCGTGAAGTTGGCTGAAATGCATAAGATCTTCTTTGGAAAGCTTGGCTTCCTCTGAGGGGCTTAAAGTACCCACTTCAGTAAAAGCTAATACAACAAAATACAGAAAATATAAAACATGACTGAAACTGCAACAGATTTTACAGCCAAGAAGATGAGAAATGTCTTGTCTAAAAGCATTCAGTCCATAGGAATATACTCTTTATTTACCCATTTAATGTTGCAAAAATGGAATCATTTATTATAATGTATTTTTAGTGTAAAACACATATTTTATAGGTCACCAGTGTATCTGTAAGGACCTCGATCCTAGATTTCCCCATAAGGTGGTGCTGTAGACCAGCGTTTTTCAACCACTGTGCCGCGGCACACTAGTGTGCCGTGAGATATTTTCGGGTGTGCCGTCAATAAATCGTTAATTTCTTTGATCGATCAAAATTATTTTGATCGATCAAAGTTACTCACCTCTCCGCCGGCTTCCGGGTCTTCCGTCGGAGATCCGGTGACGTCACGGACATCGACGTCACCGGACTCCTCCCCCCTTCCCCGAGTGGCTCTGTCGGCTAACGAAGGGAAGGGGGGAGGAGTCGGGTGATGTAGTTGTCCGTGATGGGTAACGAAGGGAAGGAGGGAGGAGTCCGGTGACGTCACGGACATAGACTCCTCCCCCTTCCCTTCGTTACCTGACGGAATCACTTGGGCTGAGCAGGGCTCAAAATTTCCACTCGCCCCCTCGCAATTGGCGAGTGAAAAATGCGTGGGGGCGAGTGGAAATCCATTTCTAATGGTGGTGTGCCTCGTGATTTTTTTCATGAAAAAAGTGTGCCTTTGCACAAAAAAGTTTGAAAAACACTGCTGTAGACAATATCTTCAATCTCCTGGCCACAGTAGACCACAGGGTTGCAGAAATTGTGAATTTTCATATAATACGAGTGGGGTCCCCAGCCGAAATAGGCACTAACTTTGGGGGTATCAGATAGCCTTTACACAGAAGAATTTAGTGAACTTACCTGGAGGTATGTGCATTTTAAAAAGCAGCTTGAGTCTGTCAGTAAAACTGCCATTGAATAACACATCTAGAGCAAATAAATGAAAGATGTAAAGAATCATACCTTTGTACAATTTACCAAAGACACATTCAATATCGTACTATACATTATGTTCTCACCAAAAGCAAAAGCAAATTCCTTAAAATTAATGAGACCATCTGAGTTTTCATCCAACAGACGGAATGTCCACAGTGCAAGAGAGTCTAAACTAGGAGAATATGCCCAGGGGCTGAGCAGATGGTATAGGGTACGGAACTGTTGGCAGTCTATGTGATACTGTTCCAAATATGGTAGACTTGGGTCATGGTGACTAAGGATTCTGCTGTTGTTCAAACTCCAGTAACAAGACATGAAGTGTTCTCTCTAATAAGTAAAAGAAACAAAATGGTCAAGGCAAAAAAAAGAAACATGACATTTTAATGTTTAATTCAATGTGAATGTCTGCCACGGTAATAGTTGGCAAAAATGTTTTTTTTTTGATGCACTAAAATAAGCCAATGACACTCTTGTTTCGTTTCACAGAATAAAGTCCCTTGTTACGTTTCACAGAATAAAGCAATGTTGTGTGGGAGTTTCAACAATATAAAAAGCAGATTAATATAAAACACCTAATAGATTAATTTCCCATTTGTAGCCTTTACAGCTTTTAAAAATACAACAGATATTGGTGGTATGATCTGCCGCATGGTATTTTGTAGTGCTAATAATAATATACAGTAGATTAGTCTTACCACTTCTTACCTCTTGTGGGAACTTTGGCTATACCCCCCAACTTTTCAAAATCCAAAAACTTGTATCATTAGCTGTATCTGAATCTCCCCAAAACTCTCACCCTATTTTGACCATATCTCTAGAATGTGTACTACTGAAAGACCAGGCCCAGATCTATTAAAATTGGGGGTGCCATAAGAAGAATTTATATTTTCATCATTAAAAGGGTAACTCCACAAAAATGAAAACATATTAAAAATTACCTTTCCATTTAAAACTGCAGCCAATGTAATGTTCTAAATCTGTCAAAAAATAAAATGCAATATGGGAGACCTGGAGGCGTTCTGTACACAGTTGGTGTACAGGACTACTCTGGAAATATCACTTCCTGCTTCTGTGATTGTCTGTTTTCCCAGAAGTCTGCACTAAGATACAAGTAACATTTTGAAAATAAATTCTTGACACAGTTTAACATTTATTATTCTCAAAATACCTTGAATAAATAATAAAGCTCCTCTAAGTCAGCAGAACTGAATTTGACATCCTGCAACAAAACTCGAACCTGCAAGAAAAATGATGTTTTATAAATGTATTGTCACTTTATAGATCGAATCAGTAATAGCCTTTTCCTAAACAGCAGGCCTAGGCAGTGTAGGCAACAAGTGATAAGTGCTTGCAGCATTTCTGCAGAAAGACTTCTTACTTTGTGAAAAATGACATCCACCAACACACAGCATATCACTGTCCCAATACAGGGATGATCCCTCTTTTACAGAAAGAGCATACCCCTTTGTATATAAAAATAGTAAAATAGTATATAAATACTGTATATCATCATCAAGTATACTTCCACCTTTCTTATCGCGTTTCCTGCTACTCTGAGCTAAATTTCCTTATGCCTCCAAGAAAGGTTAAAAATATGCTCATCTCTGCACCGGAAACCGAATGGTGTGTTCATTTTCCTTCCTCTAACAAGGGTAGGCAGATGAATCATTAGTGAGGGAAAGAGAAAGCTTTATGTTTGTGCATTTTGCTACATACACATTGCACTGGCTTCATTTTCCTTAACCCTTTCCCTGCCAAGGACGTACGGCATACGGAGGTACAAAAGTGCTTCCAGCCGGCCAGGTCAGTATGCCGTACGGACCTGGCATTTTCTAACACTGTATGCTCATGGTTGCTTCAGCAACCATGAACTTACACTCAAATTGTAGCTGATACTTTGAATTTCACTAAATGGATGTAATCAGCAGCTAACAAGTTGCTGATTACATCCAAACAGTGAATAAACTCGGCGGTTCTATGTGGCTCCCGGCACTGCATTGTAAATGCGATCAATAGCAGAATAGCTGCTGATCGCATCCATACATTTTACACACACTCTTTCCCCCTGTCTAATGTCCACTCATGTGTCCCCTTTTGGCTTTCCCCCAGTAAATTATTGTTATAGGATCTGATTACTGGTACTGGCTTTACTATACTGCTGGCTGTCGGCAATTTAGATCTCGGCTGTTCCAGTGCTGGTGCCATCCATAACCCCCTACAGTAACTTCTCTGTGTCTCAGTACTTCTTGCCGACATTGCCGGCATCTTCTGTTTTGAATAGCTCTCCTCCAGCTATCAGTCTCCCCTCCTGTCATGCTGCCTCCCACCTGTCATGCTGCCGATGTCCTGTCATGCTGCCGATGTCCTGTCATGCTGCCGATGTCCTGTCATGCTGCCGATGTCCTGTCATGCTGCTAGCATTATGTGTTGCAGGCTACAAGCACACTGATCATGAAGCGACCAGTGAGCTTGCAGTCTCAACACATAAAGCCACAGGATGATAGGACATCGGCAGCATGACAAGAAATATGGAGAAAGGAGACACTGGACCTGACAGGTGGAGGAGAGAGAAAACAGATGCTGGTAGTCAGCAAGAAGTGAAAGTAAGGGTGATTAATTATGGGGTGAACACAAAGTACATAGGGCACTGGAGGGGGACACTGGAGGGGGCTCTTGATGGCCAGCAGCAGGGTAGCAAGACTTCTGAATCACTTTTACAACTACCTAGTGCTGTGCAATCTCCTCCTCTAATGATCAGTGACCTTGTAATCTGCAACATCTTTGCAGCTGTGTATGTGATCTGGGCTGCTGGTATCCATAATAGTTTTGTAGCCATTGTCTCTCCCTGATGTGCAAACATTTCTGTGTCCCCCCTGCAGCTGTACTGCAAGCAAACTCTGGCTGTTTTGGCTGATGCTCATTTACAAACTTAATAATGTGCTTGCA
>NW_017306610.1:879928-901354 GCF_000935625.1 Nanorana parkeri | reverse complement strand
GTGGTAAATGTACACTTTGGCCTTTTTTTGGTCAAATTTCCACATTTGCGCTAAAATGGCGGCAGACTAGAAGAAAGTGTGAAAAAAATGGCAAGATTTTTAGCTACCTTCAGGTCTCTGCTTTCAGGAAATATATGGGTTTGGGGGATAGAAAGAGTTTTGGGGGTCCTTACACCATGCTGAACTTAACATGTCATTTGCTTGAAATTTGCAGCTTAATGGAAAATATCGCATCTACGAATATGGCGACTTTTTACCAAACTGAATGCGGGAAAGCACACATTTACAAGTATGTATAAAAACATTTGGTAGTCATTATGTATTGACATATTTTAGCACAGATTTTACATAGTTTCTAAATTTTGTTTACCTTTTACATCAAATTTTTCTTATTTTCCACTAAAATTTTGCATTTTTCATGTAATTTCTAGGTCTATATTGTGGAAGATGATGGGTTAAGTGCAGTATCTGGATCCCTGAAGATGTCTTCTTTAAAGCAATATATAGTTTTATGGGGTTTAAAAGAAAATTGAATAGAGTATAAGACTTTTTGTTGTTGCACCAGAAAACAGCAAGAATTAGCCTGGCCTGCTGAGTTGCAAAATGTTCCGGAGGGCTTGGCAGCGAAAGAGTTAAAGAACCAATTTCCTACACTGAAACCATGTAGAAATCAACAATAAAAGTTTGCTAAAATATTTGCAACACATGTAGTAGACCTGGACGTTCTGTTAAGTTTATCACTTAGTGCATCCTTAAGTTCAATAACGCGTCACTCAGTGCACTTATACAAATGTATTACTTGTGCCAAGTACATATACCGGTAGTACATACCACGTTTTGTTTAGTTGTCATTTCTAAAGTCTGGATGACATACAGCCGGTTTCTGGCACGCATGCTTTCTACATCCTCATAACGAATAGCTCCAAATCTCTACAAAAGTAAAAAAACGTTTACCACCAGGGAAAGTTGTCCTGTGACTTGGTCACCCCCTGAAAAATGTACTAAAAATGACAGCAATGAATTGAAGAAAACATACCTCATTGGATTCCCTGATAAGGTCTGTAATATTCACTTTCACACTGTTGCCTTTTCTTTCAGAGGCAGAAGATGCTTGTTGCACAGATGAAGGCAGAGGGCTGTCCTTGTTGACAACATTATCAAAGAACCTGGAGACAGTTGAATGTTAGTTGCCCATATCATATAGTCATATAACTGCTATCGTAGATTTTTGTTAAAATCTACTAAATCCTTTAATTTTGTTTAGGGTAACAGACTATTAAAGCACTCTGTGTACTATACTAGGACACCCCATGCAGCCCAATGACGTTTCTGCAGGCAACGACTACCAATGTCAACTGAACTACTGCTTGTTGGAGTTATGAATCAGCTCAATGTCTTCACCTGGGCATCACCTGGACCACTGAAGCTTCACGTCAAAACTGTAAAGGACGTTACAATGCCCACCACTCATGCAAAACAAATAATGTTTTTGCAATATTAAAGCCTATCTTCCCATGCAATGGGACTACCTCCACACTGCAAGGGTTAACTGCTCATTTATGTCTGGTGGTATTGTGTAGAGGACTTTAACTTACTTGATCCCTGCTCCCCTCACAGTCGGTGCTCACCTCTCTCCCCTATGTTCCGGCTTGTGGACTGTCCCTTGGCGTCCTCCCATATAATACAGGACTATGGGTCCTGTATCAGATGTGATGACATCAGTGGGCCTCCAACCGCCAGAGAGGATTGCTGAAACAAACTTCCAATTCGTGGGTGACAACAGTCATTTGCAGGGTCTCTACGGAGCCCCAGAATAGACACCGTGAGGTGCGTGCTACAGACGGACAGAAAGCCACAGTGTGCGTAGACAAGCTCAGCTACACAGATGACATCTACTTTGCCCACCAGCTGTTCATTGACCAGTGTCTGAAGCAGTAGCATGCAATACACATGCGCAAAGGTTCATGAGACATGTATGCGTGATGTCATGTTTTCAGATGGTGCTTGTATTCGCGTTCCTAGACTGGAAGTTCAAGGAAGCACTGTGAGAGGCAAACATCGCAGGGGAACATGTGTAACAGGCAAAAGAAACCTTTAAAAGCGATTTCGAGAAGAAAAAAAAGGTATACTGCAAACTACAAAATGTATCTAGATGGAAATGAACTTTTATTTTGGAGACGTTGTAGAAATGGCGGTATTGGGGAAATTAATTCTAAAGCATATCTAAACCCAAAAACAAAATTTCACATGCCTCTTGTATTTAGAAAATGTTTGTTTTTCCCGGGGTTCAGCTTTAAAGCGCATCTAAAGCTAAAAACTAAAATGTAATATATTGCAGCTTGCCAGTCCTTAGATGTGATGGCTGCATTAGTTTTCTTTTTTTCAGGAATTGTGCTCTTAATTTTCACCTGGTGATCCTGCAAATAACACACTTCCTGTCAATTTGTGTCTACATACATTTCTCCATTGTGTCTATGAAGGAATCCATGGTTGTAACACTGGCTGGGCTTCAAACAAGTCTTCCTTTGTTCATCCCCATTACATGACGGATTCATGGGACTAGTAGTTTACAACAGACAGATAACATTGTTTATCATGTCTTTTTAGTTCACACAAGGGGATGCGGACACGGCATGTCTGGCAAGATCAACAGGTGTTTTCTGTTCTTGCGGAAAATGTTCACATCCAAGGACTGGTAAGCTGCAATATATTACATTTTTGTTTTTAGCTTTAGATTAGGTTTGAAGCTGAACTCGGGGAAAAGCAAAAATTGTCTAAATACAAGAGACATATGAATTCTTACTTTAATGTGCGAGTGCTTTGTGTATTTCTTCTAGATCTGTGCAGTAATTCAGCGTGAAACCTTACCTCTGTAGGAGCTTTCTTTTATAAAGACCTGTCGTTACTGCACTCTCTTCTTATGCAGGGTGACCAATCCCCCCTCCTGTGGGTAGGCCTACAGGGTCCCTCCCACAGCTTTGCTCTCTACACAGGCTATGTGCAGCACAGTAATGATGTCACTGCTACTTTAACAAGGTAATAGCATGGTTTACAAATGCACTTGATACACACAAAGCGGATTTATATACTTTGTGGCTATTGAGAAATACTTATATGAAAGTTGTTGTGCCTGGAGTTCAGCATTAGCGGTATACAATAATGATTTACATACCGGTTAAGTATAGTGACGGCCTCAGCATCATCTTTACAGACCAGCAGCTTGTCAATGTTAAAGTGCAGAACAGTCAGTCCAAGCTGAAGGATGGCTTTGATCCCATCATAAAAGAAGCAGTCCACCACATTGACGGCACTCTCAATAGGCAAGACACTAATAAATAGGGTAAGAAACCATGAGAGGGACACGGAGGAGAAAAAGGTCATGTCCGTCATGTGATCAGTCAACTGGGGCAAATAATCCCTGATGAGTTCTTCAAATACTGCCTGATCCACCAATGCACCTACAATATAATGAACATGTATTAATACTGATCAATCTGCCAAGAAAACAGAAGAAATAAAAGCAGATACAACTCTCGTTATATGTTAATGTCATCATACACTGAACAGCACAAACATCACCAAAGAAAATCTAGAAGACTGAATGTTATGGAGCCGCTATCTAAGAAAATCACAAGCAACATGTGTGTGTAACATCAGTTTCACACATTTTTACAGGTCCATTACCCATGAAAAGGAAATCATTTTCACAAAGTGTCAACTAAACCTTTAGATGTCCCAAAAATACCATACATTTAGGTTTTTGGCAACTCGAGGTGTGACTCTAGACAAAACATTAAAGCAAAATGTTGTTTAATCTGCTTATATTTGGTCTTCCCTGAAACATCTCTAACCCTTCATCAACATGCTAATGATAGTTTTAAATAAAACCTTTTTCTATACATAATCTATTTCTGATCTGATGTTGTCATCACTGGGACACTGTGCTTGGTAGTCCCCTATGTGATAGCAATAAAGTGTAAAAAAAAAATTAAAAAATTAAAAGACACATAAAAAAAAAAAGCACACACTTTTTTTTTTACGTTTCCCACCCCTACGTACACATACACACACACACACACACACACACGTATATAAACGTAAACACGCATTGGGTGAACCTACATGCAAAAACGATGATTGTACCACATAAGATACATACTGTATCCCCGCATACATTGGAGTACAAGCAATAATTCTAGGGCCATTAATCACTTAACACTAAATTTTGATGAGCCGTAAATGCTTTTAAAGCCTCGCCTACATCTAATTTTGGGTATGGTAGTTTTTACGATTTTGGCCGGCACACACAATTTTAAAACTTGGTGTCTAATTACCTAATGTGACCCCATATTTTATATTTTCCCAAAAAATGGGTAATAATAAATGTTAATGGGTTTTTTTTTCAACATTTTCGGTACTTTTTTTCTTAATATTGTAAAAAATAAAAAGCCCAATGGTGATTCAATATAGAGCTGCAGCTAACGATTATTTTCAAAATCGATTAGTTAGCCGATTATTAAGTTCGATGAATCGGTTAATCGGATAAAAAATTACAAAATAAAATACATTTTAAAAAATGGCTCCAGTGATGGACTACTAGTTTGTATTGAGATTGTAGTCCATCACAGGAGCAAGCTTGGAGCGGTGGAAGTAAAAAACAAAAACAAAAAAAAGTGAGGTGTGCAATATAGTGAATTGAAAAGTGTAAAATTATACAGCAATGAATGCAGAATGGCATCGGCTATAGAGGACTACAAAACCCAGCAATAGTACATTATACAGCACAATGCAGAATACCACTAGCTATAGAGGACTACAAAACCCAGCAATAGTACATTATAGCTGGCGGTATTCTCCATTGCGCTGTATAATGTACTATTGCTGGGTTTCGTAGTCCTCTATAGCTGGTAGTATTCTGCATTGTGCTGTATAATGTAGTATTGCTGGGTGTTGTAGTCCTCTATAGCGAGTGGTATTCGGCATTGCACCACTGTATAATGTACTATTGCTGGGATTTGTTGTACTCCTCTATAGCTGGTGGTATTGCGCTGTATAATGTATTATTCCTTGATTTGTAGTCCTCTATACAGTGCAATGCAGAATACCACCAACTATATGGGAATACAACAAATCCCAGCAAAACATTATACATACAGTGTATAATGTATTGCTAGGATTTGTATGCCCATGTATAATATACAGCACAATGTACCATCAGCTATAGAGGAATACAAATCCCAGCAATACATTATAGAGCACCATGTGGGGGGTAAGCGTAGGCTTACCTGAGCAGTCTTCCAGCAACTTGTTTCTGAGATCGGGCCTGTCTATCGGCGGCCGTCATCCCCCCCCACCCCCTCCTCCTTCTGGAGGTGTGGCTTGTGGATGCGGGCAGGTGGATCTGGCGGCGAGCGTGAGGTGGGGAGGAGGTGTGGCGTGCAGCTGTGTGGAGCCGTGAACAGGGCCAACCAAATCGGAAGCCGATTAATCGATGATTGAAAAAGTTGACAACTTTTTCGATAATCGATTATGTCGATTAGTTGTTGCAGCCCTAATTAAATATCACCAAAAGAAAGCTCCATCTATTCCACAAAAATAATATAAAATTGATTGCAGTGCAGCGTTGCATGACTGAATAAACATCATAGTACCTCAGCGCTGTATACTGAAAAATGGCCTTGACAGGAAGGGGGTTAAACATCCCGCTCTTCAAGTGGTTAAATAAACAGTTTAAGCATTTATGCAGTATATTTTACCTGACAAAGATTTGTAAATAGTTAATATTGACCCTGCTGTGCTATGGGACTGTATTGCATAGGGGGATGTCAACATTTGCAGCTACCCCCATTTCTGGCATCTCTTCCAGTAATAGGCACTTCCACTACAAGCCTGGCCTCAATGCTCAGCCAATGTCTAGCAAGTACATGTTGCTGGCAATGGCGGCTGCAGGAAATAAGGATATGATTACATTACATTTATCAGTAATAACAGCAGTTGTGCTGATTAATGAGCCAGAAGACACTGTTAGTGTTTCCTACAGACACTGGAACTGAGAATGGGATCTGGGTTTTCAGGACAGCAGCTCCTGGAAGCTACAATAGTGCAGCCAGGGGATTTTTGGGGAGGAGGGTTAACTCATTAGGGTCAGAGGATCAGCCTGACTGCCAGGCAACTAGCACTTTCATAAAAAGTTCAACAATGGCACCCCATCATTTTCACAGCCAAAGTATTTTTAAAGTGTTTTAGGGGTGACTATGGTGTACTATCAGTGAGTACACATGGTGAGACACCAAGCACTGGTGCTAAGCTGAGGCTGTGAATCTCCAGGACTTCAGTGTATGGTGTGACTGCCAGGAGCTGTATTCCATGCAGGTTAGAAGTAAACATTTATTTTTTGTGTTGATCCATCAACTATCCAGGGAGAGATACAGGCCTAGGACACAGGTTAAGCTAAACTTAAGCTCTAATCACTTCCTGTACAGACTGGTATAAAAACTACAGGGAGCAGCTATGTCTTTCTGCTTTAGATTAGTATCCAACCACCTAGAGCCAGGGCATATTTCTTAGAGGTCTGTTGAGTCCTCCAATGAACACTGAGGGAAAAAAATTAACAACATTTACATGAAGCTGATCACATTCAAAGGCATATCACAAACATCCCTGCAGAGTCCCTTAACCTCCCTGACGGTCTGATTATCTTAGTATTTTTTTTCCGTTTTTTTTTCTTTTTGTTTTCAGTTTTTAACTTTTAAATTTCCCACCGGTTTCGACACGGGCGCTCGCAAGGGACGGAACCCGGAAGACGGATGCCGGCATCGGCCGGAGGACACAGCGGGGCTCGTATGGACAAGGTAAGTGACGTTACAGTGTAATCCCGAGTGTGGCTCGGGGTTACCGCTTTTGGTACTGAAAATTAACCCTGAACCACACTCGGGATTACCGCCAGGAAGATTAAAGGAGAGGCAGACATTTTATTATCTCCTGCAGAGGGGGCTTTCCTTGTACTGCAAGGGTCAAATGCTCGTTTTTGTATAGGGTAAAAAAAAGTCATACTCACCTGATCTTTAGAGTCGGCAGCACTCCCTTTAGCATGTCTCCAGCTCCGCTGCAGCAATGGTATGTCCCTCAGCTTCCCCACATCCTATACACTTTATTGGACGTGATGACTGCTGCAGCGGAGGAGTTGAGACGCTGGAAGGACTGGTCTAAGAGTTAGCCATCTCAGAGGATAAGGAGAGTATAAATCTTTGTTTTTCTTTTTACTCTAGGCAAAAAGGAGCAGCTAACCCTTGCAATGCAGGGGTAGCCCCACTGCAAGGGTTAATAAAATGTCTGCCCGGAGTTCTTCCTTAAGGAGGAAAGGCAAAACTTGAAATCTGCCCATCTGGGGCTAGCTTTAGAAAATAGGGCAACTGATTTAAATCTACAGAGTTCAATTACTTCTGTGAATATAAAGCATTTTAAGCAACACTTAAACACGATCTTCACACCAGACAAATATTAACCTTATTCTCACACACAGCACGCACAGACAAAGCTCACCTATAATTCTCCTGTTGAAGTAATCTGGCAGCATTCGTTCACACACAGCCACTAGCAGCCAAAACGCCTCCTCCTCTTTGGCATACAGAAGTAGGACAGAAGTGAGAATATTCATTGCCTGGGAAAACACAAGCAAGGACAAAATAATCATGTTTTACATCCGCTGCCAATTGTCCTTATATTCCCGCTGACAAGCATCAGGCTGAAGAAAAACATAACCCAATCTGTTGGGGATGTAACCTAATCCAAAGAAATGAACAATAAAGACTACTTATCGTAAGAAATTAATAGAGTTGCCTGATATCTCAAGATACTGTTCTGCGTTATCAAGCTGAATTACCAATGCTACACAAAAAGGCAGCAACTGAGCAACCTCAACAACTAATCAGCAAAGTGCAAGGCATGCCTGGACTTATTTCATAGTAGGTTAAGCTTTATAGATGAACTCCAGTCACATATTAAAAAAACAGCATTTAATCCATTTAGATTTTCACTCAAAATCATACAATGCATTTTCTATCAAATAAATAATATGTGCCCTCTTATCAGCCTCCCCCAACCCTTGGAGCACCCCTGTACCCTTGCAGAAATCAATCACCTTTTTTCCAGGTGTCTTTAGTCTGGTCTGGTGATGTCACAGGTCCTCTTCACCCTCCAGAGGTGGGCAGATCCTAAATGCTGCAGAGATCAACTCCATGTAATGACATGATGCTGCTCTCTGTAGCCTTCTCCTGTAAGGATGGGCCCTGGACACCCTGAGCTCACAGGAAATTGGCTGAATGACACTGGACATCATTTAACCAGGAAGATAAGCAGCACTCAATGTGTGACAAAACGATTATGTGAGGCACAGCGCTATAGAAGAAGATGTGAGGACTGTAGCCAAAGCTGTATCTTTATGTTAAGAGGCTGGAAAGTGATGTTTACTTTTTTTTAGCCTATGCTGAAATTGGACAATAATGAAATGGCCAAGTTCCATTTTAAACTGCAGCGCAGTCACATTTGTGTGCACCGTAAAAATACAGTTCATACCAAGGAACACTTGTATATCTGCTATGCTTTTCTGAACAGCACAAGAAATAAAATACAAGTACATGCCAGGTTCCTTAACCTCCTGCCTCTACTTAATAAACAATTAATATGATACAACACACCTTAACCAGGAGGCTCTAGTACTTGTTGGCTGACATATCACACCATATCCTGTTTAAACAGAATTAGGACACAAACAAAAGATCTGCATAGCACATGGTAATAAAAATACCCTTTGTGCTCCTACAAGCATCTTCAGAGCATATATGAGGAAATGAACTAACCTGACAATATCCAATTTTAGGGTTCCTGTATGCATATGCTGTCAGCACTCTTCTTAATGCAGAGATGCCAGTGTCACTCTGAAACGCTGGATGTTCTGGCAGTGATCTGCGCAAATCTCGCTCGATTTCATCAGTTGCCAGAGTACAAGTGCCGAGAGACTTTTCCACAATTTCCGAATAGTAGCCTGGGTTACCTGCCATGTCATTAACTGCACCTGCCAATAAGTAATAATGATACAACTACATATCAAATAATCCTTAAAATATATAATTTCAGTGCAGAAGGCGGAAGCAGCCATATAACAGATAGGTTCTTGGTAATAATGCTATCGGACCGCTTGTTAACATACTAAAAAATATCTCATCTGCGCTGTATTCACTGGTTGTTCTCCAAGATTAGAATTATCTCTTTCCAATCAGCCCTCATATCCGAGTTACAATACAAGAATATTAGCAGAATGTGTATTTAAAACTTTTTCAGCATTAAACAGCAGCAGCAAGAAAGGGATATATAGTTCCACATTTGGAGAAGTAGTAGTTCACAATGTGAATAACTTAAAAAAAGTAACCTTTACCTGAGAAAAGTAACCAAAGCTCTCCTCGCAAAGCCTCGGGAATGCCCTTAACAACTAAATTCCTAGTTCTTTTGGTACGAAACATGCTGATGCCACGACCACATTCCGTGAACAGAATATTCCAAGACTGCTCCTTCATTTTTTCTTTCAGCTGCGGAAACATTTAGGGTTATGTATTATATTACTGATGCTGTTTTTGAGCTCACTTCAACATTTCAGAAGGAAGAATCCTAAACTGCAGTTCTTACATTGAAAGTATGATTTTTGAGTACAACAGATGATTTGCAATTAAATATTCAAATATAGAAATATATATTCTAAAATTCCAGAACCAAAAGACACAAATAACTTACCAGGTGGGTAAACTTTAAAAAATGGAGATTGTATAGGTCAGTTTTTAGAAGATAACATTTCTCAGACCCTGCAACAGTTTTATATTGCAAGAGGATAACCAAGCCTCATTTAAAAAACATCAAATTATAGTTAGACTAGCGGTGATATCCAAATGATAAAGTTGTGTTACAGTGGT
This sequence comes from Nanorana parkeri, assembly GCF_000935625.1. Taxonomy (NCBI): domain Eukaryota; kingdom Metazoa; phylum Chordata; class Amphibia; order Anura; family Dicroglossidae; genus Nanorana; species Nanorana parkeri. Next base: position 891,392 of record NW_017306610.1, on the reverse strand, counting down.
CATGCTACAAACACTCATACTCCACCACATGCAACCAATTAACATGAAGAAAAAGGACCTCAAAATACATTGTACAATATTGGTTATCTGTCTTCACAATAAATCAGAGTATGTAAATGTTTCCATACCATTATTGGATCAAGGTTCTCTGCATCCTGAGGATGAAACACAGTCATTAGGGCTTCTGTGCTCACAGTCTTGCTAGTGCCTTTTGGACCCACCATAGGATGCTTTTCTGGGAACTCTGCTGCAGTAGGAATGTAGCCAGTCTAAAAAAAAACCAAAAAAAAAAACCCCTGTATAAATACGTATATTGAAACAATCATAAAACATTGCCCTGGAGATGCACTATGGTGGGCTGCACAATACATGAGAGCCTTCACTGTCTCAGCCTTCCTATGTTTGAACCTCAAGTGGTGGTCTAGTGTGGTCGCATTTGTAAAGTCTGTAGCAGACAGTTGTTGCTAGTGCTGTGGAAGCAAATTCTGGATTATTTAAAACATACTGGGGGGAAGTGTTCAAAACTTGAGCAGGCAGAATCTGGAGCAGTTGCCCATGGCAACCAATCAGCATCTCTCTTCAGTTTGCTCAGTTAAGCTTTGAAAATGAAAGAGAGAAGCCTATTGGTTGCCAAGCAAATCTGCTCCTTATATTGTCTGCTCCAGTTTTGATAACCCCACTGTATGTCATGGAGTCATGCTACAAAAGGCTCATACGTTACATACATTGTGTACTTTAAAACACTGCCTTCTCAAACAAGGTGGCTTTAAAAACCGCACTTTATTTAACCTTGTGATGCACGCAGGGAGCATAAACTACATGTGGAGTAGTTTAGTTTTTTATCCAGGCACTAATCCTTTGCCCTACAAGAAATGGTATGATTAAATTATGTGACAGTTAAGCTGCTGGCCTTTCCAATAGCCATCCTTGATCCTTTGGCAATAATCATTCCAATAAAAATGTAAACATCTTGGATGTAACTCAGCACTGCTGAATGCATGATAAGAGTAGAACACACACGCAGTAAAAGTAAAAACATATTCACAACACACAAACACAATGCATCATTATTTATTACAATCAGGGATGCACCGATATATCGGCCGCCGAAACATATCGGCCGAAAATGGCACTTTTGGCATAATGCCGAAAGAGCCATTTTCCTGCCGATACATCGGCGCATCCGTGATTTCTTTTCTCCCCGCTGGGCGCTGCTCTATGTCCCAGCGGGGAGAAGAGAAAGTGACAGCCGGCCGAGCGTCTCCTCCTGAGGTGGAGAGCGCTGTGAACGGCCGGCGTCTCCTCCCACAACGCTCTGCCGCCTATCACAGTCCGGCAGAGCGGTGTGGGGGCGGAGACAGCGCTGTCACAGGAGGCTGGGCTTTTCTCCCTACACAGCTCGATCAGCTTCCTGTGACAGCGTGTCAGAGAGAAGAGCAAGGTACACACACTCAGCGATCAGTGATCGCTGAGTGTGTGTACATAATTGAGAATATGGTATGTTAACTATATCCTCAATTATGAATGAATGGGAGTGATCTACATCACCCCCATTCATTCATAATTGTAGTTATAGTAAACAAACAATGTTCTCATGTTATCAATGAACAGGAAGACTCATAGAGGATTCCTGTTCATTGATAACAGGGGACACAGAAAAAGAGATTGAGGACTTTGTGTTCTCAATCTCTTTTTCTATTTTAAAAGGGAAATATCAGGGGTCTGTTTAGCCCCCTAATATTTCCCAGGAGCCCCTAAAAGTAAAAATTTAAAAATATTTAATAAAAAATGAATAAAAATAAATATAAAAAAATGTAAAAGTTTATAAAAAATAAATAAAAATAAAATATTAAAAAAATTGAAAAAAAATAAAAAACATTTTCGGTATCGGTTTCGGCCTAACATTTTTTTTTTATTTCGGTTTTAAAATTTCCATTTTGGTGCACCTCTAATTACAATCCAAATGTCAAACGCTACATTTATGCTTTCTTAGAACAATAGTTATTGTGAGCTGTTTTATTTCCAGGCTACCTCACTGTATGCTGTGTGCTGGGGACTTGTTACTGCACATCTTGACCTCAATCTTGCCACCAAAGATTCAAAGTCTCGAACATCTGTGAAACGAAATATATTCTTCCCTTTTGTGCTAATGGTGATAGCCCTTGTTGCCACATCAGTCCTTTCTAATCCGGTAATCTGCAAATATAAATGTGCTCTTGTAAATGTAAGACACTTCCATAAAAAAAATCTAAATAACAGCAATAATATGGAACAAGACGACACAATGCCACAGTATGTAAAGTATATTCCAGATCTTTTTTTTTTATTTCTCTGCATCTCATTCGGGGAGACTTTTTCTCACTTTCTGTGTCTAGACACAACAGGAAGTGAGAAGAGATCTCTCCAAAATAAGGGAAATCCGATTTAAGAACATGCTTGTCACTGGAATGTGTCCCTATTGGAAAATGTCTCAGTGTCGGTTATTGGCGCTGCAGGCTGTCAGCTTCATGGCGGGCTCAGCACGTAGAGCTACGAACATGCCTGAGCCCATCCTTATTCCCAACCCATTGATAACTTAATGGAAAATTTAGATTTTTTTTCCCCCCCTAAATTTCAGCCCCAGCGACAATAATCATTAGGACAAAGAGGGTGAATCTCCCCAGTGGGGAATCAGGCAGTAATAAAAACAAGAAAACCTTTTTAACCACCTTCTACTCTATCCAGAATTTTAAAAAAAATGTGGCTTTAGATACACTAACACAGCTGTCCTGCAGGTTTGGGATTTCTGTTTTGATTCCCGCTGAGGCAAATGCATGTATTGTATATATGTACGGTTATATGGTGTTTCAATGGATGTAGATTCTTCTAACGTGGGAAGATATACCACGTAAATAATCATAAGTTGATTATCACTTGTCTAAACAAGCCATAGTGAATGTGTGATTTATGTAAACCACTTTACATAACATTACTGTCAGACAAAAACCACATGTCAAAAAATGAAGCACATCCAGAGATATAAACAACTGAACTGGTATTCAAATCTTGATTTTTCCTGTAAAAAAAGTCACACTTAGACTGCTCATCACAATAAAAGACTAGTTAGGAGGATTGGTAAGAGCAGGACTATGTCCAATAGGGAGGCATGAGAGGCTGGAGGGGAGCAAGATGGACTTTTGGCTCCACAAGAAAAGTTGAGATTTACATATAACTACAACTACCTCTATTACTGAATCTATGGGTCTGTTTGCCATCCAGGTTTCAATGAAGATTATCCATTTTTTTATTACAAGCACAATTTAAATTGCCCAAGATTGCAACAGGTCTGCTTTAAATCCTTGGATATGTCAACAGCAGTCGGGTATTCCCGCAGGCGTGTTGACATTTCCTCCACTGTGGGCTTCAGTAGAGGACTGCATTTGGAAGCCTATCAATCACTTCTGAAAGGCTATCAAGATAGCAAAAGTGGTTGCATGCTGTCCTGGAAAGAAATATCCAACAGAAATATGTTACCAGTACATAAATGATAAAAAACCCAACATTTTACAGATTGTTTTAATCACTGTAACTTTCATTTCATCACTGAGGAAAGATTTCCTTCAAAGCATTATTACCTCTCGTAAAGGTATGATTGTGCTATAAAGGTTGCCATCGTGGCTAGCGAAGCAAATGTAGTTCTCAGAAATGCACATCTTCCCCACTGTATTTAGGTGGCTGAAGGGTATCCATAGGAAACATTCATGCACCTCTTTCAACGTCTCTTCTTTGGGCAGTCTGAAGTATGTAGCAAAACGCTCACTGTGTGCACGGCTTTCCAGACCTCTAGTGGGGAGTATCAGAAGGGTGTGTTATTTATTCAGACTGGTCAATAGTTCATGTTTTAAGAGAACTAAATGGTTATGTTGTTCATTCTGGTTTGGTGAGAACAGATACTGCACTAATGTCAATTTTAGTATGAATTTGCTGCCCATTCCAGGATTAAAGGTCAAAGGTAAATTGCTTCTTAATCATTGAGTAAAAAGAATCCTTGAGGAGCAGTTATTAATATTCATTATGTCTCCCAGTGCCCATAATAGATACAAGCAGATCCCTTTTTCTGATACTCTTTAGCAGACAGACAGGACTGTCTTTCAGCATCTCACCTCCTAGTAAGATGAGAGCTTACCAGAGGTAAAACTTCATTCTAAACATTCAACAGTCTATGAAGGTATATATCAGACAGAGATGTAACTTCTTCAAGTGTCTCAGGTTAGAGCCTTTCTAGGGGTAGACTTGAGGACTTGGAAGAAGGTGTGTTTCACAACTTGTATTCACTTATCCCATTTTACTATTTCCTACAAGTTAGGTTAGATGGCTGATGCCTTTTAACGCTCCTCTAGCAAATCTCTTTGAAAACAGGCCATTCTGATATTAGAAACAATAAGAAAGCACTACATGAAGCTATTAACGGATCTATTCTTTCATTTCAAGATTAAGATTAAACAAGGCACCGCTACAAACAGTAGGTCAAAAGAATAGGGGGCTCAAAGCTAATTTAAAAAGGTGCAGGTCTCCTTGTAGTTATTCTTGATGGCAACACTTACCTTTTTGTGATTTGTTGAGGATCATTCAGTATTGGATCATTTTCAAATGTTTCCTTATCAAAAAGTCTTCCGATAGCATAGCTGGCCAGTTGTTCCATTAGGAGGAATGTTTCATTAATGTGCATGAACATAGAGAAATAATGGTCCTCCCCCTGAGAGCAAACATGGATACTCTCTGTGAGCAGAACTGTAGAGGTCTTCTCCAGTCTGGAGATCTCATCCCATGAGATGATCAGGTTAACTGGAGTAGAACAATACACATAAATATCAACAGATCTTTGTGCACAACATTAATACTTAATACACATAAATATCAACAGATCTTTGTGCACAACATTAATACTTAATACACATAAATATCAACAGATCTTTGTGCACAACATTAATACTTAATACACATAAATATCAACAGATCTTTGTGCACAACATTAATACTTTTTTTTGGATTCTTTTTGTTGCAAAAGTACAATTTTTAAATCAGACAGAAAAAATATCACAATCAAAGTGTGTTATGCAATTAGCAGAGAATACATTAGAGCTTGACTAAATAAAAAATTCAATCAGTTTGGTCACAAGCAACTCATTTTGCGAGTTAAAAAGGGTCTGCAGGCATTCTGAAGCAATTTAGAGACAGGAATGGTTAAAACAACAACTACTGGACATTACTTGTTTTACTGCATCCTGCGTGAGTGACAGCTGACTCTGCCTATCTAGAGGCAGAGCCAACTGTACCCGCCGCCTCCCCCATCCGTTCCAACAGTCAGCGCTGGGGGATCGGAGCGGGGAGGGGGGAATCCAGTCTCTCCCCTGTCACGGCTCTGTGCCGTGACAGGATCGAGAAGTGAGCGAATGCCGGTATGTGTTCGCTCACTTCCCGATCTACTGAGCCGACCTGTGACAGTTTCATTGTCACAGGTCAGCTAGAACTATGAGGATGAGTGAGAAGCATAGTTTAAATCCTGGAGTTCTTCTGATTTAGGTACACACACAGTACATACAGGCAAAGCTCTTTCTAAAACACTCAGTATGCTTTGGAAAATGAGAATTGCAGGATGTAGAAAAAAATTAATGCATTTTTAATTAAATGACCATATAATAAATTGAAGGGATACCAAAGAAAGAATGTTTGTCCATATCATTTACTGAAGTGTTTCAAGTGATGCAGACAAATAAGGTGGACAACAGAATACTAATTGAGGGAGTTAATTTTTCCATCTGAATTTAAACTATGAAATGCTAGATGATATCTTGTATGTTATTGTACTGGATTTCTATGTGGTTTTCCTTGATCATGTAATTCTATAATTAGGTGTATCAGTGCAGGCATATGTGTTTGATTTCATTTAAATGGAAGCAATTGGCACCCCAGGAGAATAGAGGGAGCTTTGAATTGCCATGTATGTATGTATGTATATATATACACATACATACATACATGCATACATACATACACACATTTTTGCCACTAGAAAAAAAATCTTTATATATGTGTGTGTGTGTGTGTGTGTGTGTGTGTGTGTGTGTGTGTGTGTGTGTCAATTCAAAACCTTCGATTTATGGTGAATCACAGACAGAAACATAGCTTCCTTTTGTATATTGTGGCCATTTAATTTGCCCCTTTCAATTGTGGGATGAACTTTGTACAAAATGTTTGATCATAAAAAAAAAAAAAAAAATATTTTATACAAACTACCGTATACAATATTTATAAACCTGCAAGTTTGGAAAAAGGTAAAAATGTATAAAAAATACAGTTCTACTTAACCTTTTAACTGAATAAGTACATGTGGCCAAGAGGGAACGTCTGAGCTTACAGCACAGCAATAATACAAAATTTCACCTTTGCTTTCACAACTATTATTATTATGAACTATTTAAAGTGACATTAAACCCTCAGATTTTTTAACATAAAACAATACTGTAATGTGTACCTTACTGTAATCCATGGTAGTTTCCCTTCTCTTTGCTGCTCTTCCTTTTAAATCCTCATGTCTTCTCATGCTTGGGGAGAACTTCCCTTTGCAGCTGACTGCCTCTTCCTGTAGTGCTGGCTCAGGTTACAAACGTACACACAGACACCATATATCCATTCCTGAGACAAGGCAGTCTGCTGCAAAACAGAAGTTCTGCCCAGCATGAGAACAGATACAGATTTAAAAGGAAGAGCAGCAGAGAAGGGACACAACCATGGATTACAGTAAGGCACACATTACAGTATTGTTTTATGTTAAAAAATCTGAGGGTTTAATGTCACTTTAGTTACCGCCAGTTTTCTAATCTGTATCACTTTAACTTATAAACAGTTACTTTCTGCAAATGTCTTTAAAAAGAAACACTTATTCAGTAACAGCTTGCTATTCCTTAGTGCAAGTACTTACTCTCAGCTCCCAGCAGGAAGGAGTAGAAGCTTAGGAAGTTTGTGCTGAGATACAACCATCCCTGGCAAGGCACTCTTCCCCTCCAGTAACTGCACGAGAAGTAGGTCACCAGCTTCTCCTGGTCTGGCAATCCAAAGCATTTTTCAAACTTTAACAGTGCTTCCCGAAATTTTTCAGGATCCTCTTCTTTTATAAACGAGGCCTTTCCTTCTTCAGCAATGAGCCCCTGGAAGATAAATTGTAAATTGCTTTTGAACAGTTTTCGCATTTTAAAAACTATTCTTACCTTCTATAAATCTAAATTTCAAATTTTAGAATCTTATTCTAATACATCTTTATTGCCCTCATTTAAAGTGACCCTTTACATTCCCTAAAGCATGTAATGGTACCTTCATAATCTGCTCTATCAGATGATTCATGTACACTCCTCTTTTCTCCAATATGTATTGCCTCAGCAGAGTAATCGGTGTTAGGGTCTGTGCTTCAATAGGCAAATATAGCATTTTTTTTACATTAATTTGAGGCACTTCTGTGATAGTTTTAGTATTCACTGCAGGTGCATTTGACCTGCTTTAAGTCGATTCTGCATTTCGGTAGACCTGGTTGGGTCTACAGATGGGTAAAGTCATCTTTAAAGTGTGGTCCACTATTGACTGCCTGATTTCAAGTACAGAAAAAGGATAATTATTTGACTCTACTCCGATTTGTATTCTGTGAGACACATGCAAGCATTAAACTCTAGTATTAATTCCTGTTAACTGAACAAATGTGTATTAAGAATTTACTTACTCTGATTTTGCCTTGGACAAAACTGGTTATGTCATCACTCGAGTCAAATACAGACAGTATCTTCATAACATTTTGTTCCAGCCATTGCCAGTGCTTTATAATCTCATCTTGGCTAGCAGCTAAAAAGAAGGAGGAAAACCTTTTCAAAATATTTACAAAATTATTTTTATCCGGCCACACTAAACGAGTATATAAAATGAGTGTATTAGTGTATAAAATCATATAATGTATGGTGTCCTGACCAACCATGGTAGTATTATGGTAGGTATTATGTTGTGGTTACTGACGTAGGTTATAATAAAGTCACTCCCCCCCCTCCCTCCAATGAATGCCATATGGAAAGAAAAGTACAAGCAATGTTTTAAAGCAGCGGTCACTAGTATTTAAGCTAAAAAGCCACAACATGGTTGGGTGAAGATCTGAAAAAACCTGCTAAGGGAGTGAATCCTGCCTAATTTTTCCATCTTAGGAGTCAGTCTTTCCCAATGCTAGGATGTTTTGACCAGGCTGAGCTCCAACAAGCCCAGGTATATCAGAAATACTTTAGTAATCAGAATATAGAATCCCTACAGGTGGTGACAGGTTCTTTTTTATTGAGATATTAGGGGATAAACAGATCCCGATGCCTCCACAGTGTCCTGTAGATGGAGACAGGTGACCATATAGTCCCTGATCTTGTTAACTCAGAACCCGGCATTCTGATCTTTTACCAATAGATGTTCAATATTGAGCACTCCCTGGTCCCATTAGTAGTGGCGTTCACCCAGTCTCCTCTATTGGCACTGCCGAGTGTCAAGTAAAGCTGAGACACGCTGTAGTATAAAGAAGCTTTCCATATGGCTCCAGGATGACTTGTATTGTAAAGCTGAATGGTACTTTACACACTGCTTAGCTGTTCCTGTGTACCACGGTCACTCTATTAACCAACATTATCTCATTAAGGACTAAAACAGAGAGCTGAGCTCTGTCATATTCATTAGTAGTTGTACCGAATTCCGCACAGTGCTAATCCTTTAAACCAAAGTGCACTTATACAGTTGGTATAGAAAAGAATCACCCCCTTTAAAATATTCACATTTTGTTGCTTTGCAGTCTGAAATGAAGACAGACACCGTTTTTGTTGTATCCAGCTGTATTTACTCAGTGCAAGTTATAACATCCAAGTGAAAGCTATAACACCAACATGTCAGAAAAAAAAAAATTCAGAATCAATGAGTTGGAAAAAGGAACACCCCCTTGTGTCAGTATTTTCTTGAACCCCTTTTGCTTGAATTACAGTCTTTAGTCTGTTGGGATATGTCTCTACTAACTTTGCACATCTAGACATTGCAATATTTGCCCTCTCTTCTTTGCAGAACTGCTCAAGTTCAGTTAAATTTGATCATGACGGTTTGTGGACTGCAGTCTTCAAGTCATTCCACAGATTTTTTATGGGGTTTAAGTCTGGGCTCTGACTTGGCCATGCAAGAACATTCACCTTTTTCTCTTATAACCACTGTGTGGTCATTTTTGCTGTGTGCTTTGGGTCATTGTCATGTTGGAAGGTAAACCTTCTTCCTATTGACAACTTTCTGGCAGAGGGCAGCAGATTTTCCTCAAGAATTTGAAGCCATTTTTCTCCACCCATTTTTTCTTCTATCCTGACGAGTGCTCCAGTCCCTGCTGCAGAGAAACACCCCCATAACATGATATTATTCAAGCTTTACTGTAGCAATGGTGTTATGGTGAGCTGTATTGGATTTCCGCCAGACATATCATTTGGTGTTGAGGCCAAACAATTACATGTTAGTCTCATCTGACCAGAGCACCTTTTTCCATGTGGCCTCAGAATCTTCAAGGTGCATTTTGGCAAAGCCCAGTCGTGACTGCATGTGGCCTTTCTTGAGGAGTGGCTTTTTCTTTGGAACCCTCCTATACAAGCCACATTTGTGGATAATTTTTTTAATGATATTGTTGTCACATGCACACAATGACCACTCTGTCATAAATTCCTGAAACTGCTTCAGAGTTGCTGTAGACCTTTTAGTAGCCTCTCTGACCAGTTTCCTCCTTTCATCCAGTTTGGAGTGATGCCCTGATCCAGGGAGGGTCTGTGTTGTACCAAATACCTTCCACTTCTTAATAGACTTCACTGTGCTTCTGTTTCTGAATTTGTTTTACATCCTGGTGTTATATCTTTCACTTGGATGTTATAAGTTGCACCGAGTAAATACAGCTGGATAAAACAAAAACTGTGTCTTTATTTCAGGCTGCAACAATAGGATTATTTTAAAGGGGGGTGATTCTTTTCTTTACCCAGTTTTTTTTTTGCCCCCTTCCTCAGACCTAACCTAACCCATCCTCTTCCAGTTCTGTTGCTTGTTTATATCCAGCACTGAAAGTATTCACTGTCCCAGCCGTGCCTATGCATTACAGCTAAGGATGCACCGAAATTTCGGCCGCTGAAACATATCAGCTGAAAATTGCACTTTTGGCATGGCTGGTTTTTCTCCTCCCAGCTGGGTGCTGCTCTGTGTCCCCTCTGACACAGCGCAGAATCCAGCAGAGAGGAGAGAAACTGCCAGGAGGTCGAGCGGTGCAGGGGAGGAGAGCGCTGTGAGTGGGCGGCGTGCCACAGGAGGCCAGGCTCTCCTCCCACACCGCTCGGCCTCCTGTGACAAATCAGGATGGAGAGCAGTGACAGCTGTCAGCTGCCACAGGAGGCCAAGTCGGAGGTGCTCTCCATCTTGACTCGCTGTCACAGTATGCAGAGCGGGTGCTGCGGGGAGGAGAGCTTGGTCTATTTTTACAGATGACTCCTCCCCGCACCTCCCACTCAGCCTCCTGTGACAGCGAGTCAGGATGGAGAGCGATCAGTGATCGCTGACTGCTTGTAAATACCTGAGGACAGAGTATGCTTATGAATGAATGGGAAGTGCTCTAAATCACTTCCTGTTCATTCATGATTGTGTAATAGTAAGCATACCATCTCCACAAGTTAAGAATGAACAGGGACACTCAGTATAGAGGATTCCTGTTCATTATAACAGGGGTTGCAGAGGACTCTGTGTCCTCAATCTCTTTTTCTATTTTAAAGGGAGATATCAGGGGTCTGTTAAGAACCCTATTTCCCAGAGACCCCAGCAGTAAAGTTTAAAAACAAAAACAAATTTTAGCTGGAGAGTGACACTGAATGCAGGAAGTGATGTAATATACATCACTTCCTGCATTCGGGGACTGAGAGAAGTTCAAAGGGAGACGGTATACTGATCTTCCTTTGATCTCCTGTCACAGAGCCGTGCCGGTCCCGGCCGCATCGGGCACAGCGGATCTCAGGACCGGCAACGGCAGTGACAGCTGCAAATACAAGCGATCGAGCGTCTCTGAATGTAAAGCTCCCGGCCGTGTAATTACAACGGTCAGCCGGGAAGCTGCTCGTCAGGCTCCACCGTCCTCTCGTCACAGACGAGCGGATATATAGATATAGATATAGATATATATATATATGGGATGTCCCGATACCGATGCTAGCATCTGAATCGAGCCCGATACAGGGTATTTTGACAAGTACTTGTACTTGGCAAAATGCCCCGATGCCTAGCGCCGAAGCTTGCGCTGTTTTTTTTTTTTTTCTTACTTACCTCGCCGAGCGTCACTGCTGCTCCGGTGGGCGGCGCTCCAGGTGGGTTCCTAATTTAGCTGACCGGAGACTGCCAGATCACCCCGCCCACCGGA
>NW_017306610.1:867790-879860 GCF_000935625.1 Nanorana parkeri | reverse complement strand
ATCTATGATGTTTGTCTATGATGTCTATGAACGTCAAGATGCATCTTTGACAAAGGATTACCAGGGCACAGCAAAAGAAAAAGCACAGCAAAAGGTGTCTCTTTCTAGACATTCTGTCTCCGATTTAAACCTCAGATGAAGCAATGTGTGTTGATAAAAATATATCGATATAGTGCTTTTGAACAGAGTTCTATTTCTTACCAATCTAGGAGGGGAAGACCCTACTTGACAGCAAAGCTTTCAGGAATAGGTGAATACCACTGCTCAGTGCAATCATGCGAATTGTGGTGGAGGAAGAAGTTGGCAATATTTGATTAATATGCACAAAATCGTAAAATATGAGTGAGTGTAGAAATTATGAAGAGCCTTTTAAATATGTTGTCCATGTGAGAATAACATGGGGTATCTGACTGGACAATAATGTAAAATAGAAGCTATTTCACCGTCCCTATAATATCAGTATTGATGCAGATACATCTATTATTAATGTTATTAGTACAAAATGTGACTTGTATCTTAAAGTTACTGGTCATTTAAACCTTTCATTGTGTAAGGGTTTACAGCCTAAAGTAAAGTGGATCATATTATATTCCATGTAAATAGATACACTGTAAATCAAGCTGAAATGGACCACAGAAATACTAATACAGCTAAGCTTAACCTCCAGTTACCTCACCCACTCACATCCATGGAGAGATGCTTTTCCACAGCAAGCAGGGCTAAACGCTGCAATGTGTGGGTGAGTTCTGTACAAGGAAGGCCAGTATTAGGCATTCCTTTTATAAAGGCATCCCAGAAACGAGTCATGAAACAGTACACTGAAATGGATTCCTCTGAAGGAGAGATGTGAAACGTTGCTGTGACAAACAGGACATGGAATAAATGATTCAATGTATTCTCCTTGTGATGCCGAGGCCTCCGCCTTTCACAAAAGATCATGGCAAGAACACTTTAAAAACTCTGCGGCAGTATTCATTACAGGGAAGTGAGCTCAGAATATTAATTCACCACCATGTCATGTATTGATCCTGTGTGCTTTCAGGGATATACCTCCGTCACAGTACTTATCTGAACCATTTTGACATACATTTCAGGGCTCAAGCATGCGTCTACCCTAAGTGGGATGTTTGTTCTAGTAATAAATGACCATAGCCTTTAAAAGGTGTCATGTGCCAGAGCCACTTACCATAGCACAAACCAGATAGATGAGAAAAACAGGAAGCAAACACAATTGCCATTAAGGAGAACTAATCTTCGTTTATTAAATTGGAGCCTTTAAAAAAATCCTCTCTCCTTTGTCAGCTAGAGAAGCTGAATAGACAGTTTTCCAACTCTGCATCAGTTCACCTGGATTAAATGACTAAAGGAGTACATGAAACTGCTGCCTTACTCTAACAGCAGGTTAGTTCTAGGGCAGGGATGGACAAATTATATGGCATTCAGGAGCCAATCTGTCAAATCCAGCAGGATTTTTTTTTAAGGAGCCAGCTCCACTGACAACACCTAGAGAAAACCTCAATAGTTAAAGTGATACTAATCTAAGGAGTTAAATCTTAAAATTGCATTTAAGTACCTTAACTATAAGGCCTTGTTCACACCAAACGCAGAGCAGATCCGCTCAGGTTTCTGCACACGCAGTGCAGTGGGTTGTGCCGCGTTTTTTTGGCACGTTTTTAATGTGTTCTGGGCCGTTTTTGGTAAAAAATGCGTTTGCATGCGTTCCAGAGCAGGTAAAATAGGGCTTGCTGCAGTTTTTTCACCTACTCTGGAACTGCACGCTGAAATGTGAACTGGAGCAAAAAATACAATTGGAATACATTGGACGCAGTTTTGATTCGGTCTGCAACTGCTCTGCACCTGCTCCGCGCTTGGTGTGAACAAGGCCTTAACAAAAATGTATCTTATTTGTGCATCACTCAGGTGTAGGTCCTCAAAACATCTCTGAATTCTCGCTCGCACTCTCCTTCCTTCTGGAGGGTGGCTACTTTTGTTCCCCATGGTCCCTGTGTGTGTTGTAAAGTAGCCACCCCTCCAAACTCACGCCCATGATGCACTACAATCTCATGTTTAGTTTACTAATTTGTATTGAGATTGTAATCCATCACAGGAGTGAGCTTGGAGGGTTGGCTACTTTACAACACCGTGTCAGCATCAATTCAGAGATGATTGGAGTATCTACAGCCGAGTGATATACAAATAATATCCAGTATCAATAATAGTTAGTGTACGTAAATGCATCTTTAAGATTTAACTCCTGAGTTTAGTGTGACTACGAATTCTTCGATCTCCTTTACAATATTCTGAAAAAGAAGGAAGAAGGACATGACAAAGAACAGATTTAGTCAAGCGCACAAAGAACAATACGTAAATAAATATAAACATACAAAAACAGCAGACTATGGCCAGGGACAAGATCACTCCCGTGATAGACTACAATTTCAATGCGAATTTGTAAACTAAACATGAGATTGTAGTCCATCACAGGACGAGCTTGGAGTGGTGACTACATTACAACACACACAGGGACCATGGGGGACAAAAGTAGCCACCCTCCAGAAGGAAGGACAGTGTCGGCACCAATTCAGAGATGATTGGAGGATCTACAGCCGAGTGATACACAAATAAGATACATTACTGTTAATAGTTAAAGTACTTGAATGCATTTTGAAGATTTAATTCCTGAGTTTAGTGACACTTTAGGCTGGCCATACATAAGTAGCATTCTATTCGAAAAAAATGTATGCTCAGAACATTCGTTTGATTTTCTAATTGTTAATGGGATCAAATTGATGATCTCTTCCTGACAAAAAAAACGAAGGAGCAGGATGGAGAATTGTTCTTGAACAAAACAAAATTGTAAGAGTGAATGTGGCTTTAGTTGGGGAAACGCCATTCATTCCAAAATCAAAATGTTAAACGCAAACAAAATTTTGAACGATATTCATCATGTCTCTGATGGCATTACTGAATGTTCTGACAAGAGTGTTTTTCAAATGAACGTTTGAATGTACGCCATTTGCAGTGCGGAGGGGCACTGAGGCCGGAGTGTCCATACCAGACACTCCGTCCTCAATGCAGCTTACCACCTCCCACAGCTGCTGCACCTGTCACACAGCAGTACTGTGAAACTGTCAAGTAGTTTTCCTAGTGGTCGGTGAAGCCTCATAGGGAAGCTGAGGGACTAAGGGCTTCTTTATACCATGTCTGTTGAGCTGCAGTTTTCTACACACCACCACACATGTATGGTGTGAGCCAGGAACAATTAAAACAATTATTTCCTATGTGCCCTGTTCATACCTGATGGGGAACTATTCCCTTGGCATCCTCAACAGTCTGCTCCCACTGTCAGTGTCACAGGTTGTTAAGGATACTCTCGGCTACACCTGATTGAAAACCAGTCCCTCAGCATCCCTATTAGGCTCCGACCACTTATCCCCCACTCAATTCAACTGCGGCTCAGGAGAAGTCCTGGCTGACAGCAGAATATAAACAAAGGGGTGGGCGATGCTGGCTGACATAATTACCAAAATATAGCCATGGCCCTATTTCAGTAATGATGTCAGCCAGTATCTCCAGGCCCAGTGTTTGGAGAATCTGCCAGCTGAATGGGGACATGTATTAGTCATTGGTTGCTAGGATGCTGGCAATGTCCTACCAAAGAAGCTTTGGTTTATTGACAGATTTATGACAGCTTCCTAGCACATACATAACCCTCTCTGAGAACTGGAGTCTCAGTGTACGCCAACTCAGATGTGGTCTTAATTACTGCCAGTTTTCTAATTTGTAAACCAACAGTAATGCTGTCCCAGCCATAGGCATAGGTTCTTAAAGTGGCTGTATTAAGAGCTACCTGGACCTGTCAGAGTGTCGGTAAAGCTACCAAAACTGACAACGGGGCTTTTTTTTTTTTTAAGGCCCATACCACTAGAAAAGTACTGCAAAGCCTTTATTCTCTGGCTTCAATAATTAGAATAACAGACACAGGAGGCAATAATTCAGTAAAGTATTAGAGTCAACCAAATACCATTTCTGGAAAAAGAACTCAGCAACAGCAACCCCTGTGTTTCTGACATGACAAATTTCCTTTAAACTCTGGGCAGCTAGAAAATAATAAACCTTGTTCTGCTTTAACGCTTTACATGCTTACCATACATTGCATGAAGTTTCACCTTCAGGTATCTTTTGCAAACAAGGAAGTTACTGGAGGTCTCACTCTCCCTGTTGGATTTAACATTTATTTTACTTTTAAAGAGAACACAGCTAGGTGATTTAAGTTCTTCCTGCTACAGAAGGACACAGTGGCATCAAACAGTAATAAAAGTACAAAAGCTGAAAAAGCTTGTTCAATATTTGCTGAGAATGACTCAACTATTGAATAGAAACAAAATCTTTCATGTCTGCTGCGGAATTCACAAGATAAAAAGTACTATTCCTAAGTAAAGTAAATATAGTTTCAAATGGCAGTCACAATCATCTGTCCTGTTGGTCTTGTATAATAGAACTTAAAGGGACACTCCACATAAAACACAACTCAGCACTAATTAAACCATAAGAATAGCTGTCTATATACTGTAGGTCTGCATTTGTTTTGTATGCACTGGCAGGCAGAAAAGTCTATGATCCACTTCAGATTTAATATACCATTTAAAATCGAAAGTCTGTTTGTAACATAAGAATTTTTTTGTAGGCTCAGGACTTTATCACCGTGGTCATAGGCTGTGTGATCAGACCAAAGCAGACCCACCCAAATGCAATGCTGGTCATCAGGACAGCTGCTGGCCATGGGGCTCACATTTTATAGCTCAATACAGAAACTCCTGCAGTTTAAGCTCTAAACAAATATTTACCATGTGGACCTAACTTGATGTTATTTGTATGATATTTGCAATTTCTGAATTTTGCCATAATTTAAGTTTTCTTTACAGGATTAATTTCATGAAAGAAACATAGAGCGTGCCATTGCTGAACTCTCCTTTTTCATATGCTAGTTTCCCGACTGTCATGCTGATTAACTGAATAATTTGAAACTCTCACACAGAAGAAGTATGCAAATAAGGACTGCTGATTTCAATCCAACTTTCCTGATCCGCATACTTGTTTCAGGTCCTTTACTCAGCAATACAGCCAAGCAACCAGAATTTTCAAAAAGAAGTGAGCGTGTTTACTCTGTTGACAAGTTTACTTTAAACAAGTTCTCAAGCAAACTGTTGGCGCTACATAAATCCTGTATAATAATATGGGCTAACCAACCTGATAGGATTACCTAATTGTGTACTTTTGCAGCTGAAACTCTGTACAGGTAAATTATTAGATTTCATGATCACCACTCGGGTCTTCTACAAGTTTCCCAGAATGAAATAAATATATATTATTGCAGTTAGGCGTGTGCTTGTCCATAAGCTCCTGCATCATCAGTCATTTATCTGAGGCCTTTGTAGGACAAAAAAAAAAGTCACATGATCTATCTACAGCTCACTTTCAAAAAGGTCATGTGATCTCATATCACAACAGGGGTGATTTATGAAAACTGGTGCAGATGCAGAATTGTTGGCCATACTTATCACATCACCAATCCATAATTCTGCCCCTGTACAGAGCACTGGTTCAGCCACATCTTCTGTATGTGGTTCAGTTTTGGTCACCAATTCACAGAAAGGATGTCCTTGAGCTGCAGAGAGTCCAGAGAAGGGCAACTAAGCTAATAAAGGGGTTAGAAAACCTAAATTATGAGGAACGACCGCATGCATTAAACTTGTTCACTCTTGAAAAGAGGAGGCAGTGGGGACATGATATTAATGTACAAATTATTTAATGGTGATGGGATCATCAGTAATAAACGGTTTATTGTTAGTTCAGTCAAGAAGACAAGAGGCCACCACCTAAAACTGGGAGAGAAAAGGTTTAATCATAAACTGCGAAGGGGATTCTTTACTGTGAGAGCTTTAAAATTATGGAATACCACAGAGAGTGGTATCAGCTGAGAGTATGGAATCATTCAAGACCCATCTATATACTTTTCTCAGTGAACAAGATATACAGAGGTACAGGTAATCTTAGACACAGACAGACAGACAGACACAAGTTGAACTCGATGGACCCGTGTCTTTATTCAACCTTAACAAAGATGTGCCTATCTTTGCTTCATCTCAACTAAGAAACCTTACTGGCTGCCATGCACACTAGCTCCACTGTTGCTCAAGTCTGCTTTCTGACATTTTTTTAGTCTATCAAATTTTAGGAATGTAAAATATATAAAAGAAATCAGGAGAGAAACTTGGGAGTTCATTACTGCTGTAATAATTACCCTTTTTTCACAATATAAGTCAGTGACCATAACATCCAGTTACAATCCCCCCCAAAAAATGAATACCCTTTTCCTAGGCCTTTGTATTTTTTTTAGTAAAAAAAAACAAACCCAAAACACTTTTTTTTTGGGCGCAGGAGCCACCCCACGCTGTACTGTAAATTGACCAGAGAGTCAGAAACTAATTACAGCCTGTAGGGCAGGAAACATCTTCAGCATCAGAAGTGGAGTATTTTTTTTACTCAAAAAAGAGGGCCATGAGGGTATTTATTTTTCGTGGCAAAAACTGGACATTTCAATGAATCCCCAAATAACAAAGCAGGGATAAATTTACCAGCCCTTGAAAATGAAATTTGAGACTATTCAACAATGGCAGCTTGCATAGATCTATCCAGACAGGTTACCTTTATACAACACTCACTCATCAAACCACCTAAAAGACAAATATGCCCAATAACTGGAAGAGGAGCATAGTGCTGAAGTTAGCGTTTAAGTTAAAGCCTGTATCTAATGTGCACCCAGAAATTGGCACTCAAGACAGACTTTAAAAACAGCAGTAACAGGTACCTTGTGCTATGTAAACCACAGCAATAGCCTCAGATTACTTTGTGGATGCTAAAGAGTCCTAAAGAAAACCTGTCATAACAGATTCAAAAAGGTTACCTTTGCTGACCTCCTGAATTCAACTCACTGACCTGGAAAAAATATGCAGCAAGTGTAGACAAAACCTCAGATATGTATATTTGTTTACGGCCAGTGACTCAAGGCATTGGAGCCAAAGAATCAAGGTATTTAAGCCAGAGGGCCAACAGAACAGCCTGGCAACTCCTTTTTAGGAAGGAAGTCAATAATTGCAATCTTTGTACTTCCTCCTGACAAGTCATGTACTCACCACACGCAATAGACCAGTAGACCTGGGAGTCAGGGGTTTGGTGAAGAATCCTGAATGGAGCTACTTTAGCAGTTGAATCTAAAACGGCATCAAGAGTTCCCACAAGAAGACCTAGGTAATAAAAACACAAAAACACGCTATTCATTCTCAGAGCTCTCCATAGCTATGTTAAAATGTAAGACTTAAACATTGCTGCCTATATAAACATTATCTCATCAAGGGGCGAATGTAAAAGCATAATTAAAGGATCAAAAAAATTAATGCACAACTTGTTTGATGTAGAGTCACTAAACAGCATTTATAATTATTTCAGCCTCTTTGTGAAAGGGGAAGTGTGTGCGTGTAAGAATGTATGTGTGAAATCTGTGACTGTAAGAGTGTGTAAAGGCAGAAGCCTATTGATTTCATCTCCAACATTATTCAACCTGGTTTGCTTTAAAACTATTCATAAATAAGACACCTTTCCAAAAAAAAATTGTTTATGTAAAAAGGTACCCATAACTGTATTCAAGCGGACCTTTCGGCCTCATTCACACTGCCGCGCGTATATGCGTGTACAGTACCATATGCAGCATATGCAAATAAATGGCTCCATACACATAGCTGCTTATGGAGCCATATATTTACGTAGCGTAAACATGCGCAAAAACAGAATGGAACCGAGATGCGTCCGGGCAGCGTATATCTGCGTATTTACGTGCATATACGCACGTACAGTTCATTAACATTTCTATTATGAATTATGCATTGTGGGATTGCAAATAGTGCATGCATATACGCTCGTATATACGTGCATGTACGCAATATACAATTTTGCTGTTGTGTGTGAATGAGGCCTTGCCCATATTTTTAACACAATAAAAACACACCTTTATAAATGTTTAGTGATGACAATCTGCAAACACAAACTTCTAGATTATTGCCGGCTTTGTATTCTTTGCATAACTTATTTCTCTTTTCTTACTCAGTCTTCTGACAGTGGCCATGTTTACTAAGGGCAGATTACCAGCTCTCCCTTTACCTTCTGGATTTCTGGCACATGTGACCATGCAATGTGACCATGCAATGTGACCATGCACATCATCTCAGGGGAGGAAAATTCCTTTCCCTGAGATCTCATGAGATTACAGATGACATTTCCCAGCAATGCTCTGCTGGTGACAAGGCAATCCCAGTGTGCATTGTGTTAGGAAACTGAAGTAATTTTGCCCTTTCAAAGCAGGAAGTGAATGCTCTGCAAGTGTAAGTACTTCAAAATCTCATCATTTTACACCTGACATATCTATGTCATTATTGATCATCATACATGGAGGGATGCATTAGTAGAATTTGATTTTGGAGTGTAAAGGTCTGCTTTAAGGGGAAAAATAGAGAAATACTACAAAGTGTGGCAATATAAAAAAAGCAATTTCATATTTCACCAGTCTTCATCATATATGACCTGTCTTTATAATGAGGCCTCTCAATGTAGTTTAAACAAGAGATGTAACTGGCAGATTGTAAAAACTGCAAAGAAATGTGTTCCCTAACAGAGAGGTATTTAGCACAAATGAGTCAAATGTGTATTACAAAAAAATATGCCACGGCGAAGCTGGCATGCCATCCTTTCATGCCTGCCAAACACCACGAGAACCCTACTGTTTCTGCAGCTCTGTAGACACAACACATGCCAGCCTGTATGTTAAACATGAACCACCCACCCGATGTTACAATGAAAATAAAAACACCCCCATGTGTCAGCTGGGATGTGACAATTCCAGAGCACCACTTGTCAATATTTCAGGATACAGTAATCATAAACAATGAATAGCTTTCATTTTAATGGGTACACATGATCCAGCACCATCTAAATAACTGTCAATGATTTATCTTCTAACTCCAAATGTTATGTTGTATCACCCGTTAAAGAGCAACTCAGAATTACAAAACTTCCCCCGCACTGTAAGGGTTAACTGCTCGTTTTGTCTAGGGAGCTCAAATAAAGAAAATACTTGATTCTCAGTCCCACCTGGCTGCTAGACCACTCCCTGCAGCCTCTGCTGCGGCGGTCTAAGGACCTGTGACATCATCACGTCTAATGCAGGTCCACTGACTCACATGTGAGGACACCGAGGGGTATATCACAGCCAGAGCGGAAGGGCAAGAGAGGCAAGTGCTGACTGCCTTAGGACCAAGGAGCATGCGAGTATATCTTCATTATTTGCACCCCTAAAACAAAAACGAGCACTTAACCCTTGCAGTGTTGGGGCAGCCCCACTGCAACGGTAAGTTTTATAAAATCCCAGCGATCTTCTACCTGTTCGGAGCAAAGGAAGAGAGTCACTTTACAGCCCACCCTCTCCGTCTCTGATACTTAACTTTAACACATTCTCCTCTGGCCTGCTCACAGGCCCCATAAAAATCCCAGGATTTTGGGGTATGAGAGAGCTGGTGACTTTCTTCAGTTCCTACCATGATGAAGTGATGGGTGGCTAAGCAGCCAATTGGTGGGCCCAAGCGCGGTCAAATGGGTGATGGACTTCTACTGCTGTGTTAGCTCCAATACAGACCGGCACATAAAGGGCTCGTATGGGGCGCTCTCTGTCACCACCGCCGCCATCTTCTCAGCTGCTTCTTCTGCATCTGACATCTTTTTTCCGTCATTGGATGGCCTCTGATTGCCTTACAGTATCCGGACACTCGGCTCCATTCATAGCATCTTACAGATGCCAAAAGTGGACTAGGAGTGCACTCTGCATTGCAGGCAGTGTACCAAAACAAAATTGCTAGGAGAAAGTGGAAGGATTTCTTTTGACAGTATAGGAATACAAAGCCCCCCCCTCCTCTTACATACTAGCAATATTTGCTGGTTTGTTTTATTTCAGTCCCACTGTAACACAGACATGAAAGCTATTGTTTCATAACACTCCATTCGGTGACAAGAACTACAGGCTATTAAGTATTTACAAGCCCTTCCGGCAACAAACTGTCACAACATTTACTTTTTTAACCCTTAGGTCCTTTAAATGACACCTGTGCTATGGAAAACACAAAACGCTACTTCTCTCTTTAAGACCATGTAACACCCATATTTAGGGTGTAACATGGAGCACGGTGCCATTCCACAGCTCTCCACCCTCAACCTTGTAGTCCATTGATTATTTCCTCCAGCGCATACTCAAAAGGTCCATACCTAGGTAAGGACCAAGGGATGGAGGAATGGCCTGCAGAAGTCTGGGCATTAGACTAGTGACGTGCCGTGCCTTCTGTGCAGAGTGAGGCACCCCCCAGCCCACTGAAGCGCCGACCCGTCAAAGCCCTGCCCCCAGCTCAGTAACCAAGCTATGTGTGGAGGAGACAGGGAGGAGCCTCCCTGTCCCTCACTTGCTCGTCACTGGTGACGCATCGAGATTGATGTCCTCAGTGGGTTTTTTTTTTTGATTGGACAGCTTGGACCAATGGCACTTTGCCATTGGTCCAAGCTGTCCACAGAGCTTACGCCTCTAACACAGATTAGAGGCTGTGACAGCTCTTGCCTCACCAAGTTAGGGAAGCCTGCTGCTGTGTAACCTAACTACCTGTCAAAAGCAGGGTAATTAACAGGCAATGCTCCGTCCATGACAGACTTGAAGCTGACACCTTTTTTCTTCATAATACTAGGTGAGGCTCCTGCCTCATCTGCCTCCCCTGGCCGCACGTCCCTGCATTAAGGTCCCCACATTAAGGTCCCCTGCATTAAATCCCGCAGGTCCCCTGCATTAAGGTCCCCTGCATTAAATCCCGCGATCGTACGATTATCGTAAGGTGTGTGGAAGCCGTGCGACCTCTACTACTGTAAGGTTGCACGACTTTAAACTTACGAACATGTTTGCAAACCCGCCGAGCATCGTACGATGTTCGGCGGGTGTGTAGCATGTTCGTAAGATAAAAGCCGGACGGGCCGGTGTGCGCAAGCGCACACACTGCCCGTTTTGGCATTGCGGTCATCGGAAGCCCGCCCCTCAGGGGGGCATGGCTTGCGATCATCGCAGGTACGATCTGCCAATGCAAGATAGGCAGAGCGTACGTTTTTTAATTACCTTACAACCATCGCAAGACAAAAGTCTTGCGATGGTTGTAAGGTGTGTGCCCAGCATTAGACTCACAATCCACTAATTGCCATTGCAATGCTTTGCAGGCTCCAATGCAAACAATATATAAATGCACTTTTGTTTTTACAATATATGTGCATTCATTGTTTTCCAAAAAGTGGAATTTGCCTTGAAGATTTTCAATGCTGACTTTTACTTCATGAAAATGCTAGTACCCTGGCTATCATGCTGATCCAGTTGTTCAGTACTTTCTAGGTGTTTACATATTATGCTATAATCAATGTGTACTTTGTTACTCAGATATTCTTATGAGACTGTAAGATTGTATCTTTGAAATGCGTTGTCACCCTTACTCCACTGTACTATCAACCAGGCAATTAGAATGTGCAGAATGAGAAGTCGGCAATGAGGTCTCTATGCTTTTATTAGAGGTGCACATATGGCCAAAACTTTCCTTGTACCAGATAGGTAGATTCACCTTCTCCATTTGTCCTGGTTGACATTGTCCTCAAGATGGAAATTGATGGGAAATCCAAGAATTTTAGAGTTGTCACCGGAACAGAAAAAGCAGGAAGATCTTCTAATAAAGACACTTATTTAGGTGACAGCTATGAGAAAAGGGAATTGCCTCGCTTTGTACGGAATTCCTTTAACTTCTGGTTGTATCTCTGGAACAGGCAGCAGAGGGGAATCTCTAAAACTAGACAAAAGACACCAAAAAGCACCGGACATGGGTTCTAACCATCCCCTACTCCATCCAAAAGTAAAAAGATATTTTGTCTGGAGATGCACTTTAAAGTGGTT
>NW_017306610.1:866147-867039 GCF_000935625.1 Nanorana parkeri | reverse complement strand
CCCCCCCCACCCCTTAAATAAAAAACATTAAAACCTTCCTAATAACTTCTCTGATCTCTCTGTATTCAATTATAAAAAGTCACTAGGACTTCTTCTCGTTGCCAATGATCTGCGAGCTCATGAAACCTCTGCTGTGTTCCTACAGCAGTGCACACCTGACACTGTGGGGTTTGATTTTCCTGGCAGTCCACATCACAAGCAGCAATGCCTGCATGGCAAATCCAATGCCTTGGAGTCATTCCCTGGTGGCGGCCATTCCATCCAGCCTTGCCAGAACTATAAATGCATAGCGATACATACTGTAGGTAGGGAGTGTATAGGGATGTCAATCCTCCTTAGAACTCCCACCACCAGCATTACAATGCTTCCCTTGTTGCCATGGAGCTACAAAGCTCCTGGGATACATGATGTTGGCGGAAGCCTTCATGCGTCCTTTTCTCTCTCCGCTGCCCATCCCACAGAGCTGAAGTGATCACATGACCTCCATGGCAGACATAGAAATAAGGTATTCGGAGGCTTTTTACAGAATGAGAGCGATTTATAGCGAAGGAATTTTGCTGGATTATTAATATTATTTTTGTAAACACGCAATTGATGGTACTGTTCCTTTAAGTCAACACTTCTGTTCTGCATGCTTGTTCTGGGTCAGAAATCATCCATGTGCTGAAGAGCTATTGAATCTCTGTGACAGCCAGGCAACTAATATTAGCAGATGGGGGGCGGCAATGACAGTCACCATAACTCCTCACTACAGGTATCAATTACCAGCAATACAAAAGTTTTTTTTCTATTATATTGGTATGTACTATTGAATATACACAATGATGTACTAGAGTGCATACATAATGATCTGTACTTGGGGGTGTGTGTGTATATATATATATATATACAC
>NW_017306610.1:865286-866086 GCF_000935625.1 Nanorana parkeri | reverse complement strand
GTATATAGACATATAATATATACATATTGTAATGTACAGGGGTATATGCATATTGTAGTGTACAGAGGTATATACATAACGATGTCTGCCGGGGTATATACTAGGGATGCACCGATACCAAGTACAGTACCCGGTACAAGTACAAGTACAGATACTTTTCCAGGTCCAAGACTAGACTAGAGAAAAATTCAAGTGAGGAAGCAGCTGTCATTTGTAAGGAGCACACGGAGCTCCTGGGATTAGTACATCTCTGTTTTAATGTACAATTTTGTTTTTATAAACATATATAAGGGACGCACAGATACCATTTTTGCAAGTACGAGTACTGGTACTTGCTGAGTACTTACAAGTACGAGTACTGATACATTCTTGTTTATTGTCATGTGACAGTTTTTCTAGAACAATACAGACTAATGATTTCAGGACGCTGGTGGAGTGCCAGAGCCAGGTCACAGCTGCAACCGCAGCAACCCTGGTAGTTCTCTTGAAAATGCCAAGTATCTGCACTGGTATCTGAAAAGTTTTGGCGCATCCCTAGTATATACATATTGTAGTGTACCGGGGTATATACATATTGTAGTGTACCGGGGTATATACATATTGTAATGTACCGGGGTATATACATATTGTAGTGTACCAAGGTACAGTATATACATATTGTAGTGTACCGGGGTATATACATATTGTAGTGTACCGGGGTATATACATATTGTAGTGTACCGGGGTATATACATATTGTAGTGTACCGGGGTATATACATATTGTAGTGTACCGGGGTATATACATATTGTAGTGTACCG
>NW_017306610.1:857025-861767 GCF_000935625.1 Nanorana parkeri | reverse complement strand
GTATATAGACATATAATATATACATATTGTAATGTACAGGGGTATATGCATATTGTAGTGTACAGAGGTATATACATAACGATGTCTGCCGGGGTATATACTAGGGATGCACCGATACCAAGTACAGTACCCGGTACAAGTACAAGTACAGATACTTTTCCAGGTCCAAGACTAGACTAGAGAAAAATTCAAGTGAGGAAGCAGCTGTCATTTGTAAGGAGCACACGGAGCTCCTGGGATTAGTACATCTCTGTTTTAATGTACAATTTTGTTTTTATAAACATATATAAGGGACGCACAGATACCATTTTTGCAAGTACGAGTACTGGTACTTGCTGAGTACTTACAAGTACGAGTACTGATACATTCTTGTTTATTGTCATGTGACAGTTTTTCTAGAACAATACAGACTAATGATTTCAGGACGCTGGTGGAGTGCCAGAGCCAGGTCACAGCTGCAACCGCAGCAACCCTGGTAGTTCTCTTGAAAATGCCAAGTATCTGCACTGGTATCTGAAAAGTTTTGGCGCATCCCTAGTATATACATATTGTAGTGTACCGGGGTATATACATATTGTAGTGTACCGGGGTATATACATATTGTAATGTACCGGGGTATATACATATTGTAGTGTACCAAGGTACAGTATATACATATTGTAGTGTACCGGGGTATATACATATTGTAGTGTACCGGGGTATATACATATTGTATATAGATACTGACGTGTACTGGGGTATATACATATTGTATATAGATACTGACGTGTACTGGGGTATATACATATTGTATATAGATACTGACGTGTACTGGGGTACATACATATTGTATATAGATACTGACGTGTACTGGGGTACATACATATTGTATATAGATACTGACGTGTACTGGGGTACATACATGTTGTATATAGATACTGACGTGTACTGGGGTACATACATGTTGTATATAGATACTGACGTGTACTGGGGTACATACATGTTGTATATAGATACTGACGTGTACTGGGGTACATACATGTTGTATATAGATACTGACGTGTACTGGGGTACATACATATTGTATATAGATACTGACGTGTACTGGGGTACATACATATTGTATATAGATAATGACGTGTACTGGGGTATATAGATAATGACGTGTACTGGGGTATATAGATAGACAAAGGCTGACCTGATTGGCCCTTTGCCCTCCATAAAGTCATACAGATTTCTGATACGATAGGACAATAATAACTATAACAGGGATATATTGTGTGATGATATAAAACATACAATGAAGTGTTTTTGTTTTCAGAAAACTAACTTCAGCAGGAATGTCATGATTCCAATGGCGATGCATTGATCAGTGATATCTCTATCAGATGTGGGCAGCACAGTCACCACGTCAGCAGCAGCCAGATGTGATGTGGAGATAGAGACAGATGGAGATGGTGTACCTGCGAGTCCCCCTCCTTCCTCCCTATAACCTCTTCTCCTCTGCAGCACGAAGTACGGGTTGGAGGTCTCGGTCACCCACAGCTTCCATGCATTCTTCAGCAGCACCTCCTCCGGTCTCAGCCACATCTTGTCTGTACGTAGCAACTAGTTCCAAGCCCGTGACGTCACGGTCATGTGACCGGGCATCGCCGTGCCATGTGACCATCTGCCAAGAGCTGTCAGCGAGCGTTCTGCAGAGCGAGTGGAGGGATTGAATGGATTCGTGTGTGTGTGTGTGTGTGTGCGCGCTGCGGCGGGGCCGTCCTGGGAGGTGGGGCGGAGCGGGAACACTGCAAGGAAAGTTTAGGGGAGCGGCAGGTGTGGTGTGTGTGTGTGTGAGTTGGAGGCGGGACCGTGCTGGAAAGGGGGCGGAGCAGGGAACACTGCGAGGAAAGTTTAGGGGGGTGGCAGAAGTGGTGTGTGAGTTGGGGGCGAGACCGTGCGGGTGTGGTTAGCAATTCTAATTCAATTCGATCATCTTAGTTGCATCGATCAGTGTGTGGAGACCTTTATTTTCACTTTTTTCATTTGTTGAATATTCCAGTGAAAGCATTTTGTTATATCAGTTTAATAAATGCCAAATGTTCCTGTTGATTCTGTCTGAAATCCAGTGAGTGCCTCACTTCCTTTGAGCTGACATGTTGCCTTTTCTGCACTGACATCCCAAGGAGTCTTATCAGCTCTGCCATGGTTACCTCTGTGGACTAAAGAGCGCTCCCCTCTATGTATTGGAGATAAGATAAGAGGGAGACATTCTGTAATCCAGATCAGAAGGGAGCAGTGTGACAATGGTATCGCTCCATAGACACAGTACAGTGTGTTGCGTTGTCCCAGGGCCGCATTTCCCACAAGGGCCAGCTTCGGGGCAGCAGGGAGTAGAGGGGCAACAGGGGTGTGGAATTCCTATCTCCCGACGCCTGGGATATGCAGTTCCAGGCGTCAGGTGGGTAGCTGTTTTCTACATTTAGCCCTGGTTTGGGCAAGCAGGGCTAAATGTACAGCGGGAAAGCTGCCGCTTGTTTTGTACAAGTGATCTCGGCAATGTCGCCGAGATCACTTGTATGCATCCTGCATACAGGGAGGGCACATTGAGGAACCTGGCCTTGGGGCAGCAGAGAGAGTAAATCCGGGCCTGGTTGTCCCCCTAGAACAGGAAGTGTGTTACTGGCAGAATCACCAGGCAAGAATAAAGGACCCCCCCCCAAAGAAAACAAATGCAGTCACCACATCTAAGGACTAGGGAGCTGCCATAGATCAGATTCCTGTTCTTGGGATCAGATACATTTTTTATTATTGACGTGTGCCTGTTTTTGCATGCATTGATCCATAGTGGGACAGCGTGCTAACTTAGGGTAATTAAACCACAAATACAATACCATAGAAAATAGTCCACAAATGGCTGCACTGCAACAAGGAGACATCGGCACATTAGAACTTCCTCATGATTTGTAGCAGAGACATTGTTTCAGTGTCAGGAATAGGCGAGGTCTCAGAATACGATTTGCATTGTTTACACTAGTTGTTGTAAAACAAACACCGGGCAACCTGGATATTTTGTCTGTAGGCCCCAGGCACACTGGACACACATGTGATCACACAAACAGGGGAATTCAAAGAGAGTGTAGTGCTGGGCACACACCTTACAACTAGGGATGCACCGATATATCGGCGCTGAAACATATCGGCCGAAAATGGCACTTTTGGCATAATGCCGAAAGAGCCATGTTGCCGCCGATACATCGGCGCATCCCTGGTTTCTTTACTCCCCGCTGGGCGCTGTTCCAGCGGGGGAAAAAGAAAGTGACAGCCGGCCGAGCACTGCGGTGCGTCTCCTCCCACACCGCTCTGCCACCTATCACAGTCCGGCAGAGCGGTGTGGGGGGCGGAGACAGCGCTGTCACAGGAGGCTGAGCTTTCCTCTCTACACCGCTCGATCAGCCTCCTGTGACAGTGTGTGTCAGAGAGAAAAGCAAGGTACACACACTCAGCGATCAGTGATCACTGAGTGTGTGTACATTATTGAGGACATGGTATGTTAACTGTAGCCTCAATTATGAATGAATGGGAGTGATCTACATCAACCGCATTCATTCATAATTGTAGTTATAGTAAAAAACAATGTTCTCATGTTATCAATGAACAGGAACACTCATAGAGGATTCCTGTTCATTGATAACAGGGGACACAGAAAAAGAGATTGAGGACTCTCTGTCCTCAATCTCTTTTTCTATTTTAAGAGGGAAATATCAGGGGGCTGTTTAGACCCCTAATATTTCCCCGATGCCCCTAAAAGTAAAGTAAAAAATACAAATATTTAATGAAAAATTAATTAATAAATAAAAATTAAAAAGTTTATAAAAAATAAAATATTTTGAAAAAATAAAAATAAAAACCATTTTCTGTTTCGGCCTAACATTTTTTTTTAATTTCGGTTTTGTTTCAGTTTTAAAATTTCCATTTCGGTGCACCTCTACTTACAACCATCGCAAGACTTTTGTCTTGCGATGGTTGTAAGGTAATTAAAAAAAAGTACGATCTGCCTATCTTGGACAGGCAGCTCGTACTTGCGATGATCGGCGGGTTTTCGAACATGTTCGTAAGTTAAAAGTCGTGCAACCTTATAGTAGTAGAGGTCGCACGGCTTCCACACACCTTACGATAATCGTACGATCGCGGTATTTCCCGCGATTATCGTAAGGTGTGTGGGCACCCTAGGAAACACGTCTGTACAGGAATAGTGCCGGCATGCACACCAAATTCATGTACAAGGCTGCATAGCATTTAGGAATTAGGAGTAAACCTATGAACCTGGAGCTGGCTTGTAAAACAAACTTTGGGACAGATATGCGCACACTGATAAAGTACATAGAAGTAGTGTCTTATCTCTGTCCAAAGTGTCCTATATGTGTCTGAGGCAGATTCCAGTGGGATCCTCAGTTTCCAGGATTGCGGTACCTGAGGTACGTGTGGCATTCAGGGACAGACATATAAAATATCAACGTGAGATAGACTAGTTGTGCAGCAGAGTGGTTGTACTGGTTAGCACTGTGGGTCCCCGGTTCAAATCCCGATCAGAAACATGGAACTGCAAGCGACATTCATAATAAACAATAAACATAACCAAACCCATGAATAAAAACACACACTTTTGGCAAAGAAAGGGTCGCAGCATTTTTTATTGGTTAACTCAAAAACACTAAATAAGATAGGAATTAAATATATTAATATAAAACTTTATTAAATAAAACCATTGGCCATAA
>NW_017306610.1:837126-852496 GCF_000935625.1 Nanorana parkeri | reverse complement strand
GACTCTCTGTCCTCAATCTCTTTTTCTATTTTAAGAGGGAAATATCAGGGGGCTGTTTAGACCCCTAATATTTCCCCGATGCCCCTAAAAGTAAAGTAAAAAATACAAATATTTAATGAAAAATTAATTAATAAATAAAAATTAAAAAGTTTATAAAAAATAAAATATTTTGAAAAAATAAAAATAAAAACCATTTTCTGTTTCGGCCTAACATTTTTTTTTAATTTCGGTTTTGTTTCAGTTTTAAAATTTCCATTTCGGTGCACCTCTACTTACAACCATCGCAAGACTTTTGTCTTGCGATGGTTGTAAGGTAATTAAAAAAAAGTACGATCTGCCTATCTTGGACAGGCAGCTCGTACTTGCGATGATCGGCGGGTTTTCGGACATGTTCGTAAGTTAAAAGTCGTGCAACCTTATAGTAGTAGAGGTCGCACGGCTTCCACACACCTTACGATAATCGTACGATCGCGGTATTTCCCGCGATTATCGTAAGGTGTGTGGGCACCCTAGGAAACACGTCTGTACAGGAATAGTGCCGGCATGCACACCAAATTCATGTACAAGGCTGCATAGCATTTAGGAATTAGGAGTAAACCTATGAACCTGGAGCTGGCTTGTAAAACAAACTTTGGGACAGATATGCGCACACTGATAAAGTACATAGAAGTAGTGTCTTATCTCTGTCCAAAGTGTCCTATATGTGTCTGAGGCAGATTCCAGTGGGATCCTCAGTTTCCAGGATTGCGGTACCTGAGGTACGTGTGGCATTCAGGGACAGACATATAAAATATCAACGTGAGATAGACTAGTTGTGCAGCAGAGTGGTTGTACTGGTTAGCACTGTGGGTCCCCGGTTCAAATCCCGATCAGAAACATGGAACTGCAAGCGACATTCATAATAAACAATAAACATAACCAAACCCATGAATAAAAACACACACTTTTGGCAAAGAAAGGGTCGCAGCATTTTTTATTGGTTAACTCAAAAACACTAAATAAGATAGGAATTAAATATATTAATATAAAACTTTATTAAATAAAACCAGTGGCCATAATAACTCACTAGTGCTTGGCTAGGAAAGCCCAAACACAGCAAAAAAGACTAAAGCTGTATTTCATTCTAAAATTTCCCTCCACGTGCTGCTGGGTAGCTTTTTCTTCTGCCTGCCTCCCCATCTCCATCCTCTGTCCCCGGCTTCTCTGCACATGCTGCATGGGCATGAACGTATATGGTAAATGATGTCACTGGGGATGCCTGCCAGCTTGTTTGCAAATAGAAACAAACTGGCAAGCATCGGAATAGTTGTTGCTATGATGTCGGTGGCTGCTGGCATCGTAGTAACCATTGATACAATACAGGGAGAGTGTGGGGAGAGTCAGCACTTCCTACAAAGATGAGCCAAACCACAAAGGTGACAAACCACATAAACAATTCCGTGACAAATTAAGGGGTAGAAAGGGTGGGAAGCTCATCTGAGTGACAGCTGACAAGGTGAAGAGATCTCATCAGCGCTGCTTTAAATAGGAGTCTTCAGCCAATCAGAGGCCTCCAAGAAGAGATGCTCTTCCCGATGAAAAAGGTACATTTGCCTGGAGTCAACACCTGCCCGGAGTCAACACCTGCCCAATCACCTGTCAAAAGAGAGCAGAGGAAGAGCGGGAAAAAACAGAGGGGAAGGGAGCTTTTCTCTCAGTGGCTTCAGTTCCATGAGGGGGGCTCGCTTACTGCTCATTCATCCCCTCAGGTCACTATCTGTAAGGAGTTTTCATGCTCTCCCTGTGCTTGCATGGGTTTTACACCCCATAAAGACATGCTGGTAGGTTAATTGTCTCCTGTCTAAATTGGCCCTCATATGTGTGCATGTGAGATGGAGACCTTAGATTGTAAGCTCCTTGAGGGCAGGGAGTGATGTGACTGTGCAGTATGTAAAGTGCTGTGTAAATTGTCAGCGCTATATACATACAGATAATAAATAAGTTACACCAAAAAGTACTTCTCCTTATGTTGCATCACTTTTCTTATCACCAAACTGTCAGTTTATTTATTGAATGTCATAAGCACATCGCCAGAATGAAATATGGACCAAATGACTAATTACATTTGGCGCAGGTAGTCGGTGGAAGTCCAGAAAATGGTGCAGCATGTTTTAGAACTTGGCGCAGACATCTCTCAGTCTGCATTAGTGTCAGAATTCTGGTGTAAACATGATACTGAATTCTAAAGATACTAGTATGCATTGCGCTACAGATCACCGCTAACTCCACAAATATGTGTTAATTGTGAAATACACATATAAATGCTAGTATCCTTTTCAATGAGTGCAACAAAAAGGGTGCACTATTCAGCAATCATTTAAAGTGAATCCTATATCCAGAAGTGTCCAGGGAACAAATGTTTTTTATATCTGTGTATCCAATTTCCAATAAAGTCAATATATCCACGTGTGTGAAATCTTATAGGGAACCGCACTCACCAGAAAGCAGGACCAATTTTTCAAGACGGTCAAAACAGCATGTAGTGCGGTGTGTCCACACAATCTGCCTCTTTAGTCTTCTCTGATGTTGAACACTCCCAACGTTCACCCTCTCCATCCTCCGGAGTCTGCAGTTCCTTAGTATCTTTAGGCCTCATTCACACTATCGTATCGGGCATCTCCCGGGAAGGACAGGTGCTGCGTGTGATTAGTACGCAGCCCCTGTCCTTCTCTATGGGACTACGTGGCCGTACGCCGCCCTACGCTCACCAGCCCTGCACGTCCGTGCGGGTGTCTGTACTCGTACGCTGACAGGATGGATCCTGTAGAGCCAGGACCTGCACTTGAGATGAGCGTATGGCCGCTTATTCCCATAGAGAAAGACATGCTGCTGCGTATAATCATACGCAGCACCTGTCCTTCCCGGGAGCTGCCCGATACAGCCATGCACACAGCACGGAGCTGTACGTGCCGTCCGTTTCTAGTGTGAATGAGGACTTCAAAGGATTAACATCTTTTAGCACAGATGTTCTAATCACCGTGGGGGGTTGTTTCCTAAGCGCAGATCAACCTTGTTTTTATTTTTAATTATGATACTGAATTCCCCTGAATGTGTTTTTGCACTTTTGTCACTTATCCTCATAGAGTAGTCTGTTGAAATGAATAGGTTGCCCTGTGTAGACACGTGACAAACATACAAAAATGTGGTAAAGAAACTCATGCAGCTGTTCGAGCTGCATGCTTTGCACATTTTTGAACCATGGGTATTGCACATTTGCCACGGGTACAAAAACACGCGTTTTGCTTGCTGCATTTAAGGGTGCCAATAACAATAACTGCACCACAAGCATGATACCTGTGTTTTATGAACTAGAGTAAAATCACACAAATTTGCGTATGTTCATGTGTGCGGCAAGTCTACATGGGGCTTTAGATTGTGTTGATTATAAAATAATTTACCAGGAAAAAATTGTCAAAAGATAGCCTTGTCTGCCAGCAAACGAAAAACGTATTTATTACTTTGGAATAATAATTGATGAATGATGACAAAGCTTTAGCCTATTGACAGACCAAATGACTAGAATGTATAATTTGCTGTGGACTTTTCAGGCCTTTTCATCCTGCTCTGTGTGCGTTAACACATGTGTAAAGGTGCATTTTTTAGTGTGTTGACGCATGGTGTGGTAATGCAACCTATTCACATTCAATGGGCAAACAGTGCATGAAAAAAGGCAGCTGCACTGTTTCAGCACTACAACACACTGAACATTCACACGTGTGCATTGTGGTGCACTGTAGTGGAGGTGTGAGTATTTTACTGTAGATGTGTGTAGTGGTGGCATTCAGAATGAAGGAGAATTCACATATATTGTGTTTTATGGTATGTTGTGATCACACAGGTAATGTATATAAAGACTTGTAAATAGTCCATAAGGGGTTTACATTTATGGAAGCTGAAGTGGTAGAATGGACTGGCTGGTTTGTCCTGCACGTATAAAGCACAGGTTTACTTTAAAGCAATTCAATATTCACTTTATGAAGGGAAAGTCCTGCTAATGAGTAGGCAACCAAGATTCAGATTACCTGTGTAAGGCATACACCTATCATACACCTATCAATTTCTTTCTTCCTCTTTCAACCCGTGGGCCGAGTGAAAAAAATTGACCCGATTCCTCCATCAACAAAAAAAAGTCGATAGAGAAATCGCCGCTGTTTACATTGTATTCTGACAGCGGCCGGCAGCACCGTCAGAATACCCAATCAGAGCGGGCAGCTCATTGACTGCCGGCTCTAAACGATCAAAAATTTTCCAGCTGGCTCCTTTTATCAGCTGTAAGGGAGCATACAGCCCCACACACTGTGCACATTTCAGCCGGTACATTGAAAACTAGCCAAAATTCGATTAGTGTATGGGCACCTATAGCCAGAAAATCCTTTTTTATTACCTGGAGAGACCTCTTGATGCAGTTATTTGCAGTTGTTGTCTGTGCAGACTGGTAGAAGACCCCTCTGATCCAGAGGCATCACCAGGCCAGGTGTCACCCAGTGGCACTTAACTGCCGGCAGCCATCTTGGTAATGGACACTGGCAAACAGAGGGGGGGACGTTCATCTGGCAGAATAAGGTATGCCTCTGCGTCCCCTCCTCTCTCATGCAGCTGTCAGACTCATGGTCCACCTTGTGCCATACTTTTCAGAGGAGGTGACACCAAAATGACTCAGTCATTTTAGTGTCACCCGATGCAGGCTGAGCCCCCCTTGTGACCCCACTGCACTGATTCCCTGTCCCCCCCTATCTTTATTATCCTTCTTCTGTGTTTATTGTCCTCTGATGGCTTCCAATGAAAACACTATGGGGGGAATTTATAAAAACTGGAGCAGACAAAAGCTGGAGCAGTTGCCCATGGCAACCAATCAGCTTCTCTGTTCAGATATTGTCCGCTTCAGTTTTGAGAAATTCCCCTCATGGTCTGGGATTAGGAAACAGGCTTGGATTCACCACTTCCTAGGTTTCACTAAGTGTGCAAATGTTTGGCCAAAAACTTTGCAGGTTTGCTGCTAGAAATAGGGAACATCCTGTAATACAGTGCACAGCCTGTGCTCCTGATCAATAAATTGGAAGATTGGATAACAGACGCCTTTCTATAAAAGGGGGGCCCCGAACAGCCATAGTGTCAGTGCTTCTTTGGAGTGGTTAGGGAGAACTGACAGTTCTGTGTAAGGGGATAGGTTTTTTTTTAAATTTTGGCATTGGTGCATGTCCCCCATGGCAGTGCCCATTAGTTATAATTCTGGTCTGAACCCAGTAAATACAGCAGCTATATGCAGAGTTCACTTTAGGGCTATACATTAGTTGTATTAGGTTATAGAGCTTTCTGAACAAGGGCGTTTAAGGGCCAGTTCACACTATCTGGGTGAGGTCCGTGCTGGCCAAAAAGAAAGTACAGCATGCAGTACTGTTTTTAAGCGCACTGCAGTGTATATAGTATATTTATATAGTTTTAACTTCTTATATCTCTGATCCACTGATCATGTTTGTATGTAGTTTTCAATGACAGTAATATTTTCTTATACATTTTTTTTATCATGTGTATTGATTATAGTCAGGCCTTGCTACAGGTCTGTCCACTTTTATTGCTCCAATGCCAGAGTGGATATCCTCTCAACATTTTTCAAGTTATGGATGCTCTTCTGAATCCCATGCCTGTGTGAAAAAGACAGTAAGGAGGTCTATATTAATTAGGAATTGTTTGCCTGAGCCATTTACATATGGATTACGGAATGTTTGCACGTCTGTAGGCCTTTGCCAATGGCCTCCCCAGTTCAAATCCCAGTCAGGACAATATCTGCAAAGAGTTCGCACGTTCTCCCTGTGTTTGCATGGGTTTCCTCTGGGTAATCCCACACTCCAAAGACATGCTGAAAGGTTAATTTGGCTCCTAAATCTGCCCCAATGTATGCATGCCAGATAGCGACCTTAGATTGTAAGCTACTTGAGGACAGGTAGTGATGTGAATGTACATTATGTAAAGAGCTGCCTGAATTGTTGGCGCTATATAAATAATAAATAAATGTAGCTCCCCCCAAGCCCTCCAGCCTCTCTCCTGCTGTTGTCCACCTCCTTACTCCAGGGAGGGAGGGTAATCGGAGAACACATAGGCAGCATGTGCTCTCTCATTGCCTGTGCCACGAGCAAAGAGGCCAGGCTGACCGACTTTGGAAAGTTCCCAAGTATGGATATCAATTTTAGTTCTCTGTGGGTCATTAGGTAACAGACACAACAACTCTAGTTGAATACATTTAATTTACACAATTTATTAATACAAATCATGAGATCTATTTACAGTATTTTAACGTATTTCCCAGATACAAGTTTTGTGGGATTAGAATAAGAAAAATATAACAGTACATGCCATTGTGCAGCACACAACAGCTTTGTTCCCGCCATAGTTAGAGCCACTTGGTCCCACAGATACCCTTGATCGTTTTTCTAATGTCTCAAAGTTTTAAAACCCATTTGTACCCTCCAGAAAAAAAAGGAACCAGGGATTGTGAAAGTAATTAAGACTCTACAGGCCGACTTGTTTTAGATATTGAAATAGTGTGGTGGTGCTTTCCAAATTCTTGCGGCTGGCCAGCAGCTGCAGACCTAAACCGCTGTGCTGTATGTGGGTCTCGCTGCATAGGTCTGACATGGCCCCCCATTGAGTTAAGCTATCAGTGTGTGTGTGTGTGTGTGTGTGTGTGTGTGTGTGGGGGATGTCAGACGTCTGCAATGAAAGTTGCACCGCAGCCACCGTATGGCTGTAGAAATTTGTAGAGGGTTATTACAGCAGCTAAAACAAATCTGCCTGTTCAGTCCAATTACTTTCAGAGCTCTGATCTTCACAGTTCCAGTTTTTCTTTAGGGGTACAACTTGTTTTTTTTTCTCCTTTAAAAGACACTGCTGAAACGTAGATGCTTGTGTGCCACTCATGTGCATATACCCTTATTTGACATTAATTTACACATTTCTATTCACATTGAATTAAATATGAGGTTACTGCTTTATAAAGAACACAAATAAAGTGCTTTTCCTTTAAATTATACAAAAGTGGAAGGATCTTAGAGCACAGTACAATACAACAGCTCTACAACTGCACATTTAGTTTTGTTAAAGTAAACCTGGAAGCAGTAAAAATAATCCAAGTATGTGCTGATACTTTATCAAACCTAAGGTCATAGTCTCTCTTACATTTTCCTGCAGTAAAATACACAAATTTTACTGCATTGCATCCACTTCTCTTATATGTAGCTGGCCCACATCTATGTGCTGCAGTTAAATGTGTTTTTGTAAAGGGGACTCTAGGAGTCCATTGACTACTATACATGTGCATTATCACATACTCTGCAACCTTCCTGATTTGGTGTGAATGGGCCCTTAAAGAAAACCTGTAGTGAGGAAATATGGAGGTAGCCGTTCCCGATCTCCTGAGAATATTAGTTGCCTGGCTGTCTCTGGCTTCAATACATTCTCAGTCAATGACAGAGAACAAGAATGCAGTTTATAAAAGTCAGAAGCCCTATTCTGCATACCTTTTCCAAGTCAATGACTTGCAAGGCACTGAACCCATTCGAACAGCGTAGTAGCTGGGAAACTAGTATTGTTAGAAGGTGAAACCAGCAATGTCAGCCTCTTAAATCTCTCAGTAGAGGTTTCCTTTGATAGTGCCTCTGTGCTGCTCCAGTGTGCCATGGGAGCTCCATAAAGATCCTATGCATATACCAACCTGTTGGAAGTAGGTATTTTCCACAGAGCTAGGAACTCCTTAGCTTGGTAACTAGTTAACCAGGCACTGTTCCATTACATAGTGGGAAACACAGGGATAGTGGTTACCCAATATTAAGCAGAGGTTTTAGGAGTCTCCTAGGCTGAATCAGGGTAGTAAAGAAGCATTGTCAGGGCCCATTCAGACTATTGAATTGCATTAACGCTTGTTAAAAAGCATATTACTGCAGTATGCCTCTAAGTATAGTGTGTTGCGGTGCAGTGCAATTTACTTTTGAATGGCATCCCATCTCTCTATACAGTATTGGACAAAGCAACACACATGCCATGCGTTTCTACCTGCGTTGGGGCACCATTCAAAACGAATAGGCTGCGTTAAAACAGTGCACATCAGCATGCAACATAACACCAGTTAGAGCATGTGTGGCAAAACACAGTACAATATGGCATGAAAATGTTCCTGCTATGCAGAATAAGTTTACTTTAACAAGGCAAAATAAAGTGCAGTTACACACGACAACCATTGATCATCCTGCATTGTTCTAACCGTTTTGAATGGATGAAATATCAATGCTGAAATATGTTTTCATTCACAGCAATCAGAGATCATTTATAGTTGCTGTAGGTTACTGCACTTTGCTTTTCACTATTACTTTTTGCACAGCCCTGTTTAATAACTCCAGCAATTGCTTTGCTTACTGCAACAGCAATGTATTTGCTCCAGTTTTCTAATGTGCATCAGGAAAATTTGCGCATTTACCCAACTGGATGCTATGGGCAACAAAGCCACCACTATTGTGTTTTTTTTTCTGTAGACACGAGTTCAAGTGTTCACACAGACCAATGATATAGGTTAATATAGGATGCAAGTATGATTTCCTTCATCCAAGTAGAAAAGACGTAATCAATACATGTTGGAAATATGCTAACAAATCTTAATCACATTTTGTTTTCCATAACATTTAACATATGATTGCATTTCCAACATACAGTAATATAGAATTCCATCCACATATAGTATTTACCAAAGAATTAAATAAATAGGTGGGCAAACTTCTGTGTTTTGGGAGACTCTGCTTTGGGAGACATTCTACTGATCAATGACAATGGCTTGATTGTGAAATTTGTTTGGTGGTCAATGACTATGCCTGTAACAACCTAGTCACATGAACGCCGGTCATGGTCATCTAAAATGGGCAGACCTTGATGACCCTGATGACCTGTCAGGCTTTAGATCACCCCCTGTTGCTGCCAAT
This sequence comes from Nanorana parkeri, assembly GCF_000935625.1. Taxonomy (NCBI): domain Eukaryota; kingdom Metazoa; phylum Chordata; class Amphibia; order Anura; family Dicroglossidae; genus Nanorana; species Nanorana parkeri. Next base: position 843,494 of record NW_017306610.1, on the reverse strand, counting down.
CAATTGTAAAGTCAGCTTATTTTAAAGTCTTAATGAAAAAAATCTAAATTTTAGCCAAGTGCAGTAGGTCAGGAATAGAGGTGAATCAGTGTATCACCACAAGTTAAGTACAAGTGATAATAAAGTGAAGGTAAAAAGAGTGAGAAGTCTTATAAGTGTCATCCCAAGATCCAGTTATTTAGCATTTTGTAGTGCAGGCACTGGATAGGTCATCCAACCTATAAGGGTCTGCATTATCATTTTTTAGCATGCTTACATTTGAACACATTACATTACATCTATTGGCTTCTATTAAGGAGCACACCTTTTTTTTATGGTCCCACTACAGAAAACTAACCCAGTGTAAACCAGTTTCAGCAGCATATTGATATTAAAAATGTATAATCATGTCAACTGTTAAAACAAATGGTTTCTAATGCCAAGATTAAAACATTTAGAATATAGTAGTGAGGGCAGAGATCACTTTGGCATGTCTTCCAAATAAACACAAGATTGGATCTTTCAAATCCTAAGCATTCTATACAAAAAAACAAAAACAACGATTTCTATATTTGTTTACTGGTAGATGTCTGATTGGGGAAGTGGGGTGGCTTCCTCCCCACAAGCAGAAATTAGTTTGAAAAGTACAACATTACTGTGGCCTAATAGTGGATAGAAATGATAATGATAATATCTTATTTAAAAGGAGTGTGGTTCAGGAGTTACAGATCGTGTTCACTGTCTGGCTTTCTTACAAAAATTAAAACCAAGAAGGTATAGTGCTGCTAAAATCTCATTGTGTACTTTCCTTAAAATGTTGTATCATTATACAACAGAATTACTTTTTACCAAGTTGATTTCATAGGGATGGCAGCTTCTGACTTTGCATTTATATGCCATTTTGGAATGTTTCTAAACTGCTTTGTGCATTTCTCACCTTTAAAATTCCGTTAAGTGATTTTCATTCATATGAACCAGTGCCAATGACTACATGCAGACCCCGACAAGACCACACTTTACTGACTTTGCATGATTAATGCAGTGCATGTTATTTGTAGGTTAACTGTGGGAACATGCAAACTGGTATGCAAATCAATTGGATTGGGAATCCGCTGTCATTTGTGTGCACTTCCTTGACTCGTGAAAGTGAAATTCACCTCACTATTTCCTACATAGTTTGGGCTTAGAAAATGTGGAAAACTCAGAGCGGTTTATTTTATCTAACTAATTGACATTCTAGTTTTAATAGAAGAGGGAAAAGGAAACCACCGGACAATCTCTTTTATCACTTCGGACTCGATTGGCGAGATCCCTGCATGGTCTGCACATCTGCTGAGCTCATTATAAATGGAATTCCCCCTGGCAGCTGGATTCTTTATTTTATATTATGGTGGTGAATGCAACAGGAACTGCTGGAACAAGTTAAGAAGGGGTGGCAACACCCAAAAATCTCATCTTGACAGGAACAGATTTGGGATGTAAAGCCAGGGGGCTGACTCAACCCACCAGATTCCACCTATTGCCAACACATTACTTTTGGGTGGACTGACTCCAACATATACATGAATTTTGGAGAACAATCTGGTTCACACTCCCATGTAAAGATTGCATATCTGTATTGAAGTTACATTCATTTATGGTCATTGGGGTCATTCGCAATAATCTCTGGGATATAATAATGTGTTGATTAAGCTTATCGCTTTGTGCAACATGACAGAATGCATAAAGGCTATGAAAAGGGAACATGCTAAAAAGGTATACCTGCCCTTCATCTGCCGGCATTACACATTCAGCCATGCTCATAATAAAATGTTATGTATACCTTTTTAAACTATCAAAACAATTATATTCTGATCATTAATGCTGAACTCTAAGAACGCAAGCAGTGATAGTGCAGTGTGTCTACAAAGACTATATTGAGTGCGTCTGGTTCATGACAACCAGCAGATCAAAAGTTAAATGCCTACAAGTTTATAAAAAGAGAAGTTGAAATGCCCAATATCCCAAAGCAACCGTTTTTCATTACCCTAAGGTGACATTTTTTACAATGTTGGATTGCCGCATTTTAAATGTCAGTGTTGCTTATTGCACTGCCTTATTATATCAGATGACTGGGGCAGAGTAGCCTGATCCACGAGCAGTAGATCAGGGGTATTTGCTATATAGTCTTCACAAATACCTGTCACATTGACTGCCCTTAAGTGGCGTTCTTGGCTAAGATATAAGTAACAAAAATGTTAATATGATAAATAAAGGCATTTCCTTATTCTGAATCACAATAGAAATGATTTGACACTGCATAACAGGAACAGAAAATTGTGGCTCTCCAACAGCATTGCGGGTGCAAGTGGAACTTGTAGAGTCACAGATTACCATACCCTGCTGCCTACCATTCACAGTCTAAAGAGAAGAGCAAATTGCCTTTGCGGCAATGGTTAGCAAACTGCAGACTAATACGAGTGAAAGTTACCCATTTCATGAAGGGACATCTAATGTAAAAAATATAGTACATTGCAATTAACAGTCCTAGGCCTAATATAGTGTCAACAATGCTAATACAAACTCATTAATGTTGACAGAGCATATCCATTAGGCTAGCATAGCCGAGAAAATGAAAGACGATTGGCTGTTATGGGTACTGCACTTTGCTGTTTGCATTATTAAAGAAGCCTCATTGAGGTATCTATTGCTCCAGAAACATATTATAAAAGGCATATATACTTTTAATTGAATGTACCTATGCTCAGTATGAATATATTAAAATACTACTTTTCATAAAATTTTGTTTGGTCTGCGCAATACAAACCTGAGTTAAAATATGTAGCAATTAAGAAAATGGGGGGGCGGGGGGGATGCGGTGTTTGCATGCTCCAAATTTGTCACTGTTATATATACATTAACAATGGAAATAAAACATTGTTTGCAAACAACTTTTTTGCTTAGCTGTTAAAAAAAAATTGCTGTATGACTAAAACTATGCATTTACCTAGGCTGTACAAGCCAGCCAGGCTCTGCATGTCCTTCAGTTTATGATTTTACATTGTACACGAGTGAGGGGTTTTCACTTTCAAATGTTGGATTGTCAGCATGTGGAAGGACGTCAGTAGCTATTGCTATTGAGTCATTGTTAACAAGCTCAACATTCTCATCTGTAAAAGATAAAGACAAGCTTGATAAATAGACAGAAATAAAATTAAACTACCACACTGCAAGGGTTAACTGCTCATTATAGGGGACCTGTGCAAAAGACTTTTGCTTACCTGATCCTCGCTCCAAGCCTGGCACCTGCATCCTCTTTCCGCCTCTGCTCCAGGGGTCGGAGGCACATCAACACTTCCAATGCAGGGTTCATAGCCATGCATTATATGTGGGGATGGTGGGAGAAAGTCGACAAGCAGGAGCGTAGGGGAGATGAGGTCATGACCGACTGCTGGGGGAGCGGGGATCAGGTAAGTAATCCTTTTCACTACACTCCTAGACATAAATGAGCAGTTAACCCTTGCATTGCCGAGATACACTTTAATAATCATTATAATTAATTATTTATCATTATTAATATATTTAATTGCCAATGATTCAATTTTCTCTGGACTGGTTTATGTTTTGGGGATTTATTCTTATAGGGTGGCAATGCTCTGTCCCTTTCTTCCAACTGCTGTCTTGCATTATCAACCTGCCACATGGACTTCCGGTGTAGACTATAGGTGTCTATGCTAACACATTATGTATGATCCACTGTTGTCACTATCCAGATGTTCACCCTGTGCAATGAGATGGCTTGAGCACATGCATGTAGACAAGACATACAGGGGATCACCAGTGCGGAGATGCAAAAAAGCAAAATGGTTGAGACTAAGAAAGTAAGAGGTGAAGAAAGAGGTGAAGATTTACTCCATTTAGATGGAGTAAATCTTTGTAATTATTACGCTTTTGTGTAATGAAAAAAACTAGCACGTCAAAGTTAATCACATTATAATGTGTTTGTAATGGGTATCTAAGGCTTTGATGCAGTCCAGGAATTCTTCCATTTGTCATTTGCAGTATTCTATATACACTTACATGTGTTTTCAGGGTCTTCCACTGGCTCATCAGCTTCTCGGACAGAGGCATATCCAGATGATGCGTTATCACTGCGAGTCTCATCATCCACCTGTACAGAGCTCCTCTGTAGCTCACTGGACACAGAAGCGATCACCATAGCATTATCAGACTCATCTTCTTCAGCCTTAAAACATTTACAAATTAGAGAGATTATACCAATCTATGTATATGAATGCTCACTGTATATTCTAGAAACTACAGTCTATGAAATTATAGTATGCTTCTCTGTTTCACAAAGGTGATATTCATTATTGCATCTGAGCTGAATTGTTTTTTTAAAGCCAAAGCAGTTCTACTAATTAAACAGAAGGAGGCAGTGTAGTATTGTTAAATATGCAGTAGGTACAATGAAGACGTTTGTATTTCAGGTAAGAACACCATATTTATGCTGTAGTAGATGAATAGTTACATTTTAATGGGTTTTTAAGTAGAATAATACAGTTGAACATAAATTACCCGTGTAAAGACAGCTAAAAGAATTTTCTAACACTTATCAGTTCCACCACTGGTAAATCCAATTTTCATTGACTTGTAGAACGTACAAATCTCATGTATTAGAATATGTGTACCCTAACAGTGTCTCTTTAAATAGAATATAAGCATACTAGCAGTATCATACAGAACATGAGACTCACCGCAATTCCTAATGATTTTAGGATATCACACTTGCACATAGGGCATGTTCTGTGCTCAAGCAGCCAGGGATCAATGCAGTTTTTATGGAAGAAGTGGCTGTGAAGTAAAAAAAACAAAAAAACTCACAATAAGAGACATTTGCTGACATGCAAAACACTCTACATGAAGGTAGTGGCCCAGGATATGTAAGATGCAATGCACACTCACCCAGCCCCTGTATTATATTCCGTAAAGTGACACTAAACTCAAGAGTTAAATCTTAATAATGCATTTTCGTCCCTTAACTATTAATACAAATGTAGCTTATTTTTCATCTTTGGATTTGTGCTCCTAAGTCCCCTCTCGTGATGGACCACAATCTCACATTTAGTTTACTAATTTGTATTAAAGTTATAGTCCATCACGGGAGTGAGCTCGGAGCGGCGACTACTTAACAACACACAGAGGGTTCATAAGGAACAAAAGTAGCCTCCCTGCAGAAAGAAGGACAGTGTCAGCACCAATTTAGAGATGATTTGACGATCTACAACTCAGTCATGCACAAATAAGACACATTTTTATGAATAATTAGGGTACTTGTCAACTGCCAGCTTTCTAATGGAAGTGGTTCGGGTGGTGAATCCACAGGTGTGTCAGCATGGGAGCGGAGGGAGATCAGTTAACATCCATTCTCCGATCGTCCTTGTGTACAATGAAACTGGAAGTGATGATCTTTTGTTCACTTCCGGTTTCAGGGCCCTCATTCCCTGGCTGGTCTATGCTATATTAGCTTAATTGGAGTACAAACAAGACAATATGGGTCTAATAGACTCCCAATGTCTCCTTAAAGAGTCACCTCCAATATGCCATCTCAATAAAACAGTTAAGTAAAAAAATACATTAATAAAATAAATGTAATTTTTTTTAAACCCCCCCCATGTACAGACACATGTAAATGCATGTGTCAGGTGCTACAGTGCATTACAAGATCCTCAGTGGCCAAACAGTTATGACATATGTATACTTACACTGGGCCAACCTGTACCAATGTAGGTTTAAATTACTATGTATACTTAAAGTTCAGCTGTAAGTGCAGCATTGTTATCGTACTACAGGATGTTTATTGTTGGGCTATATAGACACTTTGTGCTCCATTTATAAATGATTTGCAAGGTTGCTCAACCCGGGAATATCTGTGAATGATTGCTCTGTCCAAAAATATATGCTAGAAATGAACATTCTTTAGTTTTTTTTCTTTACAAGTGCAATGCATTTTCAAATGCTTTCATGTAATATCAGTTTATGGACATTAGATGGAGATAAAGCATAGGAAATAACGGAAAATTGTATACTTACCTTTCCGTAATTTTCCTTTCCTGGTGCATCGAAGGCAGCACACTATGGGTTAAGGTCCGCCCCTCTTAACCCACAGGACACGTGATAAATTCTGGTCCCTCCAGGCCTTCCTCATTCTAGTAAAACGAGTCCGAGTCATGGCAGGAAGGGGAAAAAAAAGATGCACCAGGAAAGGAAAATTACGGAAAGGTAAGTAAACCATTTTCCGTTTTCATGAGGCATCTCGGCAGCACACAGGATTTAGATAACACACAGGGAGGGTACTGCCAATAAAATGTATTATGGGTTAGAGCAGCGGTTCTTAATGTGTGGGTTTG
>NW_017306610.1:833464-837100 GCF_000935625.1 Nanorana parkeri | reverse complement strand
GCCATCCATGACTGTCACTCTCAGGCAGATTGTCAGTAATCACACCCTTGTCAATGTCAGGCATCCAGCGACAGGGATGTGATTGCTGTCAATAAATGACACTCCTGTCACTGGCTGTCTGACGGGTCACTTTCAGGCAGCTGCTGACAGCCATCACATTCTTGTCACTGGCTGTCAGATGGGTCACTCTTAGGCCCCGTTCACATGTAGGCCCCGTTCACATGTAGCAACTTATCGCGGAATTTCCACCGCAATATCGCGCATTTTTGCCGCTCGATATCGCGAGAAGTCGCCGGCTAATGAAAGTCAATGGAGCTGTCTTAGCTCCATGTCGCTCGTCGCAGTCGCAAGTCGCTTCTACCGGACCCTTTTTTTGGCGGATTTTGCGCGATTTTGCTTTTTTCTATGGAACCCGACGGAGAAGGTCGCGCTACCGTTGCTGGATCGTCGCCCCGAAAGTCGCGCTATCCCTGCCGCTGCAAAAGGTATGTCGCTACATGTGAACGGGGCCTTAGTCAGTGACAGTGACACTCCTGGGGATAAACTAAGGGGGATGAAGGGAGATATGTGGGATGAAGGGGAGAGGGGCCAGAAGATCTGGGGTCCATGCTGAAATCCATTGGATGTGTTTATGTGCAACAAGTACAGACAAAAGTACTTTAATAATAGTTCTGCAGCAATTTGTTTAATTAAGCACACATGTAATTTCATAAACTAAAGCTAGTATTTAATAATTTTTTTAGCAATATTTATTTATATTTCAGAACAAAATTAATTTTCGGTTATGATCAAGTGGCTAAATTTAGACCGAATAGGTAAAAATACTGATGACAATGCGGCAATTTGTTTAATTAAGCACCCATGTAATTTCATAAACTAAAGCTAGTATTTAATAATTTAGCAATATTTATTTATATTTCAGAACAAAATAAATTTACGGTTATGAATAAGTAGCCAAATTTAGTAAAAATACTGATGACAATGCGGCAGAGTCTTCGCTACTAGGTTGTAGTACACCTAAAATCGCCAATAAAAAGAAAATATGTTGAATCATTTTTGCAATATGGATTTACTTGATAACGATGATGGTGTGGAAAAACACCATTACTAATAACGATGATGGTGTGGAAAAGCCTCTTTGCTTAATTTGTAAAGATGTTTTGGCTGCGGAGAGCATGAAACCAGCCAAAATAAAAAAGGCATCTTAATACAAAGCATGCAGCGTACTGCAATAAACCGAAGGAATATTTTTAAAGACTTTTAAAATTTTCAATAAAAGAAAAACAATGCTTAGAAAAATTTGTTACTGTTAACGAAAAGTATTTACTTGGAAAAGTATTTACTTGCATCTTTTGAAACTTCTTTTTTAATTGCTAAAAGTAAAAAGCCCTACACAATAGGAGAAGATCTTGTCTTACCTGCTGTCTTACCTGCTGCTATTAAAATGTCTGAAATCGTTCATGGGAAAAAGTCAGTTTTCCCGTCCGCTCAGACACGCCCCCTTGGCCAGGAAGGGGGTCTAAACACCTGGTCTTGAAGTGGTTAAACAGAATATTAAAATTGAAAGATGAGGTTGTTATCTTTTTGACTGAGCAGAATTCCGATTTTGTTAATTTTTTTCATAATGACTTATGGCTTTCGAAACTGTGTTATTTGTCGGATATTTTCAAAAAACTCAATGATTTAAACATATCGCTTCAAGGAAAAAATTGTAACATATTTATCTTTAAAGATAAAATTTAAAGTTTTACTAAGTTAACATATGGAGGAATAGGGTGAAAAATGGTTCTTTAGAAATGTTTACAGCTACAGATGATTTTATAACTGAAAATAACCTTCCCAAAGATTTAATTGTAGTTGTTATAATTGACCATCTGAAGTGCCTGGAGACACAGTTTCAGAAATACTTCTCTTCAAAGTTTGAGTATGAAAAAGTCAGTTGGGTTCATAAACCATACTCAATTGAAATAAAAAAGTCAGTCATCTACCATTAGCAGTTCAAGAAGAATTTGCTGAGTTATCAAGTGAAACTTGAGTTTCCAAAAAAATCATTAACTGGATTTTGGCTTGGAATTAGGACAGAATTTCCAAACATTTCTGATATGGCCCTAAACATGCTTTTGCCATTTTGTACTACATACTTATGTGAAGCATTGACCGTTATAAAGTCAAAATATCGGTCAACTCTTAAAAACATGGAAGATGCTCTATGCCCTGCAGTATCTCATATTCTGCCAAGATTTGATTCTTTGTGTAAAAGCAAAAAAGCACATCCGTCTCATTAATTTGCAATTATTCTTTCATCTTTAAGGGGCGGTTCACACCACAAAGACTGTGTTTCAGAGAATTCCACCTCTGGAAAGCAAGCCAGCTGGCTCCCTGCGTTCAGGGGCAGGAGGGGGCATGGCGGTGTATTGAAGCCAGTGGCACTGCAGCCACGCCCGCAGTGCAATCGCCGGCACCCAACATTCGTGCCTGCGTTCCAGTACAGTGCGATCTGCCAAAATGTGGCCAGCACTATTTTTGCAGATTGCTCTGGACCGGAAAGCAGGCACTGATCTGACAGACGTTTGGGTGCCAGCGATCGCACCGCGGCCGGGGGAGTGGCTGGGTTGCCATTCACTTCAATGCACCACCACGCCCCCTACCGCCTCTGAACGCAGGGAGCCAGCCACCTTGCGTTCCAGAGGCCGAGCGCTTTGGCAGGCAGTCTTTGTGCACTAATACTAGGGGTATTCAGATACCAGTAACTTGGTAAACTACATCTTCACAGCTGCTCGCATTGTGAAAGCATGAAAGACGAGCTTAATACCCTTTAGGGAGTTTAAAAAAGGATTTGACGGATCTTTTCTTTTAAACTAACTGCCCTGCAGGGTTCTTATTACCACGAGAGACCTACTGGGACCACTGGCTTCCCATTACCCCCTCAAACCCCTTCACCCCCCAATCTACTCCGTCACCGAACCTGTAAGATTTCATTTTTTTTCTATTGATAATTTATTGAACAACTTTAAATAAAAACCTGTTAACAGACATACACCCAATGGCATAGCAATAAATAGAGACTTTCCAAAAGTCTTGGCAGTTTGGCAGTCTCCGGGTCCTAATTTAGGTGGCCGGAGACTGCCAGATGACCCCGCTCGGAGCGCCGCCCACCGGAGCAGCAGTGACGCGACGCTCGGCGAGGTAAGTAAGAAGAAAAGAAAAAAAATCCTGCAGCGCCAGTACAGCAGGGAAGCAGGGATGTGTCAGCGGCGCGCTGGTCAGACGAGAGGAGCTCCAGGTGGGGTTGTAATTATCGGGCAGGCACCTCTAAGTCAGCTAAATTAGGACCCCACCTGGAGCTCCTCCCACTGGACCAGCGCACCGCTGCCTCGTCCCTGCTCCGGCACAGTGAATCACAGTAAGTGAGGGGAGATTTGTGGGGATTTATTACGGTAACCAATTATGTATTGTCTACTCTATATACTCTATATGGAGTATATACTGCTAATACAGTGCAGACAATACATTTACAATTATACTAACATGAATGTATTAAATGATCTGTATGTAGCCCTGTACTATGGATCATTTAACCCATTCATGTTAGCAGAGGATCATTGTAAATGTATTGTTGCAGGCACTCTATATGTA
>NW_017306610.1:832146-832445 GCF_000935625.1 Nanorana parkeri | reverse complement strand
TTTGGCAGTCTCCGGGTCCTAATTTAGGTGGCCGGAGACTGCCAGATGACCCCGCTCGGAGCGCCGCCCACCGGAGCAGCAGTGACGCGACGCTCGGCGAGGTAAGTAAGAAGAAAAGAAAAAAAATCCTGCAGCGCCAGTACAGCAGGGGAGCAGGGATGTGTCAGCGGCGCGCTGGTCAGACGAGAGGAGCTCCAGGTGGGGTTGTAATTATCGGGCAGGCACCTCTAAGTCAGCTAAATTAGGACCCCACCTGGAGCTCCTCCCACTGGACCAGCGCACCGCTGCCTCGTCCCTGC
>NW_017306610.1:824406-831947 GCF_000935625.1 Nanorana parkeri | reverse complement strand
AGCAGGGATGTGTCAGCGGCGCGCTGGTCAGACGAGAGGAGCTCCAGGTGGGGTTGTAATTATCGGGCAGGCACCTCTAAGTCAGCTAAATTAGGACCCCACCTGGAGCTCCTCCCACTGGACCAGCGCACCGCTGCCTCGTCCCTGCTCCGGCACAGTGAATCACAGTAAGTGAGGGGAGATTTGTGGGGATTTATTACGGTAACCAATTATGTATTGTCTATGTAATTTTATTGGTATCCATCTACCATTAGCTGCCTCATTTCCCACCCTCAGCTTATATTTCGGGTCAATACTTTTACCCAATTTTTTGTGGTAAAATTAGGTACCTCGGCTTATATTCGGGACGGCTTATACTCGAGTATATACGGTACCTTAATAATGTACCTTTTACTACATTGTAATGATATGTGTATCAATGCATTGTTTCAAATAGAATTTCTTGAATCTTTGTAAATGTTTGATGTGTATACCTTTTCTATATACCTGGGGTCACGTAAAAATGTCCTTGGGCAAAAAGGGGTCACGAGTGGGAAAAGTTTAAGAAGGCCTGGGTTAGAGCACCCAGACTGCAGAATGCTGCGACCAAAGCTAACGGTAGTAAGAAGAGCCGGATCCACCCTATAGTGACTCATGAAGGTGTTCCGTGACGACCATGAGGCGGCCCTGCAGATTGTTTTGGCTGAGACCTTCGCATATGCTGCCCAGGAAGCTGCCATCCCTCTCGTGGAATGAGCCCGTATTTCCTCAGGTGGTTGTAGACCTTTGATGGAGTAGGCTTTTCGGATGATTCTCACTAGCCAGGTTGCAATGGTACGTACAGAGGCCGCGTTTCCCCTCTTGGCCCCATAGGGAAGGACTAAGAGGTTATCCACCAGATAAAATGGTTGAGTAGAGCTCAGATAAGCCCGCAGCGTGTTGGCCACATCAAGCGCATGCGGATCTCCCATCTCGCCATGAAATGCTGGTAGAACAATCTCCTGATTCAGGTGAAATGAAGGTGACCTTCGGAAGGAATGAGGGATGCGTCCTCAACACGACCCTGTCCGGATAGAACGTGCAAAATGGCTCTGTGGCCGCCAGAGCATGCAACTCCGACACACGTTTAGCAGATGTGATCGCCAGGAAAAAAGTAGTCTTGAGGGTGATATCCCAGAGAGAAGGCGTAGGGTGTGGATAGAAGGGAGCATGCTGCAGAACATCCAGCACAAGGGATAAATCCCATTGCGGAAACAAGGAACGTACAGGGGGATGAAGTTTCAGACATCCTTCAGGGAAACGTATGATCAATGGATCGAGAGCCCACCTGGACCCTGACAGGGCTGAACTGGCCGATACTTGAACCCAGAGAGAATTCCAGCTGAGACCTCTATCCAGACCGGACTGAAGAAAGTCAAGGACATGATTGACCGTGGGGTAACGGGCGTCAAACCCGCCAACCACCGCCGCTGCTGAGAACTGGTTCCACACCCTCTGATCAGTAGCATTGGTAGAGTGCTTGCGTGCGGTTAGCAACGTAGCGATAACTGCCTGGGAGCATCCCAAGCTGGAGAAACGGTCCCGCTCAATCTCCAAGCCATCAGATGCAGTGCTGCTGGAGCTGGGTGCAGGAAGGGGCCATGGAGCAGGAGATCGCTGCGACATGGTAGAGGAAGTGGAGGCTCCATGCTGAACTCCAGTAAAGGAGGGAACGATGGCCTCCTGGGCCAATATGGAAGGATTGCAATGATCACTCCTGGAAACATAGCCACTCGCTGAAGAAACCTCGGTATGAGAGAATAGGGAGGAAACACGTAAACCAGAGCAAAGGACCACGGGCACATCAGAGCATCCGTTGCTACTGCTTTGCTGCACGGAAAGCGGGATACAAACCGAGTGGTCTTGCTGTTGTCGGGTGTCGCAAACAGGTCGAGCTGGGGTAGGCCCCAACAAGCGGTCACGATGCCGAAGACCTCATGGTTTAATTCCCATTCGTGGGGATCCACTGTTGCCCGGCTCAGGTTGGCAAGGCTGTTCTGACTGCCAGGAAGGTAGATCGCTGAGAGATTTTGTAGATGAACCTGTGCCCAGTGCATAAATCGGCTCGAGCTCCCTCAGCATAGAGTGACTCTGTGTACCCCCCTGGTGGTGAATGTAAGCAACTGCCGTCCGATTGTCGATTTTCAACTGAACAGACTGTTGCTGGATGATCGGGAAGAAGGCCAGGAGGCCCCTGAATGCTGCTCTCACCTCCAGGATGTTCGAGGGCCTGCCTTGAGCCCGGAAGGCCCACCTGCCCTGAGCTGCTAAGCCCCGGCAGTGTGCCCTCCAACCGTGGAGGCTCGCGTCCGTGGTGATCACCACAGGCTGTGGAGGACAAAGAAGATGATGATTGATGAGATTGGCCTGGCGAGTGCACCACCAGAGAAACTGCTTCATGCCGACTGTGATGATAATCTTCTGGCGTAAATCCCACCTGTTACACTGCTTGACCTGCTGCTGGTGCATAATAGTCGAGGAGGATTGGGATAGAAGAAGGTATCGTCCAGATAATGAAAAATGCGAATGCCTTGCAGCCGGATGTGGGCAATCAGTGGAAGGAGAAGCTTCGTGAAGGTGCGGGGAGCAGGTATCCCTTAAAGGTGGCCATACACTCTACAACCATCGCAAGACTTTAGACTTGCGATGGTTGTAAAGGGATTAAAAAAAACGTACGATCTGCCTATCTTGGACAGGCAGATCGCACTCTCGATCATCGCAAGCCCGCACCCCTGAGGGGCGGGCTTCCGATGACCGCAATGCTGAACGGGCAGTGTGCGCGTGCGCACACCGGCCCGTTCAGCATTTATCTTCCGAGCACCGTTCTAACCAGCCGAGAATCGTACGATTCCCGGCTGGTTTTCGAACATGCTGGTTCGACAGAAGACGTGCGACCGTACAGTAGAAACGGTCGCACGTCTCCGTTCACACTGCTCGATTATCGTACGAAAACCCGATCGCATACGATTATCGTACGATAATCGTGCAGTGTATGGGCACCTTAAGGCAGCTTGCTCAGCCATTCCTAATGACAGAGGAAGGTAGCCCACATAAAACACAGGGAATATAGTGATAGTGATAGTTCCATAAGAGCAAAAGAGACTTACTGGAGCAGTGCAGGGAAAAGGATGATCCGCAGGACACAGTCGTCCAAACATCGTCCAGTGGAAGCAGCAGGCTGCCATTAACGAAAATCCCCGAAATTTAACGAAAACGCATGCGCAGTGCAGACCGGAAGCCGACGGGCGCCATCTTGGAATCCCCTAAGCATTGTGCAAGCGCGAGACGCCGCGGCTGCGCAAAGACTACATACTCACCTCGTCTCTTGGAAGTCAGTCACCGCCGAGAAACCTGATGGGCGGAGCCATCCCCGCTGACCTGCTCCAATACGAAATAAGAGGAGGAGAGACACGGCCGGCCGGGCCTAGGAGACAGAGGAAATGGCTGGAAGATAGGTAGGTGCAGCTGTTCACCGCATCGTTTGTGGATCTAAAGGGATGCGCTGTCCTACCCCAGGCAAGAGCTATTCAAGCCCATAATAGCAGGGTCTACAGTGCAGGGGAGACCCTGCCAGGGAGGCCACAGGACGGCCGGTAAGGGAATCCATGAAGGGGAAACAAATAAAATAAACTAGCTATCACGGTCCTATGGCGAGGACAGAAAAAAAAAGAATGAGGAAGGCCTGGAGGGGGCCAGAATTTATCACGTGTCCTGTGGGTTAAGAGGGGCGGACCTTAACCCATAGTGTGCTGCCGAGATGCCCCAGGAAAAGTAGTTACATTTGTGTATATATGCACTCAACAGTGCCATCTTGTGGCATATGAAAACAAATTTAAAAATACATTACCTTGTACAAAAACAACTAAAAAAAATAAAAAAAAAAGTTCTTTTCTACATTCCTGCACAAAATGAACATTCACAGATATTTGCAGGATAAACAGCCCTACTAAAAGTTTATGAATAGACCACTTTAAGTCAAACCCTTTGTGGGAACCCTTGCATTTTATGGCTTAAGGGAGAGAACTATATTCAAACATTTAGAACTCTACTGCTGATATTACAGTTTATTCGTTCAGTAGTACTGGGTATATATCATGTGTATAACAAATCGCAAGTACTTGATTTCGAAACTTTGCAATTTGGCACAGCAATTTTTTTTATTGCACAGTATTACTCTAAGCTTCTTCTTATGAAGGCAAACAAGTTACTTAGCATGGACTAAGATGAAAATAACATCTAATCTGCATTAAAGCCCTGGAGTTTTAACGCTGTGCTTAAGTAGTCGTGTGTCAGCCATTAGATGATATATGCATGGGGTGTAGAACAATAACAATTCTATGATAAATGTAAATATATGCTGCAGGAACACATTTAGTAAATGTAAAAGGCTTGTTATTAGAACATGCCGCATATTTGTATGCTCAGATAGAAAAGTTGTGATTGTTTGCACAAAATACTTACTTGCATGTTAAAACACGCACAACATCATTTGGCTTGTATGTTTCGATACAAACAGCACAACTATCACCATCTGGTCCAAGTACCTAGGGAAAAGTTGAAATTATTTTTTATTTATTTTTTATTATTATTACTACAGGTATTTATATAGCGCCGACAATTTTACGCAGCACTTTACATAGTTGCACATTCTCATCAGTCCCTACCCTCAAGGAGCTTACAATCTAAGGTCCCTATCTCGCATTCACACACAGAGGGCCAACCTAAGGTGCCCATACACCTTACAATTATCGCAAGACTTTTATTAAGTCTTGCGATGGTTGTAAGCTAATTAAAAGCTTGTGTGATCTGCCCATCTTGGACAGGCAGATCGTACTTGCGATCATCGAAGGCCCACCCCGCTGAGGGGCGGGCCTACAATGACTGCAATGCCGAACAGGCAGTGCGCGCATGCGCACACTGGCCCGTTCTGCATTTGTTTTACGAGCAGGCCACAAACTCAGCGACAATCGTACGATTCTCGGCGGGTATTTAAAGCCTGCTCGTAAGACAATCGTACGATAATCGGCAGGTGTATGGGCACCTTTAGAGAGGATCCAATTAACCTACCAGCATGTCTTTGGAGTGTGGGAGGAAAGCCACACAAGCACAGGGAGAACATGCAAACTCCTTGCAGATGGTGACCTTGCCAGGATTCGAACCGGGGACCCCCAGTGCAGCAAGGCAGAAGCACTAACCACTATGCTGCCTAATGCACAGTGAAATGCAATGAGACACTGAAAGAGCACACACACACACGCCATTGCCAAGTGGTTCTAATAGGTTGGATTGTATATTGGATTGGATTATAGCCTGTATATCAGGTTCTCCCTAATGTTTATCTTTATGAATACCTGCCCATGCCAAATTCCTGACAGTTTATTAAAATGAGATGGAGGAAGTTCAGAGTAATAATTATGTTTTTCTAAAATGTTGATTTATTGATCACCATTAAATCTGATATAAACAGACACGCATAAACAAATATTGTCTTTATACAAGGAGGTATGTGTATTTTTACTTGAATTTTGGTGTGCTTTGTATATTTCTTCTAGGTCTCTGTGCAGCCATCCAGAAGCTCAGAGTAATAAAGACCAGTCATTGCTGCGCTCTCACCTTTTGGAGTGTGATTGGTCTTGTCTCCGCCCCTCTTGTAGTTTTCTGCAGGCAGCCTGTAGTGCAGGGGTGGGCAACTCCGTCCCTCCAGCTGTTGTAAAACTACAAGTCCCATGGAGGCATTGCAAGACTGACATTTACAGGTATGACTCACAGAGGCATATTGGGATTTTTAGTTAAAGCACAGATGGAGGTCTGGAGTTGCCCATCACTTCTGTAGTGGATAGAGCTGCACAGCTCTGCACAACACAGGGATGATGCCATTGCTACTTGTGCAAGGTAATAGCGGAGTTTTCAAAAGGCATTCTGTGCACATAAAGTGGTTTTATACTTTGTGGTTATAAAGGCATATTTTTTTAATGAAAATATTTGTGCCTGGAGTTCAACTTTAATTTTGGCCCATTATCAAGCTGCTTAGATTAGTCTGTGGTTTCAATAAGAATGGCTGGCTTCATACACAAACAGCAGCACATTTCAGGCATTGGGCATGGTTGGGGAGCAGCTGAGGCCAACACAGAAACTTCAGTAAGGTTTCAAAGTGTCAGGTTGTGATGCAGTAAATAATTTAGGATTGTGTTCTAATAATCATTAGTCTAGAGCTCATCTCGGTGCCTTCCTTTTCCGGTGACAACTACTCCTCTATTTCTTGTACAGGTGTCACACAAAAAGTGAGGGAAAATCTTAGTGTCACTTTAAGTATAACTTTCCCTTTAACATAAAAAAGAGCTGCTACTTATCCAGAATCGCAGGTAAAAGGGTTTCTGTTATCACAGTTCCGTGAACAGTAATGAGTTATTACTTAACAATAACAAGTAAAAATGAAGACCTTATCAATAATCTGATGAAACTACGTTATCTCTATGGGCAAAGTTTTGCATGCAGCGTGTGAACAGGTCTGCAGGTCTTGAACAACAACAAGTGGCCCTATGTGAATTGAAAAGATGTAGATCACTCCAGGGATCTTATGCTGAGGTCATACAGGAGGAAAGCAGCTTTTCCTGCTGTGACTCACAGGTCTGCTCCCTCTAGAAAAGACGACTTGTTTACAATGTAGATTTATGAACTTCTGTTTGATTAAAAAAAAACAAAAAACAAAAAAAAACACACTTTATTCTCTTCTTTTGGGCATCTTTTACTGCTGTGAAGATGTATAAAGGTACTGCAGGGACTATCACTTTTTTTAAAGTCTTGTTTAAAAAGAGAACTAAAGCCGAACCTTTTTTTGGTTTTAGTTCTCTTTTGGGTCACAGGAGTATATCTACTAATGTGCTTCTGTGATCCAAAGTCATCAGATAGCAGCCTACTGCCTGTATTTGTGATATTTGTGACAGCACACAGTCTGATTGACAGCTGGCTCTGCCGCTCTAAAGCCAGAGCGAGCTGTGCACGCCCCCCCCCCCCCCCCCTCCCCCCCCCCCCCCCTCCCATGTCTGTCCCTCCAATGAACACTGGAGAAACAGTGAGGGGAAATCCCACTGTCAGTCGTCGCTCTCTGCAGGGAGAAGCCGTGAGCTGAGCGATCATCGGTTTGTGATCACTCAGTTCTCGATCTATAGAGCAAGCGTGTGACAGCTGCAGTGTTCCCACCCTGGCCATTGGGAAGAGTATATTTTGCACTCGCAGTACCCCTCCTTTAAATCCGAATTCCAGGCCAATTAAAATACAATGAAAAAAACTCTCCTGCCGGTATGTGTTAAACTATGAATATGTGTGTAAACCTGTAACAATCTAGTTTTCAGTATGATAGCACCATGTCTCACTGTATACAGAACTTCTAAGCAAATCATATTTTTTGTCATTCAGTTGAAAACTTTATCAGGAGATCCTGACAACTTCCTGTTGCAGGCTGAGCTTCGGCCTCGCAATTAGCAGCACCACTGCACTGCTAGTTAGAAGCTGATTGGTTGCCA
>NW_017306610.1:807077-823487 GCF_000935625.1 Nanorana parkeri | reverse complement strand
TCTGTCCCTCCAATGAACACTGGAGAAACAGTGAGGGGAAATCCCACTGTCAGTCGTCGCTCTCTGCAGGGAGAAGCCGTGAGCTGAGCGATCATCGGTTTGTGATCACTCAGTTCTCGATCTATAGAGCAAGCGTGTGACAGCTGCAGTGTTCCCACCCTGGCCATTGGGAAGAGTATATTTTGCACTCGCAGTACCCCTCCTTTAAATCCGAATTCCAGGCCAATTAAAATACAATGAAAAAAACTCTCCTGCCGGTATGTGTTAAACTATGAATATGTGTGTAAACCTGTAACAATCTAGTTTTCAGTATGATAGCACCATGTCTCACTGTATACAGAACTTCTAAGCAAATCATATTTTTTGTCATTCAGTTGAAAACTTTATCAGGAGATCCTGACAACTTCCTGTTGCAGGCTGAGCTTCGGCCTCTTTGAGTCAGGATGCCAAACATACTGAAATAGATTAGGGTTTTATGTACGCTTTTTGAAAGCAACTAGTATAAGTAGCTTTTTTTTTTTTTTAGACAGTCACTTTAAATACAAGCCTGCAGTGGCTCCAATTTGCCCAACTAATAAAATTCAAAATACTAACAAACAACATACAAAGCAATCTACAACTCCGCCCCAACCTACATCACTGACCTCATCTCAAAATATCACCCAAACAGTCCTCTCAAGACCTCCTGCTCTCTAGCGCTCCAATTGCCTCCTCCCACGCTTGCCTCCAGGACTTCTCCAGAGTGTCCCCATCCTCTGGAACTCCTTTTCTGTCTGTCTGAACCCCATTCTGTCTGCCTATCTCCTAAGCTGCCCACCTTTAGGCGGTCCTTAAAAACCCATCTCTTCATGGAAGCCTACCTCATCTCAACATAACTGCCTTTTACTTTCTCCAATAACTCAATCCAAACAACTATTACCTTTTGTATCACTTGCCCCTCCCAACCCTATTGTTATGAAACTGTATTATAAATTGTATTGTAACTGTACTATCGCCGCTATTTTGTAAAGCACTGAACAAATTGTTGGCGCTATATAAATCCTGAATAATAATAACAACATTTTGTATTATTATCATCAGAAATGGAAACTTAACTCCCGATTATGCCAAATTAACTCCTTCATCCCCTTCTCTCCATAAAAGTTCTCAATTCTTAAAATATGTTCTAATTTTTGTTGCATTTGTTTTATTAATTTCCCTTCTTCGGAGTCATAAAACAATGTTTCTACATTTTTAAAAGTTCTTCCTTAATTTGTAAAAAAATACCATGCCATGAAAAGAAACATTTTAGACTGTGAGAGGGAGCAAGTTACAGGGACATATTTGTACTTCGTATCTACAGCATCAATAGTTCTTTTAATCACTGAATGAACGTTTTTTTTTGTGTTAACTTTTATGCATTAAAAAATATATAAAATATAAAAGAAATCTGAATCAATCGTCTCATATCTGAAATATGAGAATTGTTAGGCCTATATGGGGTAAGCAGCTGAAAGACTTGCAGTGGTTATAGCTAAAACTTCCAGCACCTTTATAAAAAAAAAAAATGTCATGTTGGTGACTCTTCCCCCTCTCATATGTTCAGGGTATAATGCTTGCTTAGTCTAGGGATACAACTAAAAATCCTATGGAGGCATTGTAGCCACAGGCACAACTTCCACAGGCAGATGCTAAGCTGTTATTGAATGAAGGGGATATATTTGTGTGTAATACTTACCTCATTCCTTGGTCTAGTGCAGGGGTGGGCAAATCTGGCCCTCCAGCTGTGCTTTAACTACAACACCCAACATGCCTCTGGGAGTCATGCCTATAACTGTCTTGCAATGCCTCATGGGACTTGTAGTTTCACAACAGCTGAAGGGCCAGAGTTGCCCACCACTGGTCTTGGTGGCAACCACTGCTGCAGTCTTTTTTCTTCTCACCACAAAACGTGGGCAGAACCTCAAAGTTGTCACATGGAATGTAGGAACAGTGGTGGCCGCTGGTCCTGCATTTTAATGAGGTCCTCAGCAAAAGAGGAGGCGACACAACCAGAGAAGAGGATTGGCTTAGTGAGTCTAGTTATCATTAGGAGTAATATATATCCCTAGAGTAAACAAGGGTTACATCCTAAATATATGGGGTGGGGGAGCACCCACATATCACTGATGTGTATTACTACACAAGGCAGTTGTGCACAGGAAACCGAGGCCCTTGCAGTGTCAAACCTACACTGAGGGAATGTCCCACACATTAGGACCCATTTCTCTAATTCACTGCTTGCCCAGAGCATGAGGACATGTAGTAAACCATACTAGAACAGGGTAAGGGTGAAGCTGCATTAGCTCTAATAATGAGGATATTGTAAGAGATTAGTGTCATATCCTCCGTCCAATTTAACTGCTCAGAAGTGGCTAAACCACTTTAATCCACTGAACTGTAGGTAATTACTTGGGTTACAAAACTCCTTAGCTGTTGTGATGTCAAAGATAATTAGAAGGTAATTATTTACTCTGAAGTGCTTCGGAATGGCAGAAGAGTGATTGATTTGCAGCCTTGATAGCACAGTGTGCAATTTTCTGCACATATAATATCTGAAACAAGCCTCTCCAAAAAAACCTCAGCCTTCTGAAAATGCCAGTTGCCTTGCTTTGAGGCTAGGTTTAGATCTGAGCAATACCCGGGACGCGCATCCCGGGACCGCGCAATCGTGTGCTAATGCACACAGCAGTTGCCGCGCTGCCGCATTGATTTCATGCGGCTATCACTGAAAAAAGGTACATTTATCTTGCTGTGACACGCGGCTTTAGTGTTAAAACCGCATGGGAAACCACGCGATCCACCCAGTGCGACTGTGGTGCCATTAAAAAATAATGGCACCGCGATCGGCTGTGGTGGGCGACTCCGTGACCGCCCAGCAATCCACGCGGTTTTGTGCACGGATCGCCCAGATGTGAACCTAGCCTTATGCTGACCTACTGGCTTCAAAACCTTCTCACTGTCAGTGAGCCTGGAACTAGAAGGAAGATCAGAAGTGTCAGAGGAAAATCAGTAGTCTTTATCTGCTTGTTATAAGCCAGTAACTCAAAGTATTCACGTAAGCAGCCCTGTAGGACAGCCGGGCAACCAGCATAGAAGGAGGGGTCAGAAATGGCAGTTTCTATATTTCTTAGATGACAGATTTCCTTTAATCCAACAAGTAACTATCAGCATCATCAAAGCTGAACTCCAAGTTGATTTAAGAAACATTTGTGCAGTTCTGCATTCATTAATTCACGATTACATTTTCCAAATGCAAGCAGTGCAAGTACCTGAATTTGATTTGGTCACTGGCAATCCCCCTATACAACAGCACAGATACTGGGAGTGTGAAGGGACGTGCCGAGAGCCATTCATTTTTGCTTCAGTGCTCATGCATTAACATGCTAATAGAGTGACAGAGAGCTCTACAGTCTACTGCGTCTACTTTCAATGTCCAGTCCCAGGTTGGAGAAAGGGGCAAGAACTGTGTTACTTAACTGCAGCAGACAAAATCAGGGATCATGCCCTGCCAGAAAAGGCTGTGCTGTCTGGCAAAGCTGTGTAAATCTCAGAAGTGCATGGACAGAAATTCTAATTCTTTGGCAGTTTAAATAGCTCCCATATACTGTATGTATGTATGTATGTATGTATGTATGTATGTATGTATGTATGCATGCATGCATGTATGTATGCATGCAATCTGTGTATTTCGTTGGCATTCTGGTGGTTATCTCTACCCTTCCCCAACTTACCCCTAACCCCTTGCCCTGTAACACCTACGTAAGGTGTACTAGTTCTAGGTGTATGGAGCCAGAGATGGGTGAAAGGTAAAATACAGTACACATTCAATTCTTCCACCAATATATATGTACAATGCAGGGACAGCAACAAAGACGACCCAGCAACATTGCTCTGACAGGTGACAGTCTGGATTATTATACTTGGGAATATGTTACCGAGTAAAAAAACATGATATGTGGGTGGCCGTTTGCCACCCCTGTCATCCTAGGCCACTGTCTATGTTGGCTAGAAAACCAACCAGGTCTGCTTGTTAAAACTGAACTCTGGCATAAGAAAATATTGTCTAAAAATATTGCCTAAATAGGAGAGTGATGTTTTTTGAAGCTGGGTGTCCATCGAGCATTTCTTGCAGATCTGTGCAGTAATCCACTTTGCCCCTGGGAATAAGCTTCATTTGAACTGCTGCTCTCACCTTGTGCAGGGTGACTGGTCTTGTATCTGCCCCCTCCCATAGTTTTCTACAGGCAGCCTGTAGCAGGAGGACCCTGTGGGTCCATCCAACAACTTTGTCCTCTGCACAGCACAGTGATGATGTAACCACTATTAAAATAGTAGAGAGAGTTCTATTCTTTGTGGCGATTTGGGATTATATTTAAATGTAGATTTTCGTGACTGGGCTTGAGCTTTAAAACAGGCCATCCAGGTTGTTTCAACACAGAATTATGTATATACATGGTTATGCAAGAATGGTAATAAAAAAAAGATCGAACCATAAGAGAATTATGGCCTACATTGTCCAACAAAATGGGGTTATTTTTTGGACAATGATCATACATGTAATGTAGCACATATAACAATAATGAAAAGGCATGTCTGTTATTATTACCATGTCTCCTTGCTTGATGGTGCGGAGTTGAAGATGACTGATGGCTTTCTTTGCTTCATCCTTTAACTGTTTCTGCAACAGAATTTAAGCAATTAATTACCCTGTTAAAATTTCACATAAAAAAGACTGTATAAAAAAAACAACAACAAGCATTAAAAAAATCTGCTGTCCAACACAGCTAAGAAAACCATATGTTTTTAATATAGGAATAGAATTTCTACTGTTTCAGCTGGAAAGGCTATTCTTTTATTAGAATGGAAGGTGTAGCAGGATCTATACAGAAGTTGAAAATTGAATAAGAAATTTAAACAACTTAATAAACTTCAAAAACAGAAATTCTCATATTAACCATAAATGTGTGAAGTCCTTTCACTGTCGTTTAGCTTAAAAATATCCCATTGTATGTTACTGTAAAGATTTTTGTATTCACCTAGGACCTTTCGGTAAATCATACTTTCACCCATCTGTTTACTTTGTTAGAGGAGTAGGTGGTGAAAGCCTTACCAGCCTAATAGACCTGAATGGGGTTACTACAAGGATTATACTGATTGAGTGTATTGCTACCTGTACACTCTGGCCTCTAATGCAAGAGGCAAGCCAATCACTTGTGTGTGAGAAACAGTGGTGACTGTCTGATGCTTCTGTCTGCAAGCATTTGTGCAATGGTTCCAAATTTGAGATAGTTAAAGCAAAAATGGTACATGAACACGTCAAATCTGCTGAAATTACCTGCAACAAATTCTGCAAATAAGGCTCTGGCAGTTTATTTAATGTAACAATGTTTATCATTGGCCTAAGGTAACGATTGCTTCGTCTGTCTTTTGTTGGCTGGATCAGGCAATAATCTTTAAAAACTGACAGGCATCAGCAGTTGGACATGTTTAAAAAGTTGTTTTTAAAAATAAATAAAAAAAGGGATTTTTCAACAAATTCAACAAAATAGTCAAGAAAAAAGTAACAATAGTAGCAATCTGGGTGCCCACTGTATGAAACTGGGCACCTAGATGCAGATGACCCCCCCTGTCCACAGACCCCCACAACCACCGGGCCAGGGTTGTGGGGAAGAGGCCCTCGTCCTCATCGGCATGGGGACAAGGTGCTTTTCCCAGGGTCTCTCCTGGAAAAGCACCCTCCCAATGTGGAGGGCATGTGGTCTTGTATGGTGCAGGGTGGGCACTCACTTATCCCCCCTTTCCTGCTCTGCCAGGCTGCTGTTCGGATTAAGGGTCTGGTATGGGATTTTAGGGGGGACCCCACTTTTTTCTTTTTTTTTTACATTGGGGGTTCCCCCCTAACATCCCTACCAGAACGGGAATTGTGGAGAGGAACCGAACGCGTTTTTTTTTTGACAACTTAAAAGGGGATTTGGTCTGCTTCGGCGGACCATTTTCCCCAACCGGCTTTGCCGAGCTGAAGGAAATGCATTCGGCTTGACTGTGTGCTTTGGCTCCTTTACTCGCTACTGAGAATAGTGCCTACAGCAGCCCTTCAGTTCGGCTGAACCAAAGGGTTATTGCAGCTGAAGCGATCCGGGAGGATTAGCGTAAAGTTCAGCTACATCCTTCGGCTCTTTAGTGAATAACCCCCATAATATGAACTGCAATGTACAGATTCATATTGAACAGCCCAAATGTACATAAATAAAAACCTAAAATGGGGGGGGGGGGGGGGGAACCTGCGATAAATTTACAATACTTCTAAAAACATTTATGATTGTAAATCAGGCTTGCTATAGACCAATTACAATATTAAACAGAGTCCAGACATATGAGAAAACTAATATTTAAAAAATAGGTTATTTCAGGGAGTACATGTAACCAAATAAAAAAGGGCTCTGTGCTCTTTGCATAACCTGTAATAATTGAACAGTAAATTTGAATCTGAACAAATAATTGGATTCCACAGATGTCACAGGACACTAGAGGCAGTCTGTGCCAGTCTCTCGTTTCACTGATCAATTACTGGTGATTGTATATTAATCAGGCGGATACAGGCCAGCTAGCTGAGGAGCAAAGCCCCGACAGATACTTGAGGTTTCCTCATAGGAGAATTATTTCAACAGTAATTGTAGCCAGGGCTGTCTCCAGGCTGCACAATAAATATTGTCTAACAGATATGGTCAACAGTAATCAAAAAGCATGGAGGCCTATTAATGTCACCTTAGAATTTATCAGTATTTGTTTGTAAATGCTTGGAGAAACAAATAGGCCAATGAGATCATACTTCCTGTTCCAGCATAAGCACATACTTTCTCTATCAGACTCCATTCTGGCTGGTAGAGAATGTATACA
Source organism: Nanorana parkeri (assembly GCF_000935625.1). NCBI lineage: Eukaryota > Metazoa > Chordata > Amphibia > Anura > Dicroglossidae > Nanorana > Nanorana parkeri. The sequence continues at coordinate 816,569 of NW_017306610.1, read as the reverse complement.
GACAAGTATACAGAAAGATTTATAGAAAATACATCCCAAAAAAGGTGCTGTATTTTAGAGGAATAGTTCTGTATATATTTTTTGGAACAATTGTTTTCATCGCCAGGAGCTTGGTGCAGGTAGCATTGAGGGCAAATATATCTCTCTGTCCCCATTAGGGACATTTACTGTATTCTATCTAATTGTCCTGATTACCAAGGTCACTACAAATGAAAGTCAGGGTAAATGCAAAATTTTGAGTTGCCACCAGAACAGGATTAGGAGGGTAAATATGCCAATGAGGACTCCTGTTCCCTTGACAGCTGGCTAAAAGGGGATTTCCCTCACATTGTAAAGATATTCTCTCACTAACTTTTTTTTTTCTGCAGGACAGGAGACAAAAGGAAATCTCCTGAATGAGAAAAATGGCAAGATGGCAAAATAAATGAACAGTGATTTTTAACCTTTCTCCACTCAATCCAAAAAGGAAAACATGTTTGGCTTTAGATATAGTTTAATCCCTTCACCACTAACACTTAACTTCACTACTTAACACCTGGGCAAACCTTTTACACCTGACCTACCCCAACCAAGCCTTAACATTAATCTCAAGTCTGCTGCATACTTGCTTATCTTGAAGCCTCCCTGCCTAATGCCAGCTGTCCCATTTCAAAATAAATTAGTGCCGAGAACCTAGCATCAGTATAAACTGCTCCAGTAGAGAGTTAAGAATGTTTATAGTTTTGTTAAAATATGCAATGGGGAAACATATATAGGCAATGATAAGGTAAATGCGATATCAGAATACATTTGTCTTGACATGATGGCTTAATGTGTTGGGAGGTTCTTACTGGAAACCTGGATATCAGGCTGTAAAATCTTGGTGGGGAGCCTATAAGGATTCAGAGGGGGGCACTTTGGCCAATAAGGTAGGTTACCTAGATACATTAAGATTTAACTCAGGAGTCAAATCTTAAAAAATGCATTCAGGTACCCTAACTGTTAACAAAAATGTAATTTATTTGTGTAGCACTCAGCTGTAGATCCTCAAATCATCTCTGAACTTGTACTGACACTGTCCTTCCTTCTGGAAGATGGCTACTTTTGTATCCCATGGTCCCTATGTGTTCTAAAGTAGCCACCGCTCAAAGCTCACACCTGTGATGACTACGATCTCATATTTAGTTTACTAATTTGGATTAAGATTGTAGTCCATCACAGGAACGAGCTTGGAGTGGTGGCTACTTTACAACACACACACACAGGGACCATGGGGAACCAAAGTAGCCACCCTCCAGACAGAAGGACAGTGTCTGCAACAATTCAAAGATTATTTGAGGATCTACAGCCCAGCGATACACAAATCTACATTTTGGTTATAGTTAGGGTACTTGAATGCATTTTTAAGATTTAGCTCCTGAGTTTAGTGTAATTTTAAGAGTGCTAGCTGTTTAATCTTTGGCTGGGGGTAATTTTCCTAGCTTGGATGACGTTAACAATTAACAGACTAACAGGAACAAGTTAAGGTTAGAGTTATTACGGTTAAGCACATGTTAATGAATATGTTTCATGTTTAGATTAAGGGTAACTTTTTTATGGGGAGTTAAGTCAATTTCTTGAGGTGAAGTTGTTTTAATGCTTGGGTGTGGGGAGGGTTAAATGTTTGGGTCATGTTAAAGGTTAGGAGGTCAGGACATATTGATGGTTTGATTCTTTTAGTGATGACAACTGGACCTCTGGACTTTTAGACTTCCCTCCCTCACAGCCATGGGGGGGGGGGCTTTCATCTGAAGCTTCATCCAGGTGTTATAGCGCATGTACCTTTCTTACATCTGTGACCACTTTGTCACTTACAGTGCAGCATACTTACTTTCATTTTTTAGTTAACTGGGGCACCTTTGACCGCATAGGATCTATACTAACTGGTTGAATATGCCTAGGAGTGGACATAAAAAAAAGGTAATACAAATAATAAGCAATGCTTCTGATGGCAAACTTGTGGCAATTGGGTCATTTATATTACAACTTTAAAGAAAAAAAAAATATTTCAGTGAGCAGACCCAATACATCACTCTATGTAGAAGAATGAAAAAGTAGAGTAACTGGTGTACTGGGCAAAAATGGTGGTCCCAGTGCTCCAATGATTCTCAAGTTATGGGAACTTATCGCCCCACATTTCACTTTTAGGGAGATATTTGCTGTCAATTGGTCACCTTAAGTCTGTCCACTACCTGAATGACATTCCTTCTGAACAAAATATTTCACTGCATCAAGCTCTGTCATATATTCGAGACAGCTTATCATTTGGGATAAAATGTTCATAGATTCAATTTTGTTCAAGGTTTATGAAAGATTGAACAGTGAAAATATTACTTTTTTCCGTTCAAAAATTGATTGCAAAATCCAAGATTAGAATTATCTTATCTAAAGCACTAGCATATTCTGAGAACTGAACAAAGGTGAAAGTACAAAGATTTACAACAAAAAGGTAAACATTGATTAATAGCAGGATATGGAGCTTTGAGTTCCTTTCATTTGTTTTACCATGCACATGAGTTTAGCTAGAACAACAGAGCTAGCTAGTTGTCCATTCAGGAAAAGAGAGCTATATTATCAGACAGTGTAAAAACACAAAAATGACCCCTTTCTTTTAGACTACAATTGTATACAAGAATAGCTACAGCTTTCAAGACAGACTTGTTTCTCAAGAGTATAGGTTTCTCAGGTGGATACCATGCTCATGTTTCCTACTGGTTTCTACGTTCAGAGGAACCAGAACCCAAAAGACAATTCAGGTTTAAAAAAAAAAAAAAAAAATGCACTCATTGCATCAGTCGGCCATTATAAATAAATGCCAAACTCCAGGGAAAAAAATTGAATATTGATATATTATTGATGTTTATGAAAAATTCTGAATGATAATTTACGAATTGCACTGGGTGTATACATTATCATTAAAAAGCTGCATGTTATGGGTGAAGGGATGCTGCAAAGTATGAAACATCTTACCTTGCAGCATGCAGTCTCCTACACATAACGCTGGTCTTCTGAGCAAGTTTCTTATCGTGAATTTCATGTATTTGATGGAATTGTTGGACGTTTTCAGGTTTAAAATCATCCAATATTTCCCCAACGGTCCTTAGACAAACATGGGAGTTATAGCTTAAAGTGACACTTAAAACTCAGGAGTTAAATCTGAGTGGCTATGTTTGTTCCTCATGGTCCCCGTGTGTGTTGTAAAGTAGCTACTGCTCCAAGCTCACTCCTGCAATGGACTACAATCTCATGTTTTAGTTTACTCATTTGTATTTAAATTATAGTCTATCACAAGAGCGATCTTGGGAGTGGTGGCTTCTTTACAAGACACACAGGGAATGAAAAAAAGCCACCCTCCAGAAGGACAGTGAATACAAATTCAGAGAGGATTTGAGGATTTACAGCCAAGTGATGCACATGTAAGCTACAATTTTGTTAAGTTAAGGTACTTGAATTCATTTTTAAGATTTAGAATCACTTTAAACCCCATTGAGACTGAGTTACTTACATAATCACCTATTGATAAAGCTAGTCCTATATTACTTCTTTCATGGACACCCTTTTCTGTTCCTCTTGTGCCAGGTTTGTCACTAGGAACGTTTCAGGAGTGTATGTATTAAAACTCCAATTTGTAACCAGTTTTGAATATTTGTAGAATAAAAGGACTTGTAAAAATCTGACCCATTTGGGAAGAAAACATTTTGATTCTCCCCAATCCTAAGGCTGGCATCACTGGGTTTTGTTGAAAGGGTCAGAGGTAGTAAGCAGCAATTCATTCCATATTTCTCTTATGAAGAGTTTATTTTAAGATCTATGATTGAAGTTATACTATAAAATCTACCATTGACAACACATGTTACTTTTTGAGTACAAACAAAAATTACAACAAATCTTTCAGAATATACATGTACATAAAACAAGCAACAAAGCTACCCCATCCTGTATATGTGTCATTTTGCAACAGTACAGATATGCAGGCCAATAATGTGCAACTTTGGGGTAAAACTTGATAATAGGACTACAGATACCTGTGCCAAAAATTTTGGTAATATTTTATGGTCATGTTAATTTGTTTAATGCAAAACCACATCCTTGTGCTAGAAACCCTTTGATATAAGAAGAGAAGAAGAAAATGGATAAGGGTATTTGGGACTGGGTATAAAAGTCCCCATCACTTGGCTGATTGTTCACGGTTTTATATCTTATGGTTAAAATAAATAGAAACTATGGCACACCCAAATGAATCATGAAAGTATTACATAGGAATGGGAAGTTTCTGTGTCTTGCAACAAGGAAACTGCAGAAATCAGAAATACCATACAAAGAAATACCAAAGTTACAAAATGAATTAAAATAAGGAATACATCTATGAATATATATTTCCAATGCATGCATGAAACTATCCAGATCAAGGGGGTTATTAACAAAAAGGCAAATGTATATTGTCCATTTCACACCGAGAGTGTAATACAAGGAAAAGGCAGTTATATAATACAGTGCAATTTCTTTATTTGCTGCTACTTAACTGAAGTGAATGATGGTTGCAAATCCCAGAATATCTTGCCCAAGAATTCCCTGCATTCTCATCCATAGCCAATTGTTAGAGGCTAAACAAGGCAAACTATGTTTTACATTTTTTAACCCTGAAATGTAAGAGGAACTTAGAGAGGTAGGGAGATGCAAGACTGCAGTCACTCATTAATTATTTTAGTGGGAAAACTAGACTATTTCAACTTGTAAATGCAGCGTTGATCAATCCAACTACACCCACCTGGGGGTCGCTTTTTCTTTGGCACATATCTTGAACAGGGCCGGATTCCCCACAAGGCCACCGAGGCCTGGCCTCAGAGTTGCAGGGAGCAGAGGGGCGGCAGCGGTGTGGAATCCCCCCCGACGCCCAGAACATACAGTTCCGGGGGCTGGACAGTAAGTTGTTTTCAAAATTTAGCCCTGTTTTGGGAAAGCAGGGCTAAATGTAGTGTGAGGAAGCCGCTTGTTTACAAGTGATCCTCCCCCTACGCGCCTACCTCTCTCCTCGCTGGCTCCGTCTTCCCCCTGCTGCCAAGTCTCTCTCCTCACAGGCTGCCAATGCTGGGAGCAGAGCAGCAGGGTTAAAATTAACCCTGCCACTCCGTGTAAACAGTGAGAGGGGAGAGCAGTCTTCCCCTCTCACCTGTCACAGAAGTTCCAGCACAGCGCTGTGCTAGAATTCCTGTCCTGGAGGTGACAGGGTCAATAGAGATTCTGTCACCTGCAAATGCTTTCACACAGGGGCTTGTTAGCTCCTGTGTGATAGCGATAAAGTTAGGTAAAATAAATTGATTAAAAAAATGAAAATTAAAAAAAATTCACGTTTTGGTTTTTTACTAGTTTCTCTTCCTTGGACCACTTTTGGATGGTCATGGCCACTGCAGACTAGGAACATCTCACAAGAGCTGCAGTTATGGAGTTACTCTGACCCAGTGATCTAGCCATCACAATTTGGCCCTTGTCAAAGTCGTTCAAATTCTTACACACTTGTCCATTTTTTTCTGCTTCCAACACATCAACTTCATAGACAAAATGTTGACTTGCAGCGTAATATATCCCACCTACTTCCCAAGTGCCATTAAAATGAGAAAATCAATGTTATTTACTTCACCTGCCAGTGGCCATATACGGTTATGGCTGATCGGCGTATTAACAGAGTTTGGTCATTCCAGTAGAGAGAATGGTGCTGCACAGGAGGCACATTTAACTGCAGATAATTCAGTTATTTAATTAAAGACCAATAGAAATTTCAGTTTGAATTACCTAAATATATTCCAGGTGCATCAAAAATCAATACGGTGTGCCAATTCTAAAGCTGGCCATACACATAGATTTTTGATCAGAAATTTTCGTTGCTGCTAAGAACCCTTGTTCGATTCTAGCTCAAATAGCCCATCATGTACAGACCAATGTCGATATTGATAAACGTTCATTAGCCATACTAACTCACCGGATTTCGTTGATCGGCGGAACAGATTTTTGTTTGCGCATGTCCAGTGTTCTTGCCGCAATCTTTTTTCGTACGAAAACGCCACTAGTCCATCGATTGTTGTACGATTCAGAAAAAGTTTTCCAGTCTGACCGATCGAGGAAATTCAGCCAGGAGTACAGTAATTAAAATCGTTGGTGTCCCATCAACTGATCGATTATAGTTCGAAACACCATTTGTGGACAATTTACAAATGAAAATCGAAGGACTATGGGCACCTTTACAGTTAGTTTTCTTTAAAATGAAGCACCCACAACCTGAACAGAAAAGTCTGCCCTGCCAACATGGTGCAGAGTGGGACAGTTTGCTCTCTGCTGAGGTCATGCTTCATTGCAAAAAAAATTAATACACATTTTGTTTTCCATCAGTTTGAGTGCCTTTCTAAATGTTTTTTTTTTTTTTACAAAAAAGTTGTTATGTACTAGCCTTGAACCTACAGAAAGTCTTGTGACTACTCTTGGCAAACTCTTTATCCCCCTTATCTTTTACTGCTTAGCTTCCATAGAAGTAATTGAGAGATAGTCAGACGTTTCATGCATATCTTCATCTGTCATATTAACTTTGAAAGCCTGATAAGGTAATGTGTTTTAAAGAACTGGGGTTAGAAGTGAATTATGTGACACTAATTGCACATAATGCAAGAACAAACATTCAACTTTCATATGCAGAATACACTGGCCCAGGCTCGGATGTCCCTGAACAGTTTTTTTTCATTCTATGCATTTCTTATTACTCTATTATTAAGCAATTAAAGGGGCGAGGCAGCTAAAATCTGTCTTGGAACTTCTTATTCCCTAACGTACAAGACAGGTGTTCCAATTTTTCCAATGTAATATCCACTCCCAATGGAATATTTAGATTGGCAATTACAAAATTCTCAGCTCCTGCTCTGCAAAAAAATGTACTGCAGTGATTTTAAAGGTAACATTTTACTGAAGGGTATATGTGGGCCTGCATGTCTGATCTCCTTTTGAAAATATTTATTCTTGGCTATCCTTGGCTTTAGAGTTACTGATCTGGAATAAGTATACAGGAAGTGACATCAGAATCTGCATGCTTGGTCCTGGGATTAGAAAGTAGAAGTCCTCATTCACACTAGAACGGCCAGCACATACAGCTCTGTGCTGCGTGCACGGCCGTATTGGGCAGCTCCTGGGAAGGACAGGTGCTGCTTGCGATTAGTACGCAGCCCCTGTCCTTCTCTATGGAACTACGTGGCCGTACACCACCCTACACTCACCCGCCCTGCACGTCTGTGACAGGGTGGATTCTGTCTGCATCCTAATCACACGCAGCACCTGTCCTTCCCGGGAGCTGCCCGATACGACCGTGCACGCAGCACAGAGCTGTAGTTGCCGGCCGTTTCGACTGTGAATGAGGGCTTAAACATTCTGCATCAGATTGACAGCCAGGTAACTAGCTTTCTCAGAAGGTCCCAAATTGCAGTCTGCAATTTTTTTATTAACACAGTTTTCCCTTAATTTGACTTAGTAGATATTATTATCTATAGCACACACCAGCCTCTTGCACTGGTCCAAATAAAAATGGAGTACCTTTTTAAAAAGTAGTTGAAATCATGAAATACAGTCACTTAGGTAACAAGATACAATAGGGAAGGCATAAACCCGCTGGTGGGTATTCATTTGCAATCTGTGTCCCTTAGGAAAAATGTATCTCGCTTCCTACTTGTCTAAGCGACAAGAATCAAAGGATAATCTCACCAACGTATGGGAATTCCTGTTATACAACTGTAACAAGTGATCCATTGGAAGATTTGGCCTCTTTTTATGTTCCAGCAAAAACTTAAGATTTTTGCAGTTCCAGGGACAATGGTCACCGGGGCAATCAGAAGAGGAAAATCCCCCTAAGGAGGACACCGACAACAAAAAAACAATGACAGGATTGATAGCCTTTCCCTACTCTAGTCCAGCCTTTCTTAACCAGGGTGTCTTTCAGTTTCCTCAGTGCCTTACAATTTTAACACAGCATTATGGCTTTCCATCGTGCAGGTAGGCAGGCTGGCCGCTATCACCATGACAACGATGCTAATCAGTGGAGGGTGGGATCCATCTAGGAGATAGTTTCGTTGTTAAGCTGGCCATACAATTTACAACCATTGCACGACTTTAGTCTTGCGATGGTTGTAAGGTAATTAAAATCTCGTACAATCTGCCCATCTTGGACAGGCAGATCATACTTGCGATCATCGCATGCCCGCGCCGCTGAGGGATGGGCTTCCGATGACTGCAATGCTGAGTGGGCAGTGTGTGCTTGCGCACACCAGCCCGTTCGGTATTTGTCTCCCAAGAACACCACTAACCCGCCGACAATTGTACGATTCTCGGCGGGTTTTCCAGCCTGCGCGGGAGACAAAAGAAGTCCGACCTACAGTAAAAACGGTTGCACGCCTTCCATACACCTGCCTATTATGGTACGGTTGCGGGATTACCCGCGATTATCGTATGATAAATTGGCAGGTGTATGGGCACCTTTAGGGGTCCCTCCTTAAAATCCATACCAGACCCCTTTATGGCATAACGGTCTGGCATGGCTTTTGGAAGGGTGTTGACATTTTAACATTTATGGTTTTTACACTTTTACACCATAAATTTAACATTTATGGTTTTTACAGCTGCTTTTGTCCACTCTAAATAATAAAAAAAAGGTAAAGTGAGTAAAGGGAATGACAGGGAATATATAAATTCTTCATAAGTATTTCTGCACATATATAATCATGAAATACAAGTAAAAGGAATTCACAAAGTCTTGTGCCAAGTTTTAACAAGAACAATTTTGCATATCATTCAAGTGGAGTAAATGGCCCCAGATTCACGTACATGCTACAGACACTTATGTGAATCCATTTAGAACTGACAAAACCAGGGAAACAAGTAAAAAAAAAAAAAAAAAGTCTACTAGTAAAACAGTGCTTTTACATAATTGGTTTAACATTTCTATTGTCAGGAGAAATACAAATGACTTGATAAAATGTATAATAGGCAAGTGTTTTCATGATATGTATAAGACACAAATGAATATAAAAGCAATAATAAAAGCCAGCCTGTACATATTTATCTTCAAATGTTCAGTTTGTAATTACTATACTAATGTGCAGACACAGCGAGCAGTGAAAGGAGTTCGATGCTAGATGTCCACAAATGTGGAAAGTCCCTAGTGCTGGATCGTGGTAGGTATGCATTTGTGAAGGGGGAGGGTGGGGCCTAATGTCAGCGGAGGGGGGCAGAAAAAAATAGAACAATCTCTCAAAGTGCACTTATTAAGTGATAATGAATTAGATGAACAGGTAACCTATAGCTAAATATCTCCAGATTGGGGATTTCCCCAAAAATTTCAATTTGCCCAATTATGTCAGGTGAGAACTTGAGCACTTTTCATTGCCCATGAATGATATGTGCGAGACTAGATTCATATTGCAGTTTAGCTGCGTCTTAGGTGTG
>NW_017306610.1:788154-807052 GCF_000935625.1 Nanorana parkeri | reverse complement strand
CTATGATCCACTGACCATTCAGCAAATAAAAGTTTTTGCGAAAAGTCTGAATTTCTAATGTTCATAGTTGTTTCAGGGCAGTGATTCAAAGTACTGAGGCCAAAGCCATAGCAAGACAGCTAGGCAACTGGTCTACCCGAAAGCTAATCAATGGCAACCTACATATTGCTCATGACCGGGGGGGTTGTGGTCAGGCTAATGAAGAATTCAGGAAGCCTTTGTTGAAAGAAGTAGACAGGGATATAATTTTCTATAGGCAACAAAAGAAAAACAATTCAAAAAAAGGTGAGCACGGCTAAGTCTCCCAGGTAAGTCAGTTATCCATGGATTTTAATAACCTTGGACATTAATATAGCTTGGATTTAAATAGAGCTATGTACACAGGAGATATGATGAATGCATAACACTGGGAGATCAAATGGATTTTTGCTTTACCTCACAATTTCCAGTTAGATACACTTGGCCTAAATGAGTCAGCAAGGCAGCGTGAGGATCAGTTTCTAATAACGGACGTGCACAAAGCTGTAAATATGCTGAATGGAAATACTCCACCCACCTTACTCCAGCCTGGAAATTTTCTAGACTTTCTGGAACCAAACACATCATGCTAGAGATTACCTTTGCCTTTTCCTACAGGATAAGAATAAGCCTCCAGGGGTATCACAGTAAAACCCTTTGCTAATCCTCCTTTCCTTATAATGTATCTTCCTAGAGTCGATCTAATCCAGCTGTGGTCTAACTGTACGTTTACCATCTACCATCCTTATGGTGTCATGGGATTCAGAGTATGTATGACTTCATTATGTCCTGCCCATGTGCGCCATACTGTAGGCAGGGTTTTCAGGTTACAAAAAAGATGTGCATTGAAATGTTGGCATAATTAAATGTAATGTAAGCTACTGTAATTGGTTTATATGATCTTCCATAGACTAGCAAAGCCGTGCCTGCCATCCCAGGAAAATCTGCAATAAAGCCTTTGTTAGTCTGTCAGCAGAGGTCTACGTCACAAAAGATATCTCAGTTTCTCTGTAGAGTATGAAATCCCTGTGAATCTATAATAAGAGTAGAGCACTATATGTCCATGGAAGACAACACCTTCATACCTTGCGCATCCTCACATACCCCCTCATTCCTGCATCCCCAGTGACTTTTAGCCACAGCAATTACTTTAAATAAAATGGCTGGAATTGCATATATTTACATTTCAAACTAAAGGTAATTTAAAGTACAAGGCTGAACATTTTTTTTTTTTTTTTAACAAAATGGAAATTAAAAGTACAAGCTGTAAAATTTTTTTTTTTTTTTTTTTTAAGAGTCGGAAAGGATAAAAACCTCCATCAGGTTTTCACTGCTGTCCAGAGTTATGTTAGAGCTTTATATCCCAGTGAGAGGTATCACCAGAAAAGGTATAGGGGAAAATCAGCAACAGGGACACAGCAACATACAGCAGACAAAGGGTCGTAGACTTCCCCCATAAAAAAAAAAGAAAAGAAAAGATTATATGCAATGGATTCATTTATTTCACACACATACACACACAGTGTGTATATATATATATATTTTACACATACATACATACATACATACACTTATATACACACACACACACACACACACACACGTCTGTGATGCTGGTGAAGCTTTTCCCTTAGGCTGGGTTCACACCTAGGCATATCGAATATGCGCGTTTCTACCCCGATTCGCGGTAAAAAAACATGCGACAAAAGCGCGTTTCCGAGGGCTACTTGGCTGTATCCCAATGGAAACGCGTGACAAAACGCCCCAAAGAAGCTCCTGTACTTCTTTGGGTGTTATGTAGCGCGTTCATACGGCCTGTAATACCCCAGGTGTGAACCATACCCATAGGAAATAATGGGATTTCGGTGTTTCAGCGTTTTGCAGAGCGTTCGAACGCGCTACAAAACGCCCAGGTGTGAACCAGGCCTTACTCGTACCTCCCATTCCCTCCTCAGCTTTTTGGTCTAATATCTATGAAAAGATACTAACTACCAAAAGTGTTAACCTGCACTAAAACTAGTATGTTATCTCTTAATTATCTTGTTTGCTATATCAATCCAAAAAGGAAGTATACAGGAAAAGGAATAGTGACGTTTGTGAAGCCAGTTGGTGCCAACAAACATCCACGGCTTGAATTTCCACTGATTCAACAGGAATTTTAGCCATCTATGGCCAGCGTAAGTTTTCAGTTTTAATGATGCTCCCTGTGTGCACACTGCATTAAATTTAGTTTTCTATATCTGCAGTTAAAGTCACCACCACCTGAAATAGGCTAACCACCCTAATACACTCACTCAGTGCATGAACTATAGAAAAAACTGACCGCTTGATTCTTTGTCAATCACCTCTTCTACTGCAAGTAGAAGCACTTCCTGTGTAAGGGTAATCCTAAATTTCAGTTGATGTGCCCAGGATAACAAGGATTAAAAGGAGAACTATGAGATGAGTGATTTCCACTCACCTCATAATTCTAAGCCGACCTGTGACAATGAGACTGTCACAGGTCGGCTCAGTAGATCGGGAGGTGAGGGAACACATACCGCGTTCCCTCACCTCTCGATCATGTCACGGCTCTCTGCCGTGACAGGGGGAGGGGCTGGATTCCCCTCTCCCCGCTCCGATCTGCAAGCGCTGACTGGCGGAACGGACGGGGGAGGGGGCGGGTACAGCTGGCTCTGCCTCTAGATAGGCAGAGTCAGATGTCACTCACGCAGCTGGGCGGATCCCGTCATCTACGTCGGGATCCGCTCCAGGTGCGGCGTCTCAGTATACCACGAGCTGTAGCTCGCGGTATACTGAGCTTAGGGTAACGGGAGGACGCTAGTTTGTGTCCTCCCGTTACCCTAAGGAGAACTATGGGGGAAAAACACTGACCCCACAGTTCTCCTTTAAATACACAAATACACCCCTGTTCTTGCGGGAGATACATGCTTTTTGTATATATTTGCATTCAACAGCTTGTTAAATGTAAAGCCAATACTTAAATGAGAAATAAAGTAGTTCTGATAATGAAGTGCACACTGAAAGGTTTCCCCTCTAATCTCTGTGTGCTTCATATATTTATAGCAGGCTTCCCCTTGTTCTATGCAAATAACATGGAAACATTTTTTTTACTATAGAAACAGAAAGCGCAATAAAATATCAGGTTCCTTAGATGACATACTAAATGGCCATATGAAAGTTTCCAATCACTATTATAAAGTTTCTAAAATAATCTCGGGTTTTATGAATGGAAATGTCATCTCAAAGTCATCTAAGGAAATGAGGCAAATTAGGCAAATCAAATAGCCAAAACTTTATTACAGGTCATAACCACAAAATGATGTCCTGAGGCCAAGAACAGACAATATATGGTTGTTTATTAAAAAGGGTATAGTAACAGAAATTAGTGTTATGATGACTCTTGAAACTTCAAAGACAACGGATTATCGAGCAATTTCAGGCAAAGTATATATTTTTTTATCTTTAGTTACCAAAGCCAAACTTTTTTTTTTAGTTTTGGGTAGGGTTATAATCACTAACTTTTTTGCCCTAAGTGTGTCACTGGAGAGATTTCCCTTTTTGTCTGATAGCTACAACAGGAAGTGAGAGAAAATCCCTCTAAAGAGAGGGAAGTCCCTGGTGGTCACCAGTAGTGTCCCCTTTGTAACATTTCTCATCTATTCTTGCTCTGACGACCACCCACAATTTGGGATTTTCTTTCATGTTCACTTTCCATGATAATAGTCACCAGGACAAATAGAGAGCATGAATTTCCATAATGGGGACACAGATCAATAAAAACTGGACAGATCTAATCCCCCTCCCCTCTACTCAAAATTAGAAAAAAGTTTTGGATTCAGCTGCACTTTAAATTTGCAGTGCAAATGTCCCTTTAGTTATTGCTGACATTTCTGTAACGTTCACACTTTCATTCAGGCTGGGTAGAGCATTTCTCACTGTACTTCCAGTGCTGCGACTGCGAGAGCTGTGACTTTCATACACAGAAGCCGCACTGTCTTCGTAGAGAGTAAAATATACACCAGCTATACAGGTGAAACTCGATTAGAATATCGTGCAAAGTTCATTTATTTCACTAATGCAACTTAAAAGGTGAAACTAATATATGAGATAAACTCATTACATGCAAAGCAAGATAATTCAAGCCATGATTTGTCATTATTGTGATGATTATGACTTACAGCTCATGAAAACCCCAAGAACCCCAAATCCACAACCTCAAAAAAGTAGATTATTACATGCAATCAATAAAACAAGGATTGTACATAGAACAATATCGGACCTCTGAAAAGTACAAGCATGCATATGTACTCAGTACTTGGTTTGGGCCCCTTTTGCAGCACTTACTGCAATTACTTTTGCACAATATTCTAATTATTCGAGTTTCACCTGTATACCGAGAGCTGAACGATCATGTATTTGCTGATCACTCAGCTTGCAGTCTCTTTTCTCTGTGGAGAGTGGTGAATGTCAGTCACATGAAGTGTGGCTCTCCGCTGTCAGCCAATAGCAGCATTAGCCTGCCATCAGCTGACTTTGGGTAAAAAGGAATACATTAGTGAATATACGTCAGACAAAAAAGGTTTGCTTTACTTCTCGTTTAAGAAATGTCGGCGATAAATAAAGTGACATACACCTCAAGAGACCTCAAGAGACCTAACAAATTTTGACACTGCAGATTTTTTTTTAAATATTTGTCTGTAGTGCTGATTCAAAATAATCTTTTGAGAAAGCCAATTATGAATGATAAAACAATGCATGCTTCATTCAATCACTTACTTAAATTGAACCTGTCCTTCATTCTAGATCAAAGTGCTGCTCTTAGGCTGCATTCTTAGTTAATAGAGAGGAGGAAAGACAGCACCATTTCACTACTAATTATCACTTTGTGTCATAATCTACGGTTCCTATATTGTGTAACTGTTCATTGAAAATGCACTTTAGGTCAAGAATGAACAGACTGACGAGCTTGATAACTTCAGATAAGATGTTCCAACTGTAACTACTGTTCACGAGCTTGATAACTTCAAATAAGATGTTCCAACTGTAACTACTGTTCATTCAACAATGAGGCACCTTAGCATAGAATTGTTACATCACTTGCATGCGTCTTGTATATGAAATGTGCATTATATTGTCATAAATTTGATTTTTCGGGTTTCATTTCGATTATTAGGTCAACTAGATATATTGTTAAAAGATCCTTAGGCAAATAGCAAATTGCAGTAGTGTACTTTAAATACATGCATATAAGCTATTTTATATGCCAAAGGGTTTGTATTTCTCCCCATAGAGTCCTGAAATTTAGACAGTCAGCACAGCCAGAAGGGTGACATGCGTTTTTTCTAATGCAATTAGAAAAAAACAGCTAGGTCACCTTCCTGCCACTAGCCTATAATTGGACAGTAAAGAAGCAGCAGTACATTAATGAGCTCATCTTTCGGTCAATGTGCTGCTTGTAAGTACACATACTTTGTAGCACACCTGACTGGCTCCTAGCGCTGGCCCTTCCTTTCCCTTGTCTCAGTTCTGCTGCACCTGAGGTTACAGGAGGACGATTTGGAGTCTAATGGAAACTATTCTAGGTACCTTAATTAAAAAGACATGCCTACATTAGGCTAAATTTTTATTATCTGCTTGGAGTTCAATTGTAAGTTTTCTTCCACTTCCTAATAGTGCCAACTGGTTTGGACAGCGTGGGAACAACAATATGGGCGAAGGTGATTTGAGTTTTAGCAAACTGTCACCAGCGATAAGCCACAGAATTGCTAGAGTGATGTCCCTAAAAAGGACATCGGAATCATGTATGGTTTCAATTATGGTTAAATGTAAGTTCTTACCATCTTTTGGTTCTGAACTCGTGTGCGTCTCCAGCGGCGAGCCGAATAGAAGATGAAGTAGCCCACTGTGGCTGCTGTGACAACGAAGAAGGAAATAGAGACAAAGAAGATGGAGTAGTGGTTTATCCAGGATCCATGTTTCTTTCCGACTTCAATCAACATGGTGACTTGAAGGCCATTCTGAACCAAGTTTACGATCTCTTTCCCTTTCAAGTTTCCAATCATGATGGCAACTGTATCTTTTGTTCCTGTGAAACAATGGCAGAGAAAAATGGGCCATTAAATTATTTTCATCATCTTGTGCTTTGTTATAAAATCTACTTAACATACATCTGTTTTTCCATATAAATACATACATACAAGCCATTTAATATGTTCTTATATTTTATACATTTACCAGGAACAGATAAATAAATACCTGTAATGCAAATGTGTAACCAGAAATATTGATACAAATGACCCTGATCTCCCTACCAGACATTTCAGTCAAGATATAAAATTGTCATCATACATTTATATTACCCAAGTCAGTGGCAGCTGTGATAAAATACATATTTTAAAAAGGTAAATGTAGCAACCTGTCATCTCTACCTTTTCTCCCCTGAATGTAATTTTGCAAACGATCTTTTCTGTGTGACCTGATAAGTGCCCTGTAACAATTACATCTCTACCTTTAGGAATTATGCCTGCTGTGGACTATCAAGGATTACTGTAATATCAATGGAACCATTTTTAACTATTAAAAAACATTCTTTTAATTATTATTCATTTGGTTCTATTTGTACATTTCATTTCTAAATGTTAATTGAGGAGATTGTGAATGATCTGGAATTCTTTACCAGCGGTCCATGAAAATAAGAGTCTAAAATGTATGTCTAATATTATTCTATATCATATGTAGGTTTATTGCTAGACATTAAATTAGTTAACACACACACTATTAATGTAATATGAAAAACATTTATGATATTTACTAATGTGTACAATGAAGGCAATTTATACAGTTAAACAATTTCAAGACCTTTAAATATGCTTTAGTAGAAAAATAATTTATTGCACTTCAAATAATGCAAGATATCCTGTACAAACGACAGAGTTGCCTCAAGGCGATATCAATAAAATGCACATAAAGAAGCACTAGAGTTAATTACTCTGCATTGCTTATGTGCTTTTTTAAAAAAAATCAGAAGGGATGAGAAATGAAAGTAGGGATGTGTATAAAAAAAAACAAAAAAAAAAAACAAAAACACAAAACCCAATTATTGTATTGTTCAAAGATCTCTGAAAACATGGAAGGCAAAACTGCACTTATGTCACACTGGAAAACATAAGGATCTAGGGGTCCCACACCAACACACCTTACTTACAAACATCTTGAAGTATAGAAACTACTTTTTCATTTATCATCCATTATCATGCAAGTAAAGCTAGATTCCATGGTGATTGTGCACACAGACGTGATTTTTTTTTTTTTTTTTTTTTAACATGTATTCATGCATACAGATTCACTTTCATAATGCCCTAGTGTACTTATGTATGCAGTTATCAGACAACCTAGGAAAGCAATAAAAGCAATCCATAAAGAGCTATCTGATCAACTTCCCCCCCAAAATAAAAACCACTGGAGGGGGGGTGTTTGCACTAATCGGAGGGTAACTTTAGATGGCTACAGGAGAATGATTGCCTTCCAAATTTTTCTAGATTAGGGGAGGATAACCTAATGTATATAGCCCTAAATCGACTATTCCTTTTTGTCACTGGGTCCAATGTTGGTCAAATCGACTGTGCATGCGCAATCCAGCCTATGTAGACACGTTTATTGCTGGGAAGGCCTTTTAAATTTGGCTCATCCAAACATTCAGGTTTTGGAGGTTTATTCCACATTTGTAGAAGATACTGAAGAATGTTATTACCTACCAGTTTCTTAGATTCACCAGTGGAGACCAATGGAGAGAAAACTCTATTGTTCTTGTTGGGTCTTTTAAATTCATAAATGGGGAATGTAACAGGAAGCATGAGAACACCTCTTAGTTCATTGGAACATCCAAAAATCCACGAAGGGCAGAAAAAGAGCCAAAAACTATGTTTGGGATAATCTCAACGCTGGAGTTCCCTAGAGCTATCAGAACACATTACGTGTCTCAGCCCAACATATTCCGCCAACATGAAAATAATTTTGGGTAGAGTGACCCCTAAAATAAGTGAAAAAGCAAAAGGGTGAATACGTGGAAAGCAGTGCATGCAGCCTTACGGGGTGGGGGATTTTGGGGGAAAGACTGGTTGTTGATTATCAATAACGTCGGATCAATCTTTTCCCTAAAGATGGTCAGCTTGGCGATGGCTGCTGCCGTCATAGATGTAAAAAAAAAATATTGTATGAGCAGTTTTAGGACACTTATTTAAAAAAACGACTTCCGGTTCCGGCGCCTGATGTAGCGGACGCAGAGTGCAGAGCTCCCGCACGGACAGGGCAGAAAACCGCATATAAAACCTGAAACCAGCAGCCTTTCCTAGCCCACAAACATCACAGACGCTTACCCGATCCACGGAAGCATGGATAAGTTCCTGGCGAAGCGGCGCAACGGACCTCGCGGCAAAGGTACCCCGGTACGCAGCAGAAGGCCGCAGAGCCAGACCAAGATGGTCGCAACCCCCGACCCACGAGACATAAGTGCCTCATCGGATGATGAGCTGCCGGCAATGTCGGATCACAGCTTGATTGCCGCTGAAGTAGCCAAACTGCTGCGGCCAACCATCCAGGACGCAGTGAGCAAGGCAGTCTTCAAGGGCATACAATCCCTACGTCAGGACCTCTTGCACCAGGCCCAGAGAATTACGGAGGCGGAATCACGCATAGTGACCCTGGAGGAGGGAGCTGACTCGTCGGCCTCTCAGCTACATACTAATACTAAACAAGTACAATTTCTCCTGGACCGGGTTGAGGACCTCGAGAACCGTTCACGTCGCAACAACGTGCGGATCGTGGGCCTCCCTGAATCTTACCACCCATCCACGCTGCCGAGTATCTGCGCCATAAATATTCCAGATCTCCTGGGTCTAGGACCGGGGTGCAAAGTGGAACGGGCACATCGACTGGGTCCTCCCAATCCGGACAGAAAAGGCCCGCGCCCGGTCATAGCACGGTTCCTGGATTATACAGACCGCATGGCAATCCTACAGGCATTTCGCGCCAAGAGGGAGTTATACCTAGATGGGCATCGACTTCTGGTCTTTGCAGATTACTCGGTGGAGGTCACCAAGAAGCGCAAGGCGTTTGCTAAAGTCTGTTCACTCCTATTTCAGAACAAAACAAGATTCACCCTAGCCTACCCTGCAACGCTTCGTTTTCAAGCAGAAGATGGATCCACCCTGGCTTACCAGGACCCGGAGGAAGACTTCAAATATGTGGAGAGGATGCGACCATCGGCATACCCGTTTATTTGGCGGTTTCCGTCGCATTTATACGCAGACACTTCTTTTCAGTCAATGCTGGCGGAGGCATGGCAGGAATATGAATCCTTTAACGGGGCTCATTCGGATACACCGAACCTTTTTTGGGAAATAGCCAAAGCGGTCTTGAGAGGGAGGATCATGTCATACGTT
Organism: Nanorana parkeri; assembly: GCF_000935625.1. Taxonomy (NCBI): domain Eukaryota; kingdom Metazoa; phylum Chordata; class Amphibia; order Anura; family Dicroglossidae; genus Nanorana; species Nanorana parkeri. Next base: position 797,591 of record NW_017306610.1, on the reverse strand, counting down.
GCTGCCAAAAAGAGAAAGGCTAGGGTCCAGTTCCACAGAGCAAGTACAACACTTTGTCGCGCCCAAAAACACTTTTGGTCTTCGCGTTGGCAGAACAACCTCCTCGTTATATACATTAAATTATCCCCCACTTTTTGACAAAATAAAACACGAATTGGCGGTATGGGGGAACCTTCCTCTATCGCTCTTTGGCAGAATACACCTGGTTAAGATGATATCTTTTGCCAGATTGCTTTACCCTATGCAAACCCTGCCCTTTCTCCTGAAACATAAAGATGTCACATTCATTAACAAAGCATTCACAGCCTTTGTCTGGCAGGGGAAGAGGGCAAGAATATCCATTAAGAAATCATTTCTGCCCTGGAGCGAGGGAGGAATGGCTTTCCCCAACCTTAGATTGTAGAACCTAAGCTGCCTCCTTGTTAGAAAAATTAGACGCGGAAACACAACTGGAGAATGACAGGAAAACAACCTCCTTCTATGACAGGTGGATACCTTTTATCCAAATGGTCCTTTCGCCCACAGAGAAGGAACAATTTTTGGCCCCTTTCAAATTCACCCCCAGTGTACTTATGGCCCAGATAGCGGGAACTGGATAGGTAGCTTGGTGGCAAACTGGCCATGGGCTCCAACAGGGCAAGCAAATAGATGCTTCTTAGGAACGCATGCAGCACTAAGTGAGTGCACTATACATTTACTTGACAGCAAGGACACGACGATCCTGTTTTAGGTTTTAGGTATTATTTGTGTTATGATTAAGCTTTATAAAGTCGTTAACATACAGAACTAGAGAGGGTTAACTCTAAAAGAGGAAGGATAAAATGGAACAGTTTATAATTATTCTGTACTGGTGATGGTTCATGCATGTAATGTTCCTAACATGTTATATGAAAACGACCGATTGGTTCTGTATGCATTTTCCTTTTATATCTTTACTGTATACTGTACAATGTAAGACCAATAAAATTGTGTTGGGAAAACAAAAACAATTGGTAGAATTTGTAGGCTATTCATGAAATACATATTCAATATTATCAGGACATGGCAGGTGGGCATTTTTCCTTTACAAAAAGAATGAACAAGTAATAAAAAAGAAAGAATTAAAATTGTAGAAAAATGTAAATTGAACAATGTCACAACAGGGTAATAAATAACCATGTAGGGTGATCAAAACGCATAGTGTGGTTGTGTCACATATCAATTAACAGATCAATTCAGAAGAGCCAACAATAATGAAAAAGGAACTTTGCTAGTCAAGTACAAACAGAACACTGAAAACATACACTATTCCAGACAATGTAAAACAGAAACACAGGTCCCCTTGTCCTGAAACTGACTAGATAGGAAGAGTATCCAATAAAGTCAGTAAATAAAACAGCAAAAAAGAAAAGAGGGAGTAGAACTAGACTACATTAAGAGACAGCAAAATAATGGGAGAAAGAATACTCAGTAGAAAGGAAGGAAATATGAGAAGACAAGAGAATAGGAGAGGGGTCCTGAGGGGCTAAGTTAGGAAGGTTCAGAAGTTGGGAGTGAGAGATCCAGGTCTGCCAAAATAAAAAGAAACTTAGTATAAGTAGCTGCCAAAATGGCAGTCACATTAGTCATAATGCCAGTTAATCTGTTTTTAACCGTCTCAAATCTAAGGTTCGGAGATCGCCAATATCTAGCTATGGATTTATCTAGTAGCAGTAAATATACTGTATATATGTTGAACTAACAACCAAATATCAGTATGAGGAAAGGTACAAATATTTCTATTAAGTGATTGAATAAAAAGGGTTTCTGCGCAGATTTTTAAGTAATGTGTGTATAAAATTATGCACTCGAATTCAGAGCCCATCGGACAAATTCGCCTTATGTGAAGCATTGTGCCAGGTTGAGAACAACCCTGAAAGCAAGTGTTAGGGTAATTAGGATTAAAGCGTTGCACATGGGTATAGTACATTTTGAAATTTTTCGAGAATTAAAACATTTCTGGAAGATTTAGCCGTCACCTCCCTTATTTCCAGCCAGTCATCAGATGTTAAGGCGAGTTCAAGATCCCATTCCCAACAGTGTTGATAGGGCATTCTCATGGCATTTCTAGGGAGCGATAAAGGAGTATATCTAGGACATAATTACCCTAGTTTAGGGATGAGAGTGGCACTTACGTTCGAATGAGGTAATAACATAAGCAGAGGTCGGGACTTACCCCAAATAAAGTGTAAAATCTTACGTCAGCATTCGGAGGATATGGCAGGGATAGCAACGGGAAGGACTCTAAATACATATACAGTAGGCGTTTGGGAAGGTATGACATCTTCCCTGCATTGATACGACCAAACCAAGAAATTGAAAAGGCACTGCATTTTTTATTCAGTTTAGCGAACATATAACTTTGATTACTATGGTTGAGAACTTGAGATGATAATCATTATGGTCAGTTGTACAATAAAGAAATATAGTTTGTAATGCAAATAAAAATCTATGTGTGAAGATTATTCCTCTAGATCCATACTTAAGGTACACGTGAGATTATCCCTGCTTCAGCTCAGTATATAAGTTTATGAAGGTCACTGCACACAATGACACAGCAATTAAGAGAAAAATGTACTCTGAAACCTTTTCTACTGACGCAGAGGCTGGAACAGGCTAACGAACCGGGAACATTGTCAATTTAATAAGTATCTTCCTTCTCCTAACAACCGCTTAACTCCAGTCATTGTGTACATTTTATACCAGGGTGACCTGCAAATTGACAAGAAAAATAGATGATAAACGTCAAAGGCAATAACCATCAGCCTTTACAAGGTGTTGAATCACATGTTAAAGAGCACCACATGGTGAATACAGCAAAATTGTGGACCAAACCAACTCATACTGACAACAGAAGGGAATCATGAATCATGTCACTAGTGCCAGAATTCATGGTCAAGATGGATGTCCTCTACACATACATACATACCATTTATATGGGTGTGCAATAATACAAAATAGCAAGGCTTGGCATTTTCATGTCAGACCCATTTAAATAGCTCCTCAGAAGATCACTACTTCTTAATAATTCACGCGAGACAAAATCATAGCAAATTTGCTAGTAAAACCATTCCCAGTTCCTAAAGTAGAACAAAAAACTATCAAAAGAAGATGTAGGGAATGATTTATAAAAGCTTCACCCAGAGTACAGCTGGTCAAATGCTGTTTGCACAGCATTAGAGCCACTAGACTGTGCTGAGGAGCATAGGAAATTCCTATTTTGCTCAAGCTACATCTAGCAGCTGTGTTGTTATGCAATCTCCATACAAATCAGTAAACTAAATGCGAGATTGTAGTCCATCACAGGAGCGAGCGTGGAGTGGTGGCTACATTACAAGAGTAGGAACAGAAAGAAGGACAGTGTCAGCATGAATTTAGAGATGATTTGATGATGTAGAGCCGAGTGAAAACACAAATATGATACATTTTTGTTAATAGGGTACTTGCATGCATTTTTAAGATTTAACTCCTGAATTCACTGTCACTTTATTTATATACAATCAATTACATTCCTATAGTATGTCCCCTATACCACATGAATCTCCAGGCCAGTATTGCAATAAAGTCATTAGTTTGTTTATAAAATTCAATGCAGGGCTGCTAAACAGCATGATTGAGACTTGGCAACCTTCTGAACTGCCCACACCTCTGCATCTATGGGCCATCCACCTTAGTATCTATAGGCATCTATATCTCGGTGAGTTAGCATCTCAGCTATAGTTAATAGAGTCATGAAACTTCTAAATATTGTATTATGTTCTCTGCAACTTCTGTTGCATAGCCTCAGCAACAAACAATTCTACAGACATAAATAGCCTCAATATAAAGTGTTACAAGTACACAGTTTACAGCCAGATAAATACACTTGAGCCATATAATTTATTATCTCTGGCTAATTATCACTGAACTATGAGAACATTAGTAACTACCCCATGTCATTGGGTAGACAGAACAAATTAATGTGCGGAAAGAATGTGACACACACACACACACACGTGTTAACGGAATGTTATCAGGTACGGCTCTAACCAGATCTAGTCACTCTGGTTCAGGTCTAAATATGTTTTTTTAAAGCCATTGACATGCTCTCTGTAACACTTAAAGAAATGGTCACGTCACAGAAATACTCAGAGGCAACAGAGACAAAATGAGCTTCAAATTACCAGCATGTAAAATTCTAAAAAGGCTAACATTTGATTCTGTGAAGCAGCCTGTGGAGCGTCAGCACACTAGAAAAGAGTTGATTGCTTTCAAACTGTAATTTTCAGTGTTGCAACAACAAGCACTAACAGCATTTTGTGGACTGAAATAATGCAGCTGCCACCGCTGACTTGTTTTTACGGTGCATGCTCTGTGGCCGTCATCTGGCTTTAGCATCTAGTGAGTCTCAGACCTTGAATAAGCATGCACTGATACAAGATTAAAAAGCCTCAGTCTCTATCTTGCATTATTATTCATAGTCAAGACTCACTAGATCCCTGTTGCCCGAGGGCCACATGTGGTCTTTTGGTACTTGCTTGTTGTGTGGCCCCCAGCAGTCTGTAGTGGAAGTGGGAGCATTCATGTGTAAACACACAATAGCAGTGATCTCTACTTAGCACCCAGCCAAACCTGTAACACTGTATCATGTCTACAGTCTCACCACTTCCTAAAAAGACACCTGACCATATGCCTTCTCCAAAACTACATGTACTGTACTTTATACATTGGTGTTCTCAAGGGCCATATTTGAGGACCCCTATACCTTGTAAGTTAACAACCTCTGCACTGGATAGCGAAGACAGGATCATAGTCAAGACTCAAGAGAGTCCACAGACAAGTCAGCAATAGCAGCTTCCATATTTCTATCCTCACAGGTTTCCCATACATAAGGAATGCCAACATTGTTCATATAATGCACACAACATATCTACCAATGCCAAAGACAAGACTCACTGCTCAAACATCACCACTGACTGGTTGGCTCTGCCTGAGAATTATTCTCCGGAGTATCTTCAGTAGTGGCCATGTGACCAAAACTATGGTATTTTGTACTCAACAGTGTAGCTGAGCGGAGAGAGTTGGAGCGAGCTGCTCTAAAACATGATTGATTACTAACTACTTGCGCAGAAATGTAAAGAGATTACTTGCTGGGCAATGTAATTTTTTTTACCTGGATATAGCTGGCAGTTTAATACTACTTTAATTGCAACAGAGAAAAAAAAGTCAGGTCACCTGGCTGGATATGCTGTCTGGTTGGTCTGTATGAACAGAAACAAATCATTTTGCAGGTAATACAGTTTACCTACACGTATTTCAATGGCCTATTTAGCTGCTTGCCTGATGTTCAGCGTAATGCAGAATTGAATTGGCTTATACAGGTTACAACTATTTGTTTCTCCATTTTGTCCTTTAGGAGATCTTGGTCAAAGCTAACCAAATAAATCATGTGTGCATGCTGTCTTGTGAGTGCATAGTCTCTGGATCATTTTTATTTTGAATCATCATCAATCTTTTCTAACCAGTTAAACTACTTTGCATGGAGAGGCTGCTACCAATATCCACACCATATAAAATCACATTGGTAGGATTATTGCAGCTAATTACAAATGATAAGCTGGCCTAATAACGAATCTCCCAACTCAAAACAAGCATTTGGAGATCAGATCATCAACAGACCTGGCCATACACATACTGTATATCTGTCTTTGTAAAGCTTATTTTAGGCAATGTTAACTGGGCCAAGTGTGGGGCACAGGGTAACTGAATCTCCCATGACGAGTTACCCTCTTACTCTTCCCCCCACCCCAAGATTAAATCTAACAATACCCTCATTACAGTATTAATCTAATTTGACATGACAGTCAGCCTGAGCTGGTTATTTTTAACAAACTGTAATTATTTTTTTTCTATTACAGGTATTTATAGAACACCATTAATTTAAGCAGCACTTTACATACTGTTTATTCACATAGGTCCCTGCTCCCAGGGAGCTTACAATCCAAGTCCTTATCTCATATGCACACATAGTAGGGCCATACAAACACAGGGAGAACATGCAAACACCATGCACATAGCGTCCTGGCCAAACCTGGATTCCAATCAGCAACTGAGCTGTCTATACAACTATTTCATGCTCAGCGACAGCTAGACAATTCAAGTCACACATATGAATATGATCATACAATTGATCATTCAGTTTGACTAAAATGGTCTAATTGATTGAAAAAAAAGTCTCAAATCAAACGTCTGTCATTTGATCAATTTATTGAGCCCTTGACCGATTTTGACTCTGCCAAGAAGATCAGATGTGTCTTGAGGGCTTGCTCACATGACATGCGGATTCTGTCCTGACCAGATCCGTTCGCTCCTGCACTAAAAATGCATCCCATTGTATCCCTATGTGTTTTATGGGCTACATTTCTCACGTGCGCAGTCCGTTCAGGTGACAGAAAAAAATACTGCATGTCCCATTTAGTGCGGTCACGCACGAACGCTTAAAAAAACCGCAATGAAAACACACTGAAAACATACCGCACTGGAGCTAAGCAAAAAAAATAAAAAAATGAGCTAGCAAATCCTCATAAACTCCAAAACTGACCCTTGGAGTCCTGGAGCCTCAAGATCGGGTGTACCCAATAACGACATCTCCTGCAAGCTCGTTCTTTGCAGATTGCTGTAGCCAGCACCAACACCATACCTGCAAACATGTGATACATGTCTGATCACCAGCTTTTTTTTTTTTTACTTTAATATTTTTCTTATTTTAAGATTACATAACAAAACATTTGACATCAACAATTACATATTAAAATGATCACCAGCTTTACATACACAAAAAGGTAAGTGGTTGTTACGAGAGGGCGGAAGTGACCTCAGAGGAAGAATATGCATGCTGACAGCCCCACGGCAAAAAAAAAAAAGAAGAACTGCTAGCGTTCGGACCGCGGTAAAAACGCGTCAAAAACGCACTGCATGCACAGCACAGCATCTGCAGATCCACACCAGATCAGGACCGGAAAATCGTGTGAACAACCCCTGAAAGGATAATTAAAGCCTCTGGTTTTTTTGCATATATCTACTGCTAGCAAGCAGTAGATATATGCAAAAAGTGTATTAAAAAACCCCTAATAAAGGGCTAATATTTACCTGTGTCTTCCCCGCGCGCTCCCGTCCAAAAATTTGAAAATTCTCGGGCGTGAGCATGCACAGATCACATTTTTAGCTGGGACGCGAGGAGAGACACAAGGTAAGTCTGTGAACGCATGCACCCGCATGGAGACACCGTGGGACAGGAAGTGCCAGCAAGCTCAGAGGAGTCAGCGCTGGACCGGAGACCCGCCGCACCGCTGGAGGGAAAGATGAAAAGGACAAGAAAGAAGATCGGATTAAGAAACATAATTTAAGGTAAGTGCTGACATTAACATTGGGGGAGGGAAAAACATTTTTGACTTTAATGTCACTTTAAGTTTGATGATCACTTCTGATTTACTAACAAATATCTACATGTGTTGGGAGAACCTATCATAATTCAGATCAGTTAAATTATCATTTGTAATAGATCATTTAGATTTATACCTAATCGTATTTTCAAACAATGTTTGTAGTCCCAAAGCTGCGGAACAGTACAGTGTGTTGAATTGTTTGATATTTTATTTAATGATGAATCTTTTTCTTGTATTTTTACCAAAATACGACCACAAATCACAATCACCAAGTGTTAAGGAGCTAGGGGGAACGGGACTGACTTGATCAGGCAGGTTAGGAAACCATGTCTGGGTCTCTATTGTTTTCCCTGAGATAATCCAAAGCTTGGATTTTGTAGTGTGTGCTCTCTGTCCGTGCCCCCTCTATTCTCCACAGCCCAAGGGTTTTGACCTGTATATGTCACAGTCCTTCAGTACATCGTCATGCTTGAACATCCTTCCACCCTGTAATGTGTGTGGGCAGATTTATGCAAAGTACTGTTTGTTAAGGTCACACATTAGGCTGCATTGTTTTGCAAATGCTTTGCTTTCTTTTGTCAACAAATGACAAAGAACAAAAGTTAATGAAAAGTAAAGGAAAATGTTTTCTTCTTGTTGAAAATATTTGCAGATCATGTTTTTCTATGCTAAGACTATCACATGTTCCCCTGAGACTGGGTCACCAAGGGTGTGTGCAACTAATTCTATAACATAAGCCCTTCAAGTAGGATTATCAAAAGAGGCCCAGCAATGGCAGCCCCATACTTTTTCATTACAAACTTCACTACATATCATAGAAACTGTCCCGAGTGCACCCAGGGCCAGATTTACTCTCCCTGCCGCCCCAAGGCCAGGTCCCACAATACGCCCCCCCCCCCTCGCGCCGCCAACCCCCCTCCCCATCAATTGTGAATGGCAACCAGATGGCAGGGCGGCGGGGTTAGTTTAATTTTTTTTTTTTTACTATTTTTATCAGGCTAAGGATGTCAACCCCTGGAGATGACCAGAGGGAGGTAAGCCTGCTCAGGGCATCCCTGGAGGATACAAGGGAGCTGATTGTTCCTATAGAAGCATTTCCCACAACACACCAACCCATCTTAGATTCTACATTAAAGGACATGCTAGTATCACTAAGGAGCTCACTAAACTCTGATATGCAGTCTCTAATCACCCAATTCAAGTCTGATTTACAGCAAGTGGGCGATAGTGTGTCAGATAGAAGATAAGATGGGGGAATTTGCTACTACAACGACTTCAACGACTTAGTCGATGCCCACAATGACAGGGAGGATGACCATGAGTGGATGAAAGCCAAAATAGCAGACCTAGAAGATAGGTCCCGGCGCAACAATGTGAAAGTGCGTGGCATCCCTGAATCGGTCTCCCAATCCAACGTGATGTCTTATGTTCGCGACCTTATGCATGACATAATACCTGACACTCCTATGACGGAACTGGTCCTGGACCGCATACACCGCTTACCTAAACCGCCAAACCTACCGGAGAAGCTACCCAGAGATGTATTAATGCGAGTACACTTTTTCCACGTAAAAGAACACCTACTCAAGGCAGTGAGGGATACATCCAAACTTCCGGAAAGCTACTCCCACTTGCAATTTTACTCAGATCTATCCCAACATACTATGTTGTTCCGGAAGAGGCTTGTGCCGGTCACTAAGGCGCTGCGTGACCACAAGATCCAGTATCGCTGGGGTTATCCGGCTAAACTCATAGTGTCCAAAGAGGGTGAATCCTACACGCTGTTCTCCCTAGAACACGGGTTATCGCTCCTGGGGAAATGGAAGATCCCCCCGGCCCAAGACCAGTCGCATCGTCCAGCCGCATCTCCTAGCAAGATGGACTCCGGATGGCGGATGTCCGACCGCAAGAGGGGCTCCAGGACGACGAAAGACCCAGATTGAACCTGACCTGCGCTACTACTTGATGTTTGCAAGCCTCCTGGCCCCGCTCGGC
>NW_017306610.1:769718-788048 GCF_000935625.1 Nanorana parkeri | reverse complement strand
ACAGATAGAAGATAAGATGGGGGAATTTGCTACTACGTTCAACGACTTAGTCGATGCCCACAATGACAGGGAGGATGACCATGAGTGGATGAAAGCCAAAATAGCAGACCTAGAAGATAGGTCCCGGCGCAACAATGTGAAAGTGCGTGGCATCCCTGAATCGGTCTCCCAATCCAACCTGATGTCTTATGTTCGCGACCTTATGCATGACATAATACCTGACACTCCTATGACGGAACTGGTCCTGGACCGCATACACCGCTTACCTAAACCGCCAAACCTACCGGAGAAGCTACCCAGAGATGTATTAATGCGAGTACACTTTTTCCACGTAAAAGAACACCTACTCAAGGCAGTGAGGGATACATCCAAACTTCCTGAAAGCTACTCCCACTTGCAATTTTACTCAGATCTATCCCAACATACTATGTTGTTCCGGAAGAGGCTTGTGCCGGTCACTAAGGCGCGGCGTGACAACAAGATCCAGTATCGCTGGGGTTATCCGGCTAAACTCATAGTGTCCAAAGAGGGTGAATCCTACACGCTGTTCTCCCTATAACACGGGTTATCGCTCCTGGGGAAATGGAGGATCCCCCCGGCCCAAGACCAGTCGCATCGTCCAGCCGCATCTCCTAGCAAGATGGACTCCGGATGGCAGATGTCCAACCGCAAGAGGGGCTCCAGGACAACGAAAGACCCAGATTGAACCTGACCTGCGCTACTACTTGAGGTTTGCAAGCCTCCTGGCCCCGCTCGGCCACACTGTTCACCATGTGTGATACCCCCAATGCTGCGAGCAGTGCCAGCCACTGCAAGTTGGTCCCCAGGCGGGACCTTTTTTTTATCCCCAAGTTCTGTTTTCCTGTTATTTTTCTGATTTCTTTTTCCTTCCATGTGCCAAGTGCGAGATTGACCGCTACTGCATATGCAGGACTCCCTGCCGGACCATGGCCTAAGCCGCTACTACGTGATGCTGCACCGTCGATGACCTACGTTTTTGCCTTACTGGGCGTGAGTATGGAGCCTCTACTGTTTAGCATTTCCCTACAGTCACAATGCCTGTGAATGTCATCTCCCTGAATGCTAAGGGACTTAATCACCCGGCTAAAAGGTCCCAGATGTGGAAAGAGGCACGGTCCTTATCGGCGGACATACTGTGCGTCCAGGAGACCCACTTTTCGCTCCACCATGCCCCAAAATGTTCTCATAAGAACTTCCCACATACATTCTTTGCTAATTCTCCGAAAAAGACACGGGGAGTCCTAAATGCAGTGAGGGACTCGGTTGCTTTTGCTGCTGTCGATACCTATATAGATCCCAATGGCAGATACATTGTGTTGATATGTACTATTGACTCTGTTTTGTACACTATATTATGCCTATATGCTCCTAATAGTCACCAGGTTAGATTTCTACGCAGAGTGCTTAAGAAAATGGGTAACATGCGACAGGAGCACACTGTAATATGTGGGGACTTCAACTTAGCCCCTGACTCCCTACTAGACTCCTCCAATGTAAAAAGAAAATCTCCTTCGGAACTTCAGCAGCTGCTCCGAGAGGAGTCACTATATGATGTGTGGCGCTGTTTACATGCTTCCGAAAGAGATTTTACCTTCTCCTCCCCACACAATTCGTACTCCCAAATCGATCTATTTCTGGCGGGAAAGCGGACCCTGCTTAACATATCTAAATCTACTATTCATGACATTACATGGTCGGACCATGCACCGATCTCCTTGTCCATTGCGAGCCACTGTAATCCCTCCAATGTATTTGTGTGGCGGAATAACGTGCCTTTAATGCTTGTCCCCCAGAATGTGAGGCAGATTCAAGCAGCCCTGCGGGAATATTTTCTGCTAAACGAATCTTCAGTGGAAAGTGCGTACAGCCTTTGGAATGCGCACAAGGCGTATATGAGGGGGGTACTCATGAAGTTGGGCGCTCAATCTAAGAGGCAGAGGTCCAGCCGCATGAACCATCTTTTAGTCCAAATAGAGACTCTGGAAACCCGCAACAAAACGAACCCAAATGTCACTGACGGGACCACCCTCACAAGGCTTAGACATGACCTCCGTATGTTACTGCTGGAACGGTTTGATAAACAAAACTCTATCAATAGGGCCCACTTCTATGCCAATGGTAGTAAAGCAGGGAAATTGCTGGCTAACCGGATCAAGACCATGCGTAGTAAAACTAAAATGCCGTACCTCCTCCATTCTGCTGACGGCCACAAGGTCCATCATCCACAGCAGATTGCCGACATGTTTAGCTCTTATTACGGGGCCCTGTACAATCTCAAGGATGATGTCATGACTCCCCAACCGACAGCGGACAAAATCGACTCGTTCTTACATGACCTTGACCTCCCAGCCCTAACTGCCCCCCAACTTCAGCAACTTAATGCCCCTATCACACAGGCCGAAGTACTTAAGACTATCAAATCTCTTCCCGCTAACAAATCACCGGGCCCAGACGGTTTCTCGAGCGAATACTACCAGTGTCATGCGACTATTCTGATACCATACCTAACGAAGATGTTTGCCGCGGCTGCTACCTCTGCCTCTTTCCCACCGGGAATTGCTGTCTGCCACCATTGTTACTCTCCCGAAGCCAGGGAAGGACCCAGTGACACCAGCAAATTTTCGACCTATATCCCTCTTAAATACTGATATAAAACTGTATGCAAAAATCCTAGCCAATAGACTTCAGGATATTATACCTTCATTGATACACCCAGACCAATCTGGCTTCATCAAAGGTAGGGGAGCCCCAGACGCTACACGTAGGGCTCTAAATATTATACACCACGCGGGGGGCTCCGATACACCTTCTCTTCTCTTAGCATTAGACGCTGAAAAGGTGTTTGACCGCGTCCACTGGGGCTACCTTCATCAAGTGCTTCATAAGTTTGGCTTTAGTGGGTGGATACAATCGGCCATCTTAGCCCTCTACTTCAACCCCTCAGCCAGGGTCTTTACTATGGACGCGTTTTCCGCACCCTTCTCTATTACAAACGGGACTAGGCAGGGGTGTCCCCTATCCCCTTTAATATTTAAACTTGCCATAGAACCCTTAGCCGAATCCATCCGATCCCACCCTCTTATAACCGGGTTCAAGTTCGGGAAAAACGACCACACCATAAATCTCTTTGCGGATGATGTGCTCCTATTGCTTACAAATCCTGTGTCTTCCCTGGCTTCGGTTTGGTCAATGTTGAATACTTTTAGCGAGGTGTCCTACTATAAAGGTAAATGCTTCTAAATCTCAGATTTTGGATTTGGGAGTTACTCCTAAAACCAAAGGCCTGCTACAGTCTCGGTACCCTTTCTAATGGTGCACTAATGGAATCTCATATTTAGGAACTACTTTAACTGCTAAGATATCTCAGGTTTAGGATTTCAACTACTTGCCTCTAGTATCCAGAATACGGTCACAGCTCCAGGGATACCAGAGACATGTCTTGTCCTGGTCAGCCCGGCTAGCACTCTTCAAAATGATGGCGCTACCTCAAATACTCTACCTTTTCCGCACCTTGCCGATACCCCTACCAGCCCGCTTTTTTATTACCCTACATGTTCTGATGCGCAGCTTCATATGGCAAGGCAAGAGAGCTAGGTGCGCTCACTATATACTCATTAAACATAAACGGGTGATGGAAAACTGTTGATGATGCCATGCAAAACATGTTGTAAACACTTGTTGAAATTGTCAACACAATAAAAATGTTTTTGAAAAAAAAACAAACGCGTGGGAGGTCTGGGGGTCCCTGACCTAAGGGACTACTACTATACGGCCCTCCTCGACTCATTGCAGGCCTGGCTCCAGCCGGATATGGGCAAACAGTGGTGCGAGGTGGAAGCTTCATTTATCCCAAAAAATAATCCCCTTTTGGAATCCGCAATCAGTTCTATAAAATTTCATGCAATGGTTTATGTGCGATGCATCCTCCAGATACTTGGCTTCCCTTATCCTCCTCTACCCTTTCTTACTATATCTATCCCCTCCGTTGATACCTTGTTCCTGCTTGATTTACAATATATATTGCTATAGAGAACAATGTAGAGGTACTGTTGACACGCTATGCCATGAGGGTGTAGATGATATATGTTACATGTGTTTTAATATCACATACCATGTGATGAGCCTATCTGTATTGTACCAATCTTGGAAAATTTATTGTTCTCAATAAAAACGATTGAATTTAAAATCTTGTTGATTTTTTTTTTTTTTTTTTTTTTTTTTTTTTTTTTACATACATCTACTGCTAGCAAGCAAATATAATAATAATAATACAAGTTACCAAATAGGTAAAAACTTGCCTCCGTCTCCGCCGCTTTCTCCGGGCTATAAAAATCCAGCTTCCCGAGTGGCCATGCAGGAGGATGTGTGCGGGCGCATGCGCAGTGGATATCACAGGCGTGCAGAGGAGGACAGCTACAGTGAAACGTAAATGCATGCAGTTGGGAGTATGCACGCCATACACACTCCATGGGACAGGAAAAAACAGGGATCAGTGAGCGGCAACAGCGCTGGAGGGACTACTGAAAACCACTGTAAAGAAGAAGATGTGCGGATCAAGAGGCATCACTTAAGGTAAGTGCTTACAGCAGCATGGGGGAGGGGGGGGGGAATTAGCCTTTAATGTCACTTTAAGTGCATGTTTTGTCTAGGGAACTACAATAAAGTTATACTCACCTAAACCATGATCCCAGCTGTCCCTTGCACCACTCCCTTCAGCCTCACTCCCCCTCCGCTCCGGCAATTGCATGTCTATCGTTGAGGAGCGAACGGCCGCCGAGTACAGAGCCGCATCTGTAGCGGCTCTGTACTCTGTAAGCGGCTCTGTACTCTGCACTGGCGGCCCAAGACTTCTTTTAGCGGGGGGCCAGTGACGGCCACGGGCAGGGGCCGTTTGTAAAGGCAGCAGAGAGGCCCGGGGGGCAATTGCCACCCTGCCCTCCGGCCCAGTCCGCCCCTGCTTGCTAGGGACAGAACCCGGAAGACAGATGCCGGCATCAGCCGGAGGACACAGCGGGGTTCGTGGACAAGGTAAGTATGGCACTGTGTAATCCCGAGTATGGCTCGGGGTTACCGCTTTTGGTAATGAAATTTAACCCCTGCCACACTCGAGAATACCGCCAAGGAGGTTAAGAGAAGGCCAGTATCGTTGTTTGGGTGAGTATAAGTTTGTTATCTTAGCACTCTAGACAAAACGAGCACTTAACTCTTGCAGTGCTGGGAAAACTTTCCTTGGTAAACGTACAAGGACAATGAGGTGCTGGTTAAGGAGGTATTGACATGTAGGGAGATTAAGAAGGTATTGTTATGTAAAGAGACAAAATTAAGGTGTACTCATTCACTACACAGGATTATGTAGATAAAAACAGATACAAGGCCTCTTAAATGGACTCGGGATATCCTGAATCTTCCCAAATTCAGAAAGCACATAAAAAGAATTTCAGCCTTTTAGTAAAAAAAAACAAAAAACAAAAAAAAAAAAACTACGTACAGTAAAATCATAAAACATTTTCAGATGAAATATATTGTAAAGACTTAGAGGAAAAATTGATCATTTACTTCCTAAGGCAGCACAGGGACCTAGTGGTTAGCACTTCTGCGTTCCAGCACTGGGATTCCCCAGTTCAAATGTTTCCTCCCACACTCCAAAAGACATACTGTAAGGTTAATTGGCTGCTGTCTAAATCATCCCTGAATGTGTGTGCAATAGCGACCCTAGATTGTAAGCTCCTTGAGGGCAGGGACTGATGTGAATGTGCAGTATGTAAAGCGCGGCGTAAATTATTGGCCCTATATAAATATCTGTAATAAATATATAGTGCTCACATTTAAGACACAATTTGTTATTCTAAAATAAAAGTAAGGTGCCAAGCATTTTGTTTGACAGATTTAATAAAATATCACATATTCCATTATTTATCAGGACCGGCAGTAACAAAATGAGCGGATGGCTCAGTAATTACTATATCAAAGTCTACGCTTACAGACCAAATGAAACTTCCAGGCCACACTCCATTTCTCTGACCATACATAGACAGAATTCTCACCAGTTACATCTTCAAGATCTGAGAACTGCCAATGTTCAGAGGGATTCATTACCACCCATCCAAAACATGCCTCCATCTCCTCAAGTGAAATTATGATTTAATTGTCTCTTCTATGCTTGTGCAGGTGTGTAATCTTTGCTCTATTTATTCATACATATCCATTTTCTACTTTTTTTTAGCGGTCTGTTTCTACTACACTTAAACATACATCATGTGATCCCTGTACGCATTCAGGGGAATTTATCAAAACTGGAGTAAAAAAAACAAAACAAGAAATCTGGAGCAGCTGTGCATGACAACTAACCAATCAGCTTCTATCTTTCATTTTCAAAGCTTAAACAGAACAAACTGAAAGGACACTGATTGGTTGCCATGGGTAACTGCTCTGGATTCTTTCTACTCCACTTTTTATAAATTCCCACATTGTGTTTTTGGATTATTAAGCTTCAAATTCCAGAATGCTTGGTAAGGGGCAATGCTTGTTTTTTTGTTGCTGATTTCATGCTTCATGTACATACAGATTGTATATAAAAGGTTGTCTTGAAACTCACCAGGATGTGACATTTCAATGACCTCGTTGTCTTCTCCATTGATGTTGTTGTAGATGACCACTGCTTTGGCTCCCATAATAGAAGCAGCATTGATTTTATCACTGAAGGTGCAGCCCCCTCCTCGCTGTATAAGCGCAATCCATGGTCCATTCCAGTTCTGTGGAATACTGAAGTTCGCATTGGGTGGACATGCATAATTAGAATTCCTGTGCTTTGGCAGAACCACCAATCCATACGCACTGTCTACTGGCGAGTCATGGCCGTAGACCCCAATCTCTCCCTCTTCTGACAGAGTCCTGTTATCCACCACATAGGATAAATTCACATTGGCTGTCCACAGAATATCAGCTTCAGAGCTCTGTACACCCAGAAAACATAGCAGCAAGGAAACGATGGTTTTCCCTAAATGAAGCCTCATTTTTTTTCCCTTACAAGGCAACCAGTTCTAACAGAGATACAACTCTACTCAATCTGTACTAGAAAGTATGCCTGGGACACAGAAACCAGATCCGTTTTCTTCCCCCTCTCCAGTGATTCTAAAGGTAAACCCCTCCCTGTATTACCTGCGCTGCAGGTGCTCTACACAACCTTCCCAGGGGCGGGAGTCTCACTTAACCCTTTACTGCTAGTTCATTGCTGGTTTCTATGGTCTATTCAGCAGGTATCAACAGACGTGGTGAATCGTTAGATAATGTTATGGCATTTAATAAGATAGATAGATAAATTAGTTTAAATAATAGTTCAGTGCTCTTTGAGAAGCACTATAAAAAGGCATCAGCACTGAATAAATATTTTTTGCTTTAACGTTAAAGGTGAACTAGCATTTGAAAAGGTGGCCATACACCTTACAACCATTGCACGACTTTCCTTGTGCGATGGTTGTAAGGTGATTAAAATTTCATACGACCTGCCCATCATGGACAGGCAGACCGCACTTGCGATCATAGCAACTCCTCCCCGCTGAGGGAAGGGCTTGCATGATGATTGCAATGGTGAGCGGGCAGTGTGCGCTTGCGCACCTTGGGTCATGCGGCTTTCGTCTTGCGATCGCGCTACTAACCTGCCGAAAATCATACGGTTTTCGGCGGGTTTTCTAGCGTGCTTTTTATACGAAAATCGTACGACCGTACAGTAAATGCGGTCGCACGCTGCCCATCAACCGTGATTTTATTGTACGATAATCGTCAGGTGTATGGGCAGCTTAAGCCTTTTGCACAATACAGTGGAGTATACTATATGTACATATACAGGTATGTATGTGTATATGCACATTTGTATTTGTTTTGCAGTTTAAGGACAAATCACAACTGCAAATATTTAGGCGTAGACATCAGTTGAGGCAGGTAAGTATTTTTTCCATCGGTATCTATGTTACTCTGGTTTACCTTTCTAAAGGTCCCCATAGATACAATCTGTTTATAGCTGGATTAGGGAACTGTTATATGCCTGAAAACCTTCCTCCACCTGGCAGGCAGCCCTTCCTTGAGCCTTGTTTAGGGGAGAGAAAGAAAGTCCAGCTTGGCTGTTTACTCTTCTTTGGAGTTAAGTTGACAGTGTCCTCTGCCTCTCTCCTACATAGGGTTAGTCATGCATGTCTGCTCAATTTGAAACTATATATTTGTACAATAACCTTTTGATCATTCACAATACAGGAACCATCTAGCACAAGGACAGGCAACCTTAGGACTCCAGCTGTGTTGAAAGCACAAATCCCATCATGCCTCTGGGAGTCATGCCGGTGGCTTTCAAAGAATGCAATGCCACATGGGATTTGTAGTTCTACAACAGCTGGAATTACAGTGTTGCCTACCTTGATCTAGCATCTGTAGGTGCCTAAGGCAGGAATCACACTTTTTCATATGCATGCATGGAAAGACACATATGCAGGAGTGAAGAGGTCCATATAGTTAAACTTTGCCTTTCACACTTAACTGCAATTGCAAAAAGCTTGCTAAAAGTTTGTTTAAAGCTACAGCCAGGGCTCCGTTTAAGATTCAGTGCTCCCATGCTAAAGCCGAATAGTGCGTTAAGGACTTTAGCAGATCTACTCAGAGCTTGTTAAATGCTTAGTAAATGCTTGCTAAGTTTGATGCACTTTGGACTAGCATTGATAAACTGTGTTTACGATATCTAAATGCTTAAAGGAACCCATACTGAGAAAACTAGTATGGCTGCCATTGTTTACCTCCTAATATTACTGGTTGCCTCTGTTTATTGGCTTTTTATGTATGTATTGGCTTCACCTAACTTTCTTACCTGTAGCAGCATTTAGGGGTCTATCTATAAATCAGGGAATGTGACTTTCACAAACATTATTTGGTGGAGAACTATCCAGGTGCATGTGTTTAATGTGATTGATTCTGTTCATGAAAGTCACATTTTCTGCTTTATAAATAGGCCCCTACAGTAGTCCTCAAAGGAGAGCACCCTAAAATGCCCTCAGTCAGATCGATGCCCTCAGTGTTTGTTTGTTTTTTGATTGGACAGCTTGGACCAATGGCGCTTTGCCATTGGTCCAAACTATCCATAGAGCTCAAGCCTCTAACATAGAGTAGAGGCTGTTGCAGCTCTTGACTCACTTTGTTAGGTTACACAAGCAGTGGGGAAGCCCTGTGTAAAATAACATAGCTGTCAAAAGCCGGATGCAGGGCTGCCTGTAATTAACAGGGAGCGCTCCATCCATGACAAGTTACACAACGGGGAGGCTTTCCCTTCTGTGTAACCTGTTACAAGCCGCTCTGAATGGAGAAAAGGCTGTCAGCTTCAAAAAATCGCAAAAAAATTGCAAGAACACTGCACATGCGCAAACAAAAATCTGTTCTGTCAATCGACAAAATTTGGTGAGTTAGTATTGCTAATGAACGATTAACGAAAACGACATTGGTCTGTGCAAGATGGGGCAGTCGTGTGGAAATCGAAAAGGGGTTCGATGACGGCATAAACGTCATCGAACGATAATTGCAGAGTGTATGGCCAGCTTAAGTAAGCGTCAAATTCACTCTCTTTCATTAACATAGATGTTCAGAAAAAAATCTCCGAAACCTTGGAAAATATAGACAAAAGATTGTGGATACCTGACCATCACATGGACTGTATTTCAGCTTGTTTGATATCCCATTCCAAAAAAATGGGCATAAATAAGAAGTTGGCGTCCATTTTGGGAAATATTAATGTTACGCTTCTAGGTAGGCTTTCCACAAGATTTTGAAGTGTGTGTAAGTATGTGTGCATGTTTAAAAGGGACTGATGTTGGAGATGACCTTGCTAGACCTGGCATTCCAATTCATTCCAAAGGTATTCATTAGGGTTGAGATCAAGGCTCTGCAGGCCAAACACATTTCTATACAATAAACTCATCAGACTTTTTCTTTATGGAACTGGCTTTGTGCACAGGGACACAGCCATGCTGGAACAGAGAATGGCCTTCCCCAAACTGTTGGCACAGAGCTGGAATTGCACGATTGTCTGAAATGTCTTTGTAAAATTTCTAAAATATCTCTAAAATGTCTGTAGCATTACCAGCACCATTCACTGGAAATACCTGAACTCAGTAAAATTGAGGGTTGTCCCCGTACTTTTGGCCATAAAGTTTAAAAGAGCAATTATCTCTGCTGAGCTCAGAAGAAAGCCAGATCCTCTGAAGTGTCAGTTAATAGTTAATGTGAAGGTCTGTGGAATGACCTGAGGTGTGAAGAGACAAAAAGAGAGGTGGATACCAGATTGAAGAGAGGCATGACACTGTTGAAGATGGACAGGCAGACGGACAGAACTGTGGAGGGAGGGAGAAGAATGTGCAGAAGAAGGATGTGGGTTTGAGCAAACAGGAACAGCAGAGAAATTGGAAAGGCAGGTTCTGCGAAGTAAAAGAACCCTTAGAAATAAATTACATAAATGTTTTGTTTTGTTCTTAAAGATAAATATCCATAGCATTTTCTGGGAGATGTTACCATTTCCAAATATAGATAAAATTCACCAATAAAATTTGATTGGTGTGCAAAAATAATAACATTTAAAAATATTATTTTAGGATAGTTGTAAAATGAGTACATTTACACTTACATTAGATGTCCCCATCAGAGTGCCCCCTTACATTAGATGTCCCCATCAGAGAGTCCCCGTACATTAGGTGTCCCCATCAGAGTGCTCCCTTACATTAGGTGTCCCCATCAAAGTGCCGCCTTACTTAAGTTACTGCCATCAGAGTGCCCACTTACAATAGATGTTGCCATCGGAGTGCACCCTTACATTAGATTCCCCCATAGGTGTGTCCCCTACATTAGTTGCTACCACCGGAGTGCCCTCTTACATTAGTTGTCACCATCGGAGTGCCCCCTTACATTAATTGTTGCCATCGGAGTGCCCCCTTACATTAATTGTCGCCATCGGAGTGCCCCCATACATTAGTTGCCCCATTGGAGTGCCCCCATTCATCAGATGCCCTATTGGAGTGCCCCCATCGGAGTGCCCCCTTTACATTAGTTGCCCCCATCGGAGTTCCCCCTTACATTAGGTGCTGCCATCAGCGCCCACTTACATTAGATGCCCTGATTGGAGCGCCCTCTTACATTAGTTGCCACTGTCAGAGTGCCAGTGGCCACTCTGATGGGGACAAGCAATGTAAAGGGGCACCCTGATGGATAATAATTATAGATGCACCGATATCGATACTAGTATCGATATCGGTGCCAATACTGAGTATTTGACGAGTACTCGTACTTGCCCAAATGCTCCGATACATACCCCAATACTGGAACTTCCAGTCAGAGGGAGCTCTCTTTCTGACCGGCAGTGCTGCAAGGGTGCATGGAGGCCGCTTCCCGGCCAATCAGGAAACCAGGAGGCACGTCATGACCCGCCTCTCCGCTTCCTGAATGGCTAGGAAGCTGGCTTCATTAATTGTTAGGCAGCATGGCTTCCTGACCAATCAGGAAGCCGGGCGGCACGTCATGACCTGCCGCCCAGCTCCTAAATGGTCAGGAAGACAGGCTGCCTCGCATCCTGAAGCCAGCTTACTAGCCAATCAGGAAGCCGGGAGGCGGGTCATGATGTGCCACCCAGCTTCCTGGTTCTAGGAAGCTGGCTTCACTTGCTGCTAGGCAGCCTGGCTCTCTGACCAATCTGGGAGGCGGGTCATGACATGCCACCCAGCTTCCTGATTGGTCAGGAAACCATGCCTCCTTGCAGTGTCACAAGGGAAGTTAAGCCGGTGCTCTTCCGATAGAACACCGGCTTCCTGATAATCTGCGCCCACATATGCATATCGGTATTCAGTATTGAGTATTAAGTACGGAAAAAAAAATATTGGTACTCCTACTCAATACCGAAAAACCAGTATCGTTGCATCCCTAATAATAATAATTAGGTATGCCCATCAGAGTGCCCCATTACATTGGCTGTCCCCATCAGAGTACCCCCTTACATTGCGAGTGCCCCCTTATTCTTGTATTTAATGTAAGGGGGCACTCTGATGGGGGCAGCTAATGTAAGGGGGCACACAGATGGGGACAACTTATAAGTAGTGCCCCCTTATTTTGGTTGCCCCTAGAGTGTTCCCTTTAAAATACTGCTGCAACATTAATTTCATATGAAGCCCAGGGAGAAGACAGGCAGTTCTTGGAGGAGGAAAGAGGTGGGAATGGGAGGAACCAGGAGAAGGTGATGGGAGGAACCGGGAGGCGGGCCTGGCATCTGCCTGCAAGGGAGAATGGAAGACAATACTCTAAGTCCTCCCTTAATGCTGGGCGGGGAAGAAAACTGACGCCAGTGCCTGAGGAGGAAAAGGGACCTCCAGTGGGTTATGGCTGGCTGTGGATGTGCCGGCCTCTTCGACTGGTACATCCACTGTCAGCCACCCATAACCAGGTCAGCGATTGCAGTCCGCCATTTAGGGACTATAGGGCTATATTGAGTAAAAAACATTTTGTGAAGTTAACTTCCTCAGAAAGCTAAATGCCCCTGGAAATTGTATTAAATGTTAACAATTACATATATTCTATTCCAATAGTCTGATGCTTATCATAAGAAAGCAAGCATCTGTGTTTGACATTTGTTGTTAGTGATAGCTATTACCCAAGAAGTATGTGGGAGTTCCTGTAAGACCAGCTCAGCTGGAGAGGCCAGAGAATGCAATGTTCTTTCGTTTTACCATATTTACCGTCCTTGAAGGATTTTGCTCTCGATTTAGCCAGTATTCACTGTAAGTTATAATGTGAATGGTTCCTTCTATATTCTTGGTCATACACTGGGGATTTCAATGATCATAGCCAACAATTCAACAATAGTTCTGATGTTTTTCATATGATTGACAAACACCCATAGCATTCTTCTTTCCTATTCTCTTTCATTGTACAATGTTTGAGCAGTCAAGGAACTGTTCAGTATTCTTAGCCTATTGCTATTTTCTAAGTGCTGTACTACATACATTTTCTGCCACTTAAAGAAGTCTCACCTTGTATTATTTTTTAGAGCTCAGTCCTGTAACTCCCACAGTGTACCCCCCCATACTTCTATTGCAGTAGAAAGTAAAATCCAGACTTTGAAACTCACTCCTCCTCATTCCTGATCATGATCTGCAAAGGAGGTGGCCTCTTGATTGACAGCTCTTACCTCACTGTCCCTATACTTTCCGGATATGAGGGAGGTCATAGCAATGCAGAGAGAGAGGGGGGCACGCTCTCACAGAAATCAGCACAGACACTAGAACTGGAAGGGGAGCCTTGTTTTGTGTTGAAAAAGTTCAGTGACGTCTTCTTCAGAAGTAGAATTTTGTTGGAAAACATTTGTTTTCAGAACGTTCATTCAAATTTGTAGTAGTTAATGAAGTTATATCAATGGCTGACTTCAACTGCAGTGATAAAAAAAAATTGAAGGGGCAGGATGGAAAAATGTACTCAGGGAACAAAATTCTAACAGTGAAACCGTTTTTTGTTTGGAAAGCTCCATTCAGTTCCAAAATGCTAAAATCAAACCAAATTTCCAGCAATATTCTATAAGTCTGTGATGGCATAATCAAATGTTTTGAGGAGATAGTTCATATGAAAGTTCGGCAGGAATTTCAGGTGTGCCCGTTTAGATTTGACCGCTGTGTCTATTCAAGTTAATGACAGAGTGACAGTGGCCACATCTGTCAGTGGCAGTCTGTATGTAATTGTATATATTACGATTACCTGTGGCTCCGGATAGATGATTGTCCCTGGATGCAGGTTAGATGTGTCCAGGGACAATGATCTAAGGTGATTGTTCCATATACGACTACATGTAGACTGCTGCTGACAGATGTAGCTGCTGTCACCCTGTCATTAACTTAGAAGGAAACAGCAGCCGCATCTGAACGGGCACATCTGAGGTTCCTGTTGCAAGAATCTGTAGGTGCTTGCTGCAGGAATCCCCAAATGCAGCATAAGTCCCCTTGTGATTAGGGTCTTAAAGGTTAACTGAACCCAAGAACAAACAGTGCTTAGATATGTACATTTTCCTTTTTCAAAACATTTCCAGTAAGTAAACAAAATAACTTGAATTCAACAGAAATTCAGTGTCATTTGATTCCTATGAGAAGAATTCAAAGCACAAGCACAGCGTCCTTCCTACTACTAGTCTCCCCATCCCCCATGTAATATAAATGAAAAAAGGCAAACATGTTTCAAGTTCAGCCTTGGTGGCATCCATCACTTCCTCCTCACAATCCATGTGTTATTCGCAGGATTACCAAGTAAAAGTAAAGGAAAGAGAAGCAAGAAAAAGAGAAAACTATTGCAGCCACTACATCTAAAGACTGTAGGATGCAATATATTATATTTTGGTTTTTGGGTTTAGATACATTTTAAACGACCTCAAAATGTCTTATAGTTATTGGGCAATCTGATGGTAAGATTTTTGCTCTTGAGTTCTTGGGTCTTTACAACTACTGTGGACATTACAAAGGTGCTCCCACTCTTACTGCTGGATTTATACGGTATTTTCTATTACAGCAAATACTGTAATAAAAACAGCAGAAGAGGTTTCAATATGTAAAGGTAGGTGAGAACTAGACGTGTAACCCCACAAAAAAGTAGCTTAGTTTCGGATCTATTTGTATTTCTTTTGGACGGATCAGAATTTTCATTAAACGTCCATTTGGATTCGTTTGCATTCGGATCCATAGGAATTTGGACATTCAGATGCACCCAAATGTCCGAATTTAACAAAATTCATACGAATATCCATTCAGAACGAAACTAAATTTACATCTCTAGTGGGAACATCCAAAGCTTCCAGGTAGACAGGAACAGAGTGGAAAACTATAGTAGTTGGGTTTCGCTGTTGGAGTATCCAAGACATATAGGAAGCCAAAGGTTGACTCAGGCCATCCACCAATAACTAAGATATCACTTTTGGATGTACTGACTCTTTAAATGACATGATAGAAGTTGTATGATCTTTTCACATCTATCCAAAATATACAAGACCTACAGAAAGCTGCTGTCAAGCTTTCCCAACTTCTTAAGACTACCATAGCTAAATAAAGAGGAAACCATAATTACATTTGTCTTCATTAACTTCTTATCTTTCTTTGTTTAAAGTGCTAAATGGATGACTGAAATGAACCACACAACCTTTATTTTGGTACAAAGCTCTCATTGTCATTAAGACAAGGTCTCATTATTATACTTATATACTTCTAGCCAAATAGCTGAATACATGGTTGGCGCAAATAAACAAAAACTGTTATACCTGCCAAAACTTTTACAAGGTACTGCACATATTTTGGCAATGTCCTCATCGCTGGGGTGTTATAAGGATTCATATCAAATGTGGTGACTACTATTGTTGACCTACTTCTGAAAATGCTAGTTGTCAGGCAGTCTTCAATACTTTGAGTGACTGGCTTGAACAAGCAGGCAGCAATTACAATCAGACTCCTAATATGTATGCTTGTTCAGGGTCAGTGACTCTAAAGGCAGTTCAACTTGTTGAGACAGCCGGACAACTTGCATTTCAGAAGCAGTAATTACCAAACCTCTCTGCAAAGATTTTTTTACAGTGAACCTGTGCTTTGCCTATGTAGGAAAATCTAACAAATTCACTTTAATCCCAGGTCATGCAGCTGCTGCTACTTTCCTTTTAAAGTTGAACTCCGGCCAGACATTTTTTGGCCTTACTCCAGAGGTAATTTTTACCTTTGCAGCCAGCAATTTCTCTATTATTTACGATACAAATATTCCCTCACTCAGACTTCCCCTCTTGAATCATGTAGAAGAAGGGCTCATTTCCCTAATTTCTGTTTGATAAGACTGGTGATTGCTATAGGGGAATATGTGACTTCCACCTACGAGACAGTACTGCTGATTGGCCTAGCATTGTAACACAGGGGACCTTATACAGGACTACTTCTCTTTGAACGGCATGGTAAGGGAGCGGAGGGAAAGTATTTATAAGAAGCTGCATGGACCAGCATTAAAGTGGACCTGTTACATTGCCCTGGGAAGGCAAAGCTCAGGTTCACTTTAAGGAAGATTCCAGAGCTTTTTTGTGGTACTGTTCCATAAACTTTATGTGGTAAAACGATATTTTCATTTAATCAAAAAGTTATTTTCATTACCCGCTGCCGGCTTCCTGATTACCCGGGAAGCCTGCTCCATGCCTGTGGAAGCATCGGTATTGGTATTCAGTATCGGCGAGTACCAAAAGCAAAATATCGGTACTCGTACTTGATACCGAAAAAACGGCATTGGTGCATCCCTAGTTTTGATTAAAACTATTTTTTTGTATTGGGACAAGTAGATTGTCATGAAGGGCAAGTAGATTCGGTCCCCGCTTTAGCCCTTGGACAAGTAGTTTAAAATTTTTTTTTTCCATACCCCTGATTATACACAACAATGCAGAATACCATCAGCTATAGAGGACTACAAATCCCAGCAATAATACATTATACAGCAATGCAGAATACCATCAGCTATAGAGGACTACAAATCCCAGCAATACCATTATACAGCAATGCAGAATACCATCAGCTATAGGGGACTACAAATCCCAGCAATAATGCATTATACAGCAATGAAGACTGCCAACAGCTAGAGAACTACAAATTCCCAGCAATACCATTATACAGCAATGCAGAATAGCATCAGCAATAGATGACTACAAATCCCAGCAATACCATTATACAGCAATGCAGAATAGCATCAGCAATAGAAGACTACAAATCCCAGCAGTACCATTATACAGCAATGCAGAATAGCATCAGCAATAGAGGACTACAAAGCCCAGCAATACCATTATACAGCAATGCAGAATAGCATCAGCAATAGATGACTACAAATTCCCAACAATACCATTATACAGCAATGCAGAATAGCATCAGCAATAGAGGACTACAAAGCCCAGCAATACATTTTACAGCAATGCAGAATTAGTGGTGGCTCTGTGGTAGCTCCCAGGTGGTTAGTGGGGGCTCCACTGTGGCCAGTGGGAGCTCCCTGGTGATTAGTGGGGGCTCTGTGGTGGCCAGTGGAGGCTCCCTGGTGGCTAGTGTGGGCTCCCTAGTGTAGGCTGACCATTCATCCCTGATTTCTGGGGACAGTCCCCAGATTGAGGAGACCATCCCCTGACAAATGATGTCCCCGGAAATATAAAATAAAACATTTTTGTTTTTTAATACTCACCTGATCCCTGGATCCAGACAAGCCCAGCCTCCAGTCTCCCACGCTGTCAGAAGCTGCATACAGCGTGTGCTGGTTACTACTTAAACCGGCGCGCTGTGTGCAGCTTCTGAGAAGATACGCTATTAGCATAGCGAGGAAGCCGGCTGCCCATTTTGCATCGCTACCGCTATGCTAATAGCGTATCTTCTCAGAAGCTGCACACTGCGCGCGCCGGTTTAAGTAATAACCAGCACACTCTGTATGCAGCTTCTGACAGCGTGGGAGACGGGAGGCTGGGCATGTCTGGATCCATGGATCAGGTGAGTATTAGAAAACAAAAATGTTTTATTTTCTGTACCCGGGGACATGTAGGGCTCATTCACACTGGAATCGGCCGGCATGTACAGCTCCGTGCTGCGTGCACAGCCGTATCGGGCAGCTCCCGGGAAGGACAGGTGCTGCGTGTGATTAGTACGCAGCCCCTGTCCTTCTCTATGGGAGTATGCAGCCGCACCCCCCCCTACGCTCACCCGCCCTGCACGTCCATACGGGTGCATGTTTCCTGGCTCGGATGCAGACAGGATCCATCCTGTCGGCAGACGGGTACGCTCACCTGCACCGACGTGCAGTACAGGTGAGCGCAGGACAGCGTACGGCCGCGTAGTCCAATAGAGAAGAATGGGGGCTGTGTACTAATCACACGCAGCACCTGTCCTTCCCAGGAGCTGCCCGATACGGCCGTGCACGCAGCTGTATGTGCCGGCCATTTCCAGTGTGAATGAGCACTTAAAAATGTCCCTGGATTTCAAATCACTGGTCACCTTACACTGGTGGTCAGTGGGGCTCTGGTTGGTAGTGAGGGCTTGTTCAAGAACTGCGAAGTGGCTAACACCAGGTTAAATTCAGGTACATGAACTGCTTGCATTAAAAGGAATACATTTAATGATGTATCAATAAATGCTTGCTAGATATATATATATATGTCAAAAAAGACAAAAATGCAGTATTGCAGTGTGCAATGATACCTTTTTTATTGGACTAACAAAATATATAAAAGACAAGCTTTCGAGAGTGAACCTCTCTTCTTCAGGTCAG
>NW_017306610.1:737584-769056 GCF_000935625.1 Nanorana parkeri | reverse complement strand
AAAGGTATCATTGCACACTGCAATACTGCATTTTTTGTCTTTTTTGACATCTTGTCTACTGGACTAATATGGCTTACCCATTTATATATATATATATATATAGTGTAATGTAAATGGGTAAGCTGTATTAGTCCAGTAGAGATGTATAAAAAAAACAAAAGCAAGTATTGTAGTAAGCGATGATACCTTTCTTATTGTTCTAACAAAATATATAAAAGACAAGCTTTTGAGAGTTAACCTCTCTTCTTCAGGTCAGAAGCAATACTAATTAAAATGACAACGTTTACCACTTATATATGATTGATGAGGATTTACATCCCTGGACAACATCACAGACAATAGATTTACACTGAGGGAA
This sequence comes from Nanorana parkeri, assembly GCF_000935625.1. NCBI lineage: Eukaryota > Metazoa > Chordata > Amphibia > Anura > Dicroglossidae > Nanorana > Nanorana parkeri. The sequence goes on along the minus strand of NW_017306610.1, from coordinate 768,698 downwards.
ATTTTTTAAATAAAGGACCAAGGTGTGGGTATTTTTATTTGCTTTCAGCTTGTGCATGTACCTCATTCTCATTGCCCTAGAGGGTAAATATCAGGGTGCCCCCTTATTATAAAGGGGGCTTCCAAATTCTAAGAAGTCTCCCCCATAAACCCCCACATCTCTTTTGGAGGAAAGAATGTGAGGATGTGGCCCTTGTTCCTATCACCACGGGGATAAGGTCTCTTACAAGGAGAGGAAAGCTTTCTTGAAAATGTTCTTACCCCCTTTGCAAGGTACCCTCCCAATGTTGAATGCATGTGGCCTGGTCTGGTTCAGGAGTGAGGGGAAGGACGCAGGGGAGTCCCGAGGCTGGGGGACACCCGGAGCGGTGTCCGAGTGTCACCCCGCCGAGACGTCACCGCGCATGCGCGACAGTATTCTGATACCTGCCGGCGGGTACAGTGTTTGGTCCATCTTGGTGATGGACGCCGGCAGAGAGAGGAGGAGACAGCCACCCAGCGGGATAAGGTATGCCGCCGGGTCCGCTCCTCTCTCCTTTAGTCATTTTGGTGTCACCCCTCCAATGGTGCCACCCGGGTGCGGGCCGCACCCCCCTTGTGACGCCACTGGAAGGACGCACACTCTCTGCCCTCCCTTTTGCTGGCCACCTACACTGCATGCCTGGATCATTGACCGAGTATGTTTATGCTGATGACACAAAGGTGAGCAATAGGGTTAATATTCCTGGAGGTGTTTGTAACATTGAACATGATTTGGCATTGCTGCAAGATTGGCCAAAGCAGTGGAAGCTGCAGATCAGTGTTTCTAAATGCAAAATAATGCAGTTAAGCAAAAGAATCCTCTGGCAGAGTACGCTATTGGGACCAGTAGTCGGATCGCTTGCCAGAACTACAGAGGAAAAATATTCGGCGGTGCTTATTTTGGATGATTACAAAATGAGCAAACAGTGTGGCCTGGCAGTGTTGAAAGCAAATACCCCCAATTCTGGGGTGTATTACTAGAGGGATCTTCAGCAGGAGGCAGGTCCTGATTCCCCTATATAGATCATTAGTTAGGCCCCATTCAGAATACTGAGTCTAGTTCTGGAGACCTCACCTAAAAAAAGAAATTGATAAGATAGAATGAGTCTAGAGACGAGCATTAAAAATGGGGAATGGTCTGGGGAATTAAACATATCAGGAGAGACTGCAGGCACTTCATATGTACAGTCTTAAGGAAAGATTAATGAAAGCTTTAAATACATTAAAGGTGAATAAAGAACAGAAGGGCCAGGTATTTTCAATATGAAGCTAAGATCAAGAACACAGGAACATGACCTCAACGTAGCAGAAGGAAAGTTCAAAACTAACATTAGAAGGTATTTTTTTATTGCAAGAAAACAAAAATAAAAAAAACAGACAAGGGACAACTTAGTCTTTTTATGCCACCACTCTTCCATGTTTCTATGTTAACTTCACATGCAACTTGAACCCCTTCATCACTGAGCTTGTTTTTAGTTTCTGTTCGTAAATGACTGACACGCTTTTGACATTTTTGTTGTGGGATTCTTCCACGCCAGTGATATACTCTCTTACAAAGTGCACCCACACATATTATATATTGTTTTTTAGAGCACAGATAGGGCTATATGGTTATATCTAAGGTTGCACAGATACCAAGTACAGTACTCGGTAGAAGTATGAGTACATGTACCGATACTTTTGAGCTCAAAGATTACACTAGAGAAAAATTCAAAAATTAGGAGGCAGCTGTCATTTGTAAGGAGCACACGAAGCTCCTGGGATTTGTACATCTCTGTTTTAATGTACGATTTTGTTTTTATAAATATAAATAAAGGGATGCACAGATACCAGTTTTGCGAGAACGAGTACTGGTACTTGCCGAGTACTTACAAGTACGAGTACTGATACATTTTTGTTTATTGTCATGTGACAGTTTTTCTAAAACAATACAGACTAATAATTTCAGGACAGTGGTGGAGTGCCAGAGCCAGGTCCCAGCTGCAACCGCTGCAACCCTGGTAGTTCTCATGAAAATGCCAAGTATCTGCACTGGTACTCGAAAAGTATCTGTGCATCCCTAGTTATATCACATATGTGTGCCTAACGCCTCACTTAGGACAAATAAAATATAAAAAAAGAGGAAAAAAACGTAAAGAAAACACCTATTCCCCAGTTTTGATTTTTAGTCTTTTTTAGAAAAATAGCACAGCTAAAAAAATGCATTAAATACATTCATTTATTTGTCCTTTATTTTGAAAAACCTCACATTCCTAGGATTTTCAGACATTTTTCTGTACTTCTCAGCCTAAAACTAAAACCTAACATTTTAATCTTTTTTCTCTAACAGCTAAAGCCAATAGTGGTCACTTGGCATACAATGTCACTGTTACTGTGGGGTTGATTTACTAACCTTATAAACATGCCACGAACAAGTATACACCTCTGTAGTTTGTTCCCTCCCAGCATGATCTATTGGTGGAATCTAGACACCTTTGTAGTGTGTACACACCCAGCAGGTGTGTTGTGAATTGCAAGGTGATGTTGTGTAAATTAGCTCTACATTGTGTTGCTTGCGTTGATGAATGCAGGAATGTAAATGCATGAGCTAACCATTTTTGTCTAAACTGTGAAGCAGCATTATATATGCATCATGTGCATGATTTTTCCATATATGGCATTAGTGGAAATATGCTTTTAGAGACTTGCATGCCGCTATTAGAGCGGCGTGTAGCCTATGGCGCATGCTACATGACGCGCACGTACGTAAATACATAAAAACGCGCCATAACGGCGTGAAAATGTGACACGTTGCTCGTGTTTGGTTGATAAATACGTTTTGCTGTGTAAAAATGCACACGCACCTGGTGCGTGTGTGTGTTTAGGTTAGTAAATCACCCCCTAAGTGTCACACTTAGTGACAGCGACATACTTTGAACATCACTGTCAGGAGGGGGTTAAATTAAAAGAAAATCCCTTAGGGTGAAAAACAAATCTGCAGCTCAGCTGTAGATTTTCATTGTAATGGGTTAGTTTTTATATTAATGATAGTGTAAAAAATATATTTAACTACATAATTTTTATTTGTTACATTTATTTAATTTTTTTGCACTTTTTAAAAACATTTTTTACATATTTATTTAATTATATCAAACAGTCTTTGTGAACTAATCTCACTATTACTGCATGATAATTTAATTATTTAATTTTTGGTTATTATTAGGCTGCTTCAAACTTAAGAATAGCCAATAATAACCTTAGTGACACTGATCCTGACAGCATTTCAGGATCAGATGTCACTAAAGGTTTTCTGATCGTTCAGAAGCCTGCAACATTCTTTCAGCAATAGAAACAATGTTTCTATTGCTGAAAGTTTAGAGAAAAAATGGTATACATCGGGATTTCCCGATCTATACCAGTTGTCAATGAGAGCAGTAAATGCAGCTCTGCTCTCACTGTCAGACACCCGATTCCTGAAAGGGATTGGGTGTCTGAAAAAGCTTAACTCTTTCATTAATGGATGCCTCAATACTGAATACCGGTTCACACCACAAAGTCTGCATTCTGGAGCATTATAGTGCAAACACTATTTTTGCAGATTGCACTGGACCGGAACAAAGGCATTAATGTGCCTGCATTTCAAGGACTGGCGATTGCACTGCAGGCTGGGGGCATGGCTGTGATGCCATTGACTTCAATGCACCGCCAGACCCCCTCACACCCCTGAACACAGGGAGCTTGCGTTTCAGTGCGTTCCAGAGGCCGAATGCTCTGGAACGCAGACTTTGTGGTGTGAACCGGCCCTAACTCCATCACTTCCCGTTGACATACATTATATACAGTGTTTGGTTTCAATTTACAACACTCCCAGAAAAGTGTGCTATTTTGAATCAGTGCAAATGCAACTGTTGTAAATCAAGGGCCACCTGTATTTTATTCCTGTATATTGTTTGCTATTTATCATTTGCTATTGAACATTTTTTTAAAGTCCCACTCCATCCTAACCAACCAATTGTTCAAAAAAAAAAGTCTTACATGCACTTTTTAATCACCTAAATCCATGGTCATGTGATGTTTAAAAGTCTTACATTCCTGTACAATCAGCTTGCCCACTGAGTAATGGTATTGATATCCTATTTTAGGGTGGCTCCTTTCCCTTGCATAGTCCCATGGAGCTACCCTTGTGTGTGCTAGGCAAGACACTTCTCCAAGCTAGTGGATGGACAGCTGCTGAAGGTGCTGTGCTGTGCTGTCCCTTGTAATCTTATACTCCACAGATAGTGATTTAGAAAGCCAAGGTTAAAACTAATTCTGTTATCTCTCGTGTTACATAGAATAGTTATTCTTGAAGTGCCTTTTATACAGTGGTCGGGTTATAAGAAATGATGTCCCACAGGTGTGCAGTTACCAGCTCCCTTACATCTTGCTATTGTGTATCTGCGTATTAAGCATTGACAAAAGATTAAGCTTACATATACCCTGACTCAGTATCCATCAAATTTATTTTAAAATGTTGTGAATTATGCAAATACTAGGTTAGGTGGAGTCTTATCCATGTTTGGCCTTTACTATCCCTCTTTCCAATGTGGATTAATTCAAGTTCATATTAAATAGGAACATCCATTAGAATATCTTTTTTTGTGTTTTTTACATATTGGAATTTGCAATCAAACTGAACATAAAACAATAAAAAAGATACAGGAAACAAATCTCACTGGCTCAGGTTTCAGCTTTTCATAGTTGGTGTACTCATCAAGGTCTGCAAAAGTCCCATTGTTTCCAGTAATCTGGTGTTCAGTAAAGGTCAGTGCTAACTGCAGTCTTCATATTCTCTACACATCGCTGCATTCTTGCTTTTTAACTCTTCACAGTCTCCCCACACTATTCATATACCTTCCAAATTGTTCCTAGGTCCCCCATGTGCTTTTTCAAACAATCTCAGCCTCTCCCTGCACATAGATTTTCCAGCTCGTGGATCAACAATGAAGCACAAGCAGATTGAGACAGGTCATCACTGGGGAAGGTCAAATGAGCAGTTAATCCTTCACACACATGGTAGCCAACCTCATGTATTTTAACAGAAACACTCACAGTTCACTGTATATGCTGTTGAGATTCAGACCCGTAACAAATGGCTGTATCACTCACTGCCACGCCAAGGCAGGAATGTAACAGGGTTTACACTATGGTAGCTTCTTCAAAGAGTCAAAGTTCTTAATATCTAATTAAAGCATTCAGAAATTTAGCTTAATGATTTTTACAAATATTTTGAAGGAAAACAAAGGGAAAATGTTAGTAACATTTACAAAAACAGACAAAAGCAACAATAAAAGGGAATAAAAGTGAAAAATACTCACGTGGAGTACGTTTGGTCTTGGTACAGTGCAAATTTCACATCACTGGTAGGTTAAGTCGAATCTGATGTTGCAGGAATCACTGGCACTCTCACTGATCGTTAGTAGTTCCAATAGTAATATGAGAGACCATAGCTGCTAATGCAACAGCTTTTTATTGACCCTGGAGATGGTGTTGCAGAACACCCAATCAAAAGGTCTGAAGAGTGAGTTGTAGGTGTGCTGGAGCGTTTTATTATGCCCAGCGGATACACCCTTAATGCCAACTACCATCGGCACATCTATATTTTCAAATGACAAAGTTTAATTATTTGCAAAGCAGTATATTATTTATCAGAAGGAAATTATGATCCGTTAGATATATTTCTGATGTATGTTTCTCCAAAGAGGTGTAATGTGTTTTACTAGCCTTGTGGACCTTGTAATATAGTTGTATTGCCTGTGTTCTTTTCTCCTACATCACCATGACCACTTTTTAGGAATGCAACCCCATTACCATAGGAGTTTGGCTATAGGCCACTATCTCAGTCTTACAGATGTGTATTCCTTCAACAGCAAACCAGACTGTTTATAACAGGGCCTCATAAGAAGTCCTTTGATGACCCTGGCTAGTGGAGGTTTTGATATCTCTGCATTCCATCTAATCTCTCTGCTTTTTGTCAAATGTGCCTTAAGATGGCTTAAGGATGGAGGCTTAAACACAAACAGGAGATTTTATTCTGACCATCTTGTTACCAGCTTTTTGAATTCTGGGAAAAATTAGAGGCTTTGTGTTCAGTTCCTTCTCCCCATTCTCTCCAAAAGGTTTAGGGTTGATCAGAACATACTATGATTAAACAAATGGCATTCTTTTATGTCACTTTTAGATCTGTCTAAGTGACATTTGCAGCCCCAAATGAACAGTTACAGTTGTCACCTTTTTCTTTCAGGGCAACCAGAAAATTGGAGAGAAAGGATGTAATATATGAAGCGGGCGTAGCTAAATAAGCATCACTTATACTCAACTTAGTAGTAATGAGCATTGTAAAATAGAAACCGTTTTGAAAAACAATTTTGATTAAAAAAATGTTTTATTCGAGAACAGGAAAAACTCTAGCACAGGAAAACCTGCCTAGGTTATCTGATACTTTAAAAGATATCAATCCCCTAAACAAATTGGCACTCATTAAAACCAAAACATAGCTGCAACTATGATTTTCAAAGCTCTTTTTTCTTAAAGCCATTAAATGTTTATCACATTCCTGTAATTATCAGGCCCTCCTATTGTTTTAGGTGTAAATGAAAAGAGCGATGTGTTTTGCAACTATTATAAAATTAAATCTAAATTAGTTACTTATACAGGGCACATTAATTAAAATGCACTGTCTGGTCTCCAAATGATTGTAGCATTTAATTAGAAGTGTTATTTTGGGCTGAGCACAATTCATCTATTAATGTACTGGAGATATGATATTACCTTAAAGAATAAGGAAAGTTTCCTACAAAGTTTCCTTTACTCTTTTGCTCCCCCTGCTATAAGTAGATCTATCCCACCCTCCTTCCCTAAATTGCTATACCTGCCTAGATCTGGCTCCAAGGCCAACGGCATTGTTTACAACCCTCTGCTGCCTTCTGGAAAACCACCCTCCCAATGCCAAGGGCATGTGGCCTGGTATGGTGCAGTGAGGGAGGGGCGCTCACTTTTCCCCCCTCTTTCCTGCCCTGCCAGGCCTGTGCTCGGATTAAGGGTCGCTTAATCTTCCCAAATTTTGCCAACTACGATTTCTGACCATGCCCCTGTTTCTATATCCCTTTTATTTAAAAATGTGCCGCATAGACAGTATAATTGGAAATTGAACAAATCCTTATTACATGACCCCATTGTGTTGCGTGATCTCACGGCTCTGCTGGAAGTATACTTTATGGACAATTATAAAGTGGAGAGTTCCTCTGTGGCAGTATGAGAAGCCCACACATCTGTTATGAGAGACCACTTGGTGGCCATCGGATCCAAATGCAGAAAAGACAAATTATCTCTTATTTAGGTGCTTCTATCTGATATACACGAGCTGGAACAGGCCCACAAATCTTCTCTTGACAAATCTGCCATGTCGGCTTTACTATAATAAATAATATAATACTATAATAAACCCAGTAAACTACTGGCTTGAGCATTGAGGTCCAAACAATCTACTACTTATCAAAACACAAAAAATACACTGCACTATCTAATCCCCCTCTCCCTGTTTAATCTTAAAAAGAAGTGTTCAATAATCACAGTGAAAATATACCTATCAATAGGTAAATGTGCAAATCAAACAACAATATTGAATGAGCCCCCTTGGAGTGAATAACAATAAAAAAGTTAGTGTCCATGTTGAGGTTAATAAATGTGTAACGAATTTCATGCAGTTGAAATACAAAATAAAAAACGGAGTTTAACCACCAAAACCCCTGTGGGTAGTGCTCATAAACTATGATAACAAGTGGTGTAATATATAAGATAAACCAACAATAAATAAATGAAATATGTGTATAAAAGTTCATATGAGAAAATTATTTCAATTAGCTGATGCTTTCCCGTGCTCCACCTTTGTGCGATCTAGTGCTCATAAACTCTCATCAGATCCAACTGATGAGATAGCATGGAAAGGAATTCCTCTTTCTCTCTTTTAGATTAGATACAACATCTTATTACAAGTACCGATGCATTCTCATGATACGATGTTAATCAATGGTATTTGTACATCAATGTATCCATAATCGCTCAAATACGGGCTCCACTCCTCTCCTTTATAGGATCTCGATCTCACAGCTTTACCAATTAAGGGTGAGCATGGAACTTCTCACAGAGGCGAATATCAATCAGAATATGGCTCCCAAAAAATGAAGTGAAAAATGCACATAGCATAAAATCCTTCAAACAGTTTATTTGCGCAAAGATGATTAAAACTTACATAAAGATAAACTCAATCAGCAAAGTGAAAAACTGATCCCCTTCCTTCACATCAAAGACCGCTGTCAGATAGATCTTTCCCGTTGAATGCAGGTGCAGCACCATGCATGCTCGCTCCCGACACGTTTTGTCAGTCTAGACATTTTCAAGGGGGACCCTTGACTCCGTTTTTGATTTTGTGTTTCAACTGCATGAAATTCGTTACACATTTATTAACCTAAACAGGGACACAAACTTTTTTTTGTTATTCAATCCACAGGGGGTCATTCGATATTGTTGTTTGATTTGCTTATTTACCTATTGATAGGTATATTTTCACTTCATTATTGAACACTTATTTTTAAGGTTAAATAGGGGGGAGATAGCGCAGTGTATTTTTTGTGTTTTGATATATTGACCACTTGATCGTTGATCTGTTTTGGATTTTCACTGCAGCTGTCACAGTTTGGGTTAATAAGGGAGAGATATCCATAAGGGCGAATACTTATGGTTATACAATCTACTACTTATATCTCAACAATTAAAAATAAATCTGACTCCCTTGTGCACTCCACGGCTAAAATCGCTAAGGTGTTTCAAGAATACTTTCAGGAACTGTATCATGTCCACAAACTCTCTAATAGTGATTCACCATCATTACTTAGAGATAGGAATGCACCGATACCAGCTCAGATACCAGTGCCGATACTTGGCATTTTCATGAGAACTACCAGGGTGGCAGCTGGGACCTAGCTCTGGCGCTCGACTACTGTCCTGAAATCATTAGTTGATATTGTTTTAGAAAAACTGTCACATGACAATAAACAAAAATGTATCAGTACTTCTATCTGTAAGTACTTGGGCAAGTATCAGTATTGTACTTGCAAAAATGGTATCGGTGCATCCCTTTATATATATTTATAAAAACAAAATCATACATTAGAACAGAGATGTACAAATCCCAGGAGCTCCGTGTGCTCCTTACAAATGACAGATGCCTCCTAACTTTTGAATTTTTATCCAGTCTAGTCTTGGACCTTGAAAAGTATCTGTACTTGTACTGAGTGCGGTACTTGGTATCGGTGCATTCCTACTTAGAGATAAAATTATCTCCTACTTGCAAATTGCCCCTCTTGGAGGAGGACTTATTGCTTTCCCTAGAATCTCCTATTGCCTCAGATGAATTTAAGTAGGCCATTAAAAATCACGCCTTTAGGTAGAAGCCCAGAACCAGACGGTTGCACACTTCTATATTACAAACGTTTCCAGGATACGTTGGTACCTTTCTTCTGTAGCTATGTCAACTCCATAGGGGATGCTTTACCAATGAGACCAGAGTTTCTTCTGGCCCATATTGCAATTCTTGCCAAACTGGGGAAAGAACCATCTAGCTTCTAAAGTTTCCGCCCAATCTCCCTATTGAATGTGAACACTAAGCTTTATGCTAAACTCCTTGCTTACAGTCTTCTCCCACTCCTGCTACCCATGGTGATCAGGTCGGGTTTGTCCTAGGTAGAAAGGCAAGAGATGGCGCCCTTTAATCCATGTCCCTTATCCACTTAGCTCGTAAGAAGGGATCCCCAGTTCTACTCCTGTCGACAGAGGGCAAAAATGCATTCGACAGGGTAGACTGGGACTTCATGTTTTCCATCTTGTCTGCCCTGGGGGTGGGCCCAAAGATGCTTGCTTGGATCTCCGCTTTATATTCCTTCCCTAATCAGGGTAAATGGCACCATATTTCAATCTTTCAGCCACATAACAGATGCCTGCTGTCACCCTTATTGTTTGTTATGTCCCTGGAACTCCTATTGGCAGTGATTTGCCCTGATATCCAAGGTATTCCATCCCCTACCATTGAATACAAAGTTGCGGAATATGCTGAAGATATATTGTTTTATGTCCGTAAACCTCGCATTTCCCTTCCCCACATATTATCTGAACTGAAAACTTATGGGAAACTTTCCAACTTTAAGATTAATATGGGTAAATCCGAAATCTTGAATATTACAGTATCGAAGGTGGACCGCCTGAGTCTTCTACCACATTTTCCCTTTCTTTGCCAGAAAAAAAGTATGCGTTACTTCGGCATCTCCCTTACTCCAAAACTACATCCCCTTAAACTTCATCAAGTCAGACCTTAACTTACTCTTTACGCCTCTTGTCTTGGTTGGTAGAATCAATGCGACTAAAATGATGATCCTCCCCAAAATTTTGCTCTTTTTTCAAATGCTCCCTATTACCTTACCTAAGTCCTATTTTGTCACACTGCAGAATTTGGTGTCTAAATATGTTTGACAACACAAGAAACCAAGAATATCTCATGCTGTCCTCTGCAGGCAAAGGGCCTCAGGCTGACTTGCATTCCCTGACTTTAAAATGTATTATATGGCTGCTCACAACCTACAATGCCTAGCAAAAGGGTAGGATTGACTTAGAGGTAAATATGAGTGATACTCGCCTAGCTGACTGTATCTGGCTCCTGCCCCCCAATCAGAAACTGTCAACTTCCACCTTACCTTTAACTGTCGCTTCATTGTTGACCTGGGACCACATGCACTGTAAATATCAGTGGCCTTACAATTCAATTCTAATACCTTTGACAGGTCCCGACTACTTTCTAGACCTCTCTTTCTTGACATGGATGGACTCTAACTGCTTACGCCTTAAAGATGTTATTCAAGGATTTCTGGAGATACTGGCAAGTGCTTCAGGTGTATTGTTCCCCCAACTATATGTGCTATTTGCTCGATGGTCTCTCCACTGTGCTGGCGTAATTGTGGCTCCAAGAGAACTATTACTCACATCTGGTGGGAAAGTCCCCCCATTGTTAAATACTGGCATGACATCATTGGCCTCACGACAACTATTAGCAGAATATCGTTGCCTCATGATCATGTATCACACTGAAAATATCAATTGTCAACATCATCATAAAGAGACAAATAATGTAAATTTTCTAACTGCTAAGGTATACTTACAAAATGTGCCTTCATAAACATGTCCAACCCCAAAGGACATGATATTGGATGTTAGCTTGTATCCTGTCTCCCTCCTCACCTGCAAAAGCAATGAATTGCCCAAACTTCCACAGGGTATACCATTAACCCAAACCATCTCACCCTTAAAGCTCTCCCAAACTTAAGAGTGGTAGGCCCCTGGAAGGGAAAAACACACAAAAATTTGTATTAGAGGAGAAACTACATCATCAAGGGTTAATGGTATACTCTTTGCAAGACTGGGAAGTTAATTGCTTTTGCAGACAAGGGGGAGACAGGATATACAGTAACATCCTAACCCATTCCCTTTAGTGTTGGACATGTTTGTGAATTCACATTTTGTGAGAATTTCTCCCTTGCTCTACCAGTTTCAATATATATGTCTCATTATGATGATGTTGTCAGTTTTTTAATGTGATGTAAACAAAAAGTTAAAACCCATCTTGATGAAGCAAAATGTTGCAAACATGTCAATGTGGGGTTACCACTAAATTTGTATCATACATGTGATGTGCATAAGTGAATATATCAAGCATGGAATGATTGTCCACTATTAACATGTGTTTTTATAAAAGATGTATAGTGAAAATTTTATTGAGAATAAAATAAAACATTTGTTTTGTACTTTTTATATATAGATAACTACAGTAGAGTGTTTTTATGCCACAGTTCCTAGCACAAACAGGTAGAAAATACACAATACGTGGGGCAATTCTACTCTATGTTTTCTCTAACACAAATAATGATTTGTTTTACAGCATATCACACAAATAAACTTTCTAAAAAGTATTTGCAGAAAAGAACCTTGAAGCTGCCTCTGAACAAATTGCCATTAATCTTGGATTGAAAGATACAATAAAGGCATAAAGGCCTTTAACAAGATTATCTTTTGTATATGGTGCCGAAACTGAAGAGTGTCACATAACAAAATACTTTTACATGGAAAAAAAAATATTTTGGGCAACAATACAACACTTTTGGGTTGATAAAACAAAACTGTGGAGCCTACGTGCATTTCACCCTGAGAACTGGATGTCTGACCTATTATTCCAGTTGTGACTTGCAAGATTTGAGGTGAAGCCTGTTTATACCATTTTATATCTCATAGCAGGCATCGCAAAATATACAGTAATAAAGGACAATTATGGCAACATAATATAGGCAGTGTGTAAGCTGTGTGAATTATTAAAAAAAGACATTACATTGGTGAATGCCATAAAATTATTTCTGAAAGTCCTATTGCACCAAAAGTAACAGCAACCAGGATAAAAGAGACTGGTTGTCTAAAATGAATGGGATAATTAGCTCTTCCCACAGCATTCACTGACGGTTGATTCCAACTTTATTTTTTTTTTCCAAGCAGGCAAAGAAAACTGTTGCAGCAGAATTTATGCTGCGACACTCAGATCCAGTGTCGCTCTAGTCAGTTAGATCTTTCCCAGCTTTAAAAGTGGGCAGAAGGACCCTTGTAGCAGTAGAACAGGCTGACATTTTTTTCCAGGTAGCCTTGCCCAGCATTTATTGCCTTATGCTCCTTATAAACTGTTGTTGTGTGGGAATTTATGTTAGCAGGTTGCAATGGGCATCTGTGCAGGTGCATATTTTAGAGTGGAACTCTGCACCTGAAGTCACTGCTTGGCATGTGCTTGCATGTTTGTGGAGGTGCTTTGTGGTACATGCATGGGCATGTACTGGCACGTGGTATCAGCATGGGCACCAAGCACACTATTTTATGGACTGCCTGACTCAGGATCAGTGTTAACTGTTTTTCAGTGGCTTCCCTTCGTTCTGACCTGTGCCTGCTTTTGCTGACCCGGGTTCCATACCTGACTTGCCTTTTGACTTCCCTGTACCTTCTGTTTGTACTTCTTCCTACCCAGTTTAACCTGGGCTTGTCTTTTGCACCCTAACCCTGCACTTAATTTACTACCTTTATTGTCTACCTATTAACAACCTCAGTCTGTTCTAGGCTCTGTTTCTGCCTATGACATGGTACTTCCCTGCCCACCTGGTGATCACCTCTGCTTGCTTCACTACTCTGCCTCTGCTTCTGTCACCGATGTGCCACCGACCAGTTCATTTCTGCTAAGACTGCAGATCTAAGTTCTCTCAAGCTTTTTCAAGCATTGTGCCCCTCCTGCACCACAGCTTCCAGATCTCACCTCCAGGGGCGCTTGGGTGGGAGAAGAGAGAGAGGTCACATCATGTTCACCTACCAGGTACTTGACAGTTGTATAGGCAACAACAATATTATTTTCTCTGCAGTAGGTCCACACTAAGTGAAGATCTGGGAGATGTGTGCGGTGACAACACAGTTACAGTACACAACCCCCTCAAATTTTTGCCACTGCAAATCAGCATAGGAGAATTGTGTTCTAGGAGTTGTATCTGTGCATTTGAATAAAGTAACCTTGTTGGTTTTAAGTCCAGATAGCATGGACAGAACAGGCATTGCTCCCCAGGGACCCAGATTGAAAGTAGCATAACATAATGAAAGTGAATGTGTGGCTATTTCTTATCCCCATTTCCTTTCCTATCGCTTTGTTTTTTTTTCTCTTTGCTATCTTCCCTGTCTCTCTCACTTTTTTTGCTGCATTCTAAGGCTAGTCATACACTTGTAGACTTCTCTCATTCAGACTCAAGGACTGGACAAGATAAATCACTTGATTCCCCCCTTGCAGGCTAAACAGCCAGCATCCAAGGCTGTTTAAATAACCTGGATGCAGTCAGCCACTGTTTGGTCAACAATTTTCCACCTGCCTCCTTCAATGTCCCATTCGAAGTTTGTTGTGCCATGTGGTAATGACCCGGCTTAATTGTCCAAAATTAGTGTTATGTATGGCTAACCTTAGAATTGAAAACAGAAGAAATAGTGCTCTAACCCTTTGCACATAGCAGTCTTCATTCTAAGAACCAGGGCAACCAGAAGTACAATAAAAAGTAAATTTCAATGGCATTGCTTCTACCACACCTTACACTGCATTTTATTTATATCACGTGGCCAACAAAAAAATATTAAGGGATCCTCTGTCTCTTTAGTCTCCATATCAAAGGCAATCGTTCTAGTGGTACAGAATACTATTTGCTTTCATAGTAATCATGTAGAGATGACTAAACTTTTCATACCTTGATTTGATCAAAATGTATTTATTAAATGATATTGCTAGCTGAATTAATCACTATTTAGACAGACAGTGCAGGCCCTCCTGTACTTCTGGGCCCCCTAGCAGTCCTAGCTATGACAGAAGTTTTGCCCTTGAACTGATACTTTGGAATGCCATTTACTGAGTCACTGGCATATCTGAGTCTTAAGAGTTATAAAATCTTTTTTTCTTCTAAAAATATTATTTAAAATCAAAGCATACCTGTAAAAGAGGACCTGAGAAATCTTCATCTTCTGGGTCCACAGCTCTCCCTTGTCCCATCTGGTTACCCATGATGTGGAGGTCAGTCAGAAGAACCAGTGAGAGCTATAGGCAACCAGAAGATTGATCTTCCTGGAAGTGTTGATCTTCCTGCAGACTTCACATGAAGATTTTTTAGGACTGGAGTTAAGTTTGGCACCAATTGCAACAGGAAAGGTGAGTATTCAGTCTTCCTTTACAGGTATGTCTTGTTTTGAAAGCACATACCTACAGGGACACATTAGACAGTTATAACTGCAATTTCATAAACATGGCTAATGTAAAAAAAATGAAAATGTTACATCATGGCAAGGAAAAAAATCATTCAGATGTAGATACACTGTATCTTGTTCTAACAGTGTATTGGCAATCAATGGGCATAAATATATTAGGTGAAAAAGAAATATGCAGTACAAAATACATGTACCGTATTTGCCGGCGTATAAGACGACTCAGCGTATAAGACGACCCCCTACTTTTTGTGATAAAATATAGGTTTAAATGCACCCACTAACATTTATGGCGGTATTTCCGAGTGTGGCTCGGGGTTAATTTTCAGTACCATAAGCGGTAACCCCGAGCCACACTCGGGATTACAGTCTCTTACTTTGTCCACGATCCCCGCTGTGTCCTCCGTCTTCCGCTGAGTCAATCACGGCAGGCTTTGTATTCACTAATAAAAAGCCTGCTGTGATTGGCTCAGCGCGGTATACTGTATGTAGCCGAAGCTACATACAGTATACCGTATCCTTCTGTATGTACCCGACTTTCGGGGATGTTTTAAGGTCTCAAAACCCGTCTTATACGCCGGCAAATACGGTAATTGTATAAAACCCTTTAATTCTTAAAACAACGCAAGAATGTTTAAATTTTTTTTAATGATTTACGGCTCACTATTCTAAAGAACTATAATATAAAATTCAATTCTGGTGGGGGTTGTAATAAAGGATGTCACACTTGTGATAATGGCAACCATTACTGTACTGGAAACTTGGATCATTCAGTAAAAGACCAGAATCACAAGCCTTGGGTGCCAGGATCTAGTAATGCCCCTTGCGAGCAGTCATGTAGGTAAAATATTTTTTTTTATTTCTTTTAGCTCATTGAGCCTATTCCTCAAAAGTATAACAACAGTTTCAACACACATAAAAGTGCTGTTTCAGTATATGACCAATGACTGAGTGACCTTTAAGCAATCCTGTTGTTTTTGTAGGGTATGTAATTTTGAGGAGGTCCATCTGAAACATGTAGAACCTTTTTTTATTCAATTTGAAGTCTTTTTATATGTACCCAGTTTGGAATTTATTATTGTGGATGTAGATCAAGGTCTCCTCCCATATTCCAGAAGTATTATGTCTGACCTGATTCAGTAATATCTATATGGTATCTAAACACAGAGTTAATTTGCCATGGTATACCTTTATAGCCCAGCCACTTTATCAAGTGTATCCCACCATTGATTGTGGACTCCCAGAGATCCATGATGGAATGATGGAATATATACAATAGGCGCTAAGGCCGTCATACACCATATACTGTTTGTCACCACATTCATTTCAGATTAGCACTTTTTGGGGGATTGCTGCTAAAATTATTAATTTTACTACCAATAATGTTAGAGTCACCCTTTCTGTGCTGTCACAATAATTGCATAGTTATGGTTAATACTTACCGTATATTAATATGAAATGAGAATTACATAGTTAATGTTTCTTAAGCCATGTGTTATAGCAGTTGTATAGCTGGTTATTATACTGCCATCTTGTGGGCATTTTGGTTATTGCACCATGTTTTTCTGTGTTCCCTCCCCTTGCGTGTGATGTACTTCCTTCTCCTCCAAGTAGTCCTTTAGTGTGTCATGGCTGCCTATAGCAGGGCCACATGTATATGCTAGCTTGGAAACATTATCATCCTTGACCTGCAAATACCGTCTATTAATCATCTACTGTATCCTACTGTCTGCTGTAACCTGCTGCATTCAATAAAGCTCATTGCAGATGAACAGGTGTTTGGTGAGTTCAGCTATCTGATAAGGATTGTCCGCGGTAATTATATCTGCTTATACAGGCCAGACATAGAGGTCTAAGCAAGGGATACATTGATAATACAACAATCAGAGTTAGAATACTTCCTTTTCTATTCCTTTTAGCAATCCTGGGCATTGTCACTTGGGGGTTTGTGCAAATAGCGACTTTGAAAAACTCTGGGAAGCACTTGAAGAACTAGAGCTTGGAAGAAGTGGTGAAAGCTGACATCTGTTTTTGTTTGTGCTGTTACGTTATTCTTTTTAAGAGCAAATAAATTCACTTGTGCGCTCACTTGATGTTTCCATTTTAGAGAACTACCAAAGAATGCGTAGGTTTTACAATACTTAAAATCACTCCTTGTTTAGAGGTTGAGAGAGTGACCTTTGTATGATTACCCAGTATGGGTCCTTTTTCTAATAAACATTGAATAACTTGTACAGTTCTATAATGATAGTAGTATTAGTGAACACCGCCTTAGTAATAAGCTATAAAATGGAGATTAGTACTAGCCTAGTTCTTCCCACAAGAAAACAATCTGTATCTAGCTACAGGCAGTCCATGCTGCATCTCTCCTGCTGCCTGAATTACAGTAGGTTTGTGACTGGTTTGGTATGAGAATAAACAAAGACGCCTTGAAAAGTACATTTCATTCAGGTACATTATCAAAGCCAGTGGGAGAAATTATTTCTGTGTTGGGAACAGAAGCTCCTTTGATATCAGGTTTTATTTTTTTATCTTACACAGGAAACTTGACATTTGGAATTTGATTTGCTGCTACCCTAAACAGCAACTGTCTGTTCTTGTACCATCGGCCCCAGTATTTGTTTTAAGACATAACTAAACAAGGGCTTATTACATGATCAAACTGAGCCTATCACATGGAAGAATGGACCTATGCATTAAGACAAAGGATAATGTGCAGAGATTTTTAACTTATATCTGCAACCAATCACAATTAATTTTTAACTGATCTGACTTAAAAAACTAAAATCAGACAGTTTGCTATGGCAGAACAGACTAGTATTGCCTTTTACAGGTGAAACTCGAATAATTAGAATATCGTGCAAAAGTTCATTTATTTCACTAATGCAACTTAAAAGGTGAAACTAATATATGAGATAGACTCATTACATGCAAAGCAAGATAGTTCAAGCTGTGATTTGTCATAATTGTGATGATTATGGCTTACAGCTCATTAAAACCCCAAATCCACAATCTCAGAAAATTAGAATATTGTGAAAAGGTGCAATATTCTAGGCTCAAAGTGTCCCACTCTAATCAGCTAATAAAGCCATAACACCTGCAAACTGTTCCTGAGCATTTAAATGGTCTCTCAGTCTGGTTCAGTAGGAATCACAATCATGGGAAATACTGCTGACCTGACAGTTGTGCAGAAAACCATCATTGACACCCTCCATAAGGAGGGAAAGCCTCAAAAGGTAATTGCAAAAGAAGTTGGATGTTCCCAAAGTGCTGTATCAAAGCACATTAATAGAAAGTTATGTGGAAGGGAGAAGTGTGGAAGAAAAAGGTGCACAAGCAGCAGGGATGACCGCAGCCTGGAGAGGATTGTCAGGAAAAGGCCACACTGCCAAAAGCACCAAAACCTGGTTCAATGACCATGGGATTACTGTGCCAGCAAACTCGCCTGTCCTGAACCCCATAGAGAATCTATGGGGCATTGCCAAGAGAAAGATGCTTGCTAGCAGTATATATATGCAAAAAAAGCTGGGGGTTTAGAAACCCTTTAAGCCTGGTATACTTGATTGGAATTTCCAATGAAAAAAGATTGTTTTTGGAACGTTCACTGATTTTTCTAATATTTGATGGGGTCAAATCAATGATTAATTTTGACTGTAGTGATGGAAAAATATTGAAGGAGCAGAATGGAATATTTTTCAAACAAACGAAATTCCAAGAGTGAATGTGGTTTTTGTTAGAAAAAAACTCAATGCATTCCAAAATCAAATGTTAAAATCAAACAAAATTTCAAATGACATTCAGCAACTCTATGAAAGCATTATCGAATGTTCTGATTAGATTTTTTGTATGAATGCCTGTGTAATATTCTAACGGTGTATACACAGCTGTAGGCTGGAGTGCTGGAATAGAGGGGGAGGTAGGAGTCAAGGGCCGCCCAAGAGGTGAGTGTACTACCTCTTCTTTTGCATTGAAATGGCCTTTTGATTCATTTAGAGATCTGAGGGTCTCTTTATAAAAATCTGACTCCATTTTACTGTGCTGATTATGACTAAACAATACATCACATCACCCCCATTCCATTTTATTTTCCATGGACTACAAGGTAGTTATTGCTAAGACCAGCAGACAGAAGCTGTCATTTCTACATCTTGTATCTCTCCAGTGACTGAACATGCGATCATGCAAGCATCATTTGTCTCGGCTTGGGGTTGGAGGGTGGGGAATACACTTTGGCATCTTTTCCCTGGTTGCTGGTGAACCTTGCCCTGACAATGGGTTTACCTTCGGTATTGCAGAACAGAATTGTAGCGCAATAAAAACATCTTTACAGATATCTAACAATGTTTTATTGTATACTAAATGACTGACGAACACACTGAAGAAATGGTGGTAGCTATTTCTAATATTCAGTTACATTATCTATGAAACCTATTGTCTACTGTACAGCACTTCAGTTTTGTTTCTCCTATCATATTATTGTCTGCAGGTCATGCAACCGTATCCCCTAGTTGTATAATATGCTGCTTTGTGTAAGCACAGAGTAGCAAAGCTAATCTTTATTACTAATCTGCATTCCATTTCTACGCCACCGGCCACATGCTTCTCAACTACACCTATCAAGTGAGGGAAAACAAAAGCCATTCAGTTACATAAAACACACCTGCATTCTTTCTACTGTACACTGTTAGTACACAAAACATATTTTCCTGCTGTCATATACCATATGTTCTTGTAGTAGCACATCTGAAAAAGGTATGCTTAACCACTTGATGTCGGGGGCATTTTTTGACTATTTGCGCACACATGATAAAATATAAATTTTTGGCTAGAAAACAGCTTCAGACCCCCCAAAAATTATATGTGTTCTGAAAGCAGAGGCACTGTAGAATAAAAAAAATGGTAGTTGCATTTTTTTATGTCGCACGATGTGTAGCGCAATTGTCATTTTTGTACGTAGATGCACAGACGCATGTTTGCATGCACGTGGGGGGGCGGGGGACTTAGCTATTTTTTTATTTTATGTTACTTTAATTTTTATAATTTTTAAACACTTTTTTTTTTACACTAACCCTATTGCTATCACATAGGGAGCTAACAAGCACCCTATGTAATAGCAGATAGGGTGTGACAGGTCCACTTTATAAAGACATCAGGGGTCTTTCAGACCCCTAATGTCACCTAGGGACCCCAAAGAAGCTGAGGAAGCAGAGATCTGCTTCCCCATCTTCATCATCTTCTGGCTCTAAAAGCCGGAGACTGTAACGAGTGACACCGGAAGTGATGTAATACACATCACTTCCGGGTCCAGTGATTGGAGGAGAGATCAGCGGCAGGAAGCCGCTGAATATCTCTCCGATCAATGCGGGGAGATCCGCCGAGCCGCTCCCGTGGTACGAACGATCCGGCGGCTGTACAGACGCCGGACCGCTTGTACATTAACAGCAATCGCCTGCTGTTAAAAGCGGTACCAAGAACACGGCTGCTGCAGCAGCCATGTTCTTGCTTTAACCACTTCTGCAGGCCCACATCTATAGACGTATTGTGGCCCGGAAGTGGTTCATAAAAAAAAAAATAGTGATTATTTCAACCTGAATTGAACTGAACCTGGTAAAAGACCCACCTAAATTGAACTTGCCACCAAACAATGAGCACCTCGCTTGCCAGTAGCAATTTCATTGCCGTTCATTGAACTCTCTCTAGGTTAAGAGCATCTTTCCTGAGGATTGGTGACCAAAACTGAAGAGGAGGCTGGACCATTGTTTTTTTAAGTGGTAGAATTATAGTTTTATCTCTCTTAAATACATACCTCTTTAAATGCATGGTAGTATTTTGCTGGCTTTGCTAGCTGCAGCTTTTGTTGAGTCTGTGGTCTACCAGGACCCCCAGATCTTTTTCCAGCCCTGATTTCAGCAGGGGAGCACCTCCTAATGAGTCTCTTGCAATCGTATTTTTAGTTCTCAGGTACATTTTCTAAAACAGAATCCCGTCTGCCATGTTGCTGCTCACCCCTTAGTTTTCTCAAGGTCTTCTTGATTCTATATCCTGTTGTGAAGTTATTGCTCACATAGCTTGGATTAGCTGCATTAATCCTTCCTTTTTTCTGTGCTTTTCCTGTGGTGGATGCAGAGGGTAAATGCTGGTATACAGGATTTACAAAATAAATATATATGCTAAATATGTATATCAGGAAAGTCAGAATAAAGTCAGTGGTCCCTATCCACACACCTGGAGAATGTGAATTTAGATAGAGTAATCTCATAATTCTCTCAGGAAAGTTTTTTTTTGCTTTCGCTCAGGAAAGGTTGTACTTGCTTCTTTACTGCAGTGTATGGATTTGAGACAAATGTGGATTGAGTAGTACTAAGCACAGTAGCTCATTATAGGAATATTTTATAAGATTAATAGGAGTTGTCTTTTTAAAATAGTGTGTTTACATTATTACCACATGTAATTATCATGGAAAACCAGTTTTCCACACCAACATCATTTTAGTGTCAAACCCCAAAACCTCGGGCCAAATCCGGCAAACCAGGACATTTCATGTGGCCCTCACATCTCTCCTGCAGCTGCAGCACCCCCCTCGTCTCTGTCCCCACTTTGTTTCAGCAGTCAGAAGCAGATAGGAGGGCAGAACTCCTCCTTCAGATCCTGCGCCTCTCTGTGCAGCCTTGTCTCTACCTCTCCTGGTCTCAGCATTCAGCCGACTCCAGTAGCTGACTTTAGCACTCTGGTCCTCCACCAGACCCTGCACTTTCTGCTTCCCAGCTCTGCCCCAGCTTCTTCCTCATTTTTCAATACATTGTGCAATAGTTGTACACTTGAATATCTGCTTGCTATTATTTTCTATCTAGTAGGTTTATACAGTATAGTCTTACAGATACAACCGGTCCTTTGAGGGCAACTATAATGCCGTGCGGCCCTTGATGAAATTGAGTGTGACACCCCTGAGGTAGGAGGTTAAAGCGGCCTGATCAGTTTAGTGATAAGATAAACTTAGTTATGAGGTTTAGTTTAACAATTAGGATAAATGTTAATATTTAGGGTATAAGCATCTTTTATGGGTTAGATTAAGTACCATGGTTCAAGATAAAGCCCACTCCAAGAAATTAAAAGTTTTCCCTTTCAGTGAGGCTACCCCCACTCTACAAGTGTTAACTGCTCGTTTATGCCTAGGGGACAGGAAAAGCTGTTTTACTTATCTGATCCTCGCTCTCAGTGCTTCCCCCTTGGGCTGCTAGACCAGTCTCCACAGTCTCTTCTTCCCTTCGCGCTGGCGGTCAAGCAGGCCTCCATAACTGTGCAATATATAGCGAGGACACTCATGGATAATCGACAGCTGGAGCGAAGGGGAAGAAGAAGAGAGTGCCAACATCCGAGCAAGCAGGGATCAGGTAAGTAAAATAGATTATTTTATTTTTTTTAAATTAAACTAACTCTGCTATTGGCCATATTCTGATATGGGCTCAGCTGGCCAACAGGAATGTGTGGGAAGTCACAGGCAAGCTCCATTACTAGCACTAGGCCAGAAACATATGTAATAATACACATTTGATGAGACATGTCTCCTTTAAGACTAGCCACTTTAAAAATAAGCCACAAGCACTATGACCAGTATGTTTTAATGCTAGAGATGGAAACCCCAGTTACTTAGCATTCTGAAATACCCATTGAGAAGCATCATTAAGGAACTGGACTGTCTTAGTTTTCTCAGCCAGAACCTAACTACAGAAATGAACCATATGTAGCCCAATAATGGCAAGAAAAACAACAGTGTTATTTTGACAATCATTATTCTGAACTGTGTATGTACCTCAAACAAATGCCTGCTATCATGTTACCTGAATATACTGTTGAGCAAAATTGCAGTTGTTCTTTGCCGTAGAGGCAATAAAATTGTGTTTGAACTGCAAGCATGGGTAATGTGTAACCTAGTTAATCCACTAATCTAGGGTACAGACTGCAAGCAATGTTATTCTCTTATAAACATCACTCCAGAGAGACGGAGGGACCCTCTGTCCCTCTTTCCTCCTCAGGTGTCCCTCTTTTTGGTCTGATATATAGACCTCTGTTTTAAAAAACTATAAGATATAGAACTATTTCTATAGCAAAAGTGTTATTCTGCACTACACATAAAATGATTTTATTTGTTATTTTGAAAAATCAGTATAAGAAAAAGTATTGAAAAAAAGTGTCTTTTAAACAATAATTTTCGCACATTTCATCATCATTTATCATTCATCATGGTCTACATAATGGGGGGTGTGGCACGGGTGTGTCCTTTATTTACATACTTTGAGCAAAAAGGAATTCCTTTTTCATTTCAGAAAGGTGGGAGGTATGCCTAAAACTAGTATGTAGCCCAGCAAATAAAGTATGGCAGCTTTCATTGAGGCCTCTCAAGCAGGTATTTTGCTTAGTGGCAGGGTCTATTTAAAGTGCAACCCCGGCCAGAAGAACTCTTAAAGGTGGAATTTCCTTTTCACTTTGATTTTCTCTTAATTCTTATTGTGTGTCTGGGGCAACAAACAAGTGATACAGCAAATCTGAGTGTCTTGTTTCACTACTGGGCAATTAGGGGTTAACTAGACATTAAAAGACCTCCCAAGCATAGCAATAATTCATTATCATGAACAGAATTTTTTCATGTCATGTGGGGAATTTGGGGAGCAGACCTCTTACTGCTGATTAGTGGCATCTCTTAGCCTAGAAGGCAGCAGGTCTTAGCAGAAGCAATCCCAATGACATGGTCATAGTCAGAACTATGCATGTATTGTATACTGTATGTCCATCCTTGAATAGCCTGTAATGCTGACAGCTTACAGTTTATGTAATTACAACTGGTGTAATCTACAGTAGATGATTGCAGAGATAATAACTTTCCACATCGATAGGAAAAGTGATGAGTTTAAAACATCTGTTTTGAACTCATCACATACCTGTATGTGCACACAATAACCCATTAAGCCTGGCCCCAACAGCCCAGATATGACATTCAAGGGAAAAACACTTATAAAATCATAACTAAAGTCCACCTAATAAAAAGCTTGTGACTTGTATTTGTAGGTAATGGCGTTAACTGTTTACAAAATACTGTTTAAATGCTGCTAAGGTATGCTAAAACCTTTTATCCAAATATATATTACAGATTAACATTTAGCTAAACAGGTTGCTGTTTTGTACTAAGGTTAATGCAAATAAATGCTTTTACATAGTAAGAAATCTCAGCACATGACAACCTCTTGAACAAGGGGTAGCATTGCTCAATAAGTAGTGATCTGCCTCCCTCTACTGGCTGAAATGCAACATAACAAAATCTGTGGCCAAGTATCAAATTATTATAATCACCTATTATGATTGTTTAGAAACGATCCTTCTGCAACACTGTATACAAATGTGAGATTATATATAGACCTAGGAAAACCTGAAAGAGATTTATTGTAATAAAGATTCTGAACAAGCTGCTCATATACGTCACTTATATATACAGTGAGTTGTATAAGCTATTCATAATGCACTTGCTGTATGTATACTTTGTCTCTTCACTATGTCATCCATTTGGATGAGGAACTGGTGCGAACCTTGTAGTGCTCTTTGCAGTAAACTCAAGAATATTTGACAGCTGCAAATAATAACATCAGTTGGGATGAGCTTTGGGTTTGAGGCAAATCTAGCTTGTTCACAGACTCAACAAACTAATGTAACTATAATGATATTGCACTTCAATTTTGCTTAGAAGGGCCAGTAAAGTGGATTGTGTTATGTGCCAGTTCCCTCACTATATAGCTTTTTCGGAAATCATCTCCTTTGCTGCCCATTTATTGTTATTGTTATCATTATTATTATTGGCTTATTGCTCTTTAATTTTATTTTGTGGTTGATTTAAGATCAGCGGTCACTTGTAGCTTATGTCCTGTCCATGGCAGCCTTTTTATATCATCTCTCCAATCTATTTTGCTCATTGCATGGAATCAGAATGATCAGTTCTCTCCAGTGAGCAGGAAAGTGATACAGGAAGTTGTATTCCAGATTCAAAAACACTAACAAAAACTTTACTACTAAGTATTATTACTATGTAATGTGGCATAGTTGTGTGAATTATAAGAATTGCTGGCCAGAACTACTAATTCTTCTGCAGACAAATCTTGCATATATGCATTTAAGATGTGTAGTTAACTGCCTTCCTGGAATTCAATTTTACTATAGTGATGTCAGGAAAAAAGCCAGCTTTAATGTCTCATTATTACATTGCTGTCCACAATATGTGTGGTACTGACACCCTCAGGACTGCTGACTTTATACGGGCCCTCCTAAGCAAAAATTCCCTCTGCTGTACTCTCTGCTCAGTGAAAGCTCAGTGTCTTCATGTCTCTGCCACAGGCTAATTTACATTTGGTAAGCCAGATGGACAGTTACCTTTAAGTTTCTTTCTTCTCTCTCATGGGCTAGTTGTGGATCTTTAGCCAAGACCGGCAATTTGCAGTTGTGGCGCTTTAAGCCGAGAATGGAAATTAACTAAACAGGACTCTTCTTCATCCTCAGGTTCCTTCCCCAGGGAGTGGGCCTGAGAATAATGAACTGGAACTCTCTATCAAAATATACCCCCCCAGGCAGCAGGCCAGGAAGGCAAGACTGGAACCTTCAAACACATCTTTTCAAGGCAAAGCCTGGGAGGAAAGGACTTCAGGAATTACACCCTTTCCAGGTCTCTCCAAATATTTATTGCATTCCATAGCCTACATCACTGGCATAAACCTGTCAGTGATGGCCCACTGGACTCACACTTCCCCAGGCAGCAGGCCTGGGAAGCCAAGACTGGACCCTTTACACACACATCCTCTCCAGGCAAAGCCAGGGAGAAAAGGACCCTTCTAGGAGGTCTTCCCAAATATGTATTTCCTTCCCTAGCCTCTATTACTGGCATAAACCCCTCAGTGACTGGCAGTGGTGTATTTTGGTTTTGTGCTGCCCTAGGCAAGACTAAACTCGGGCACCCCCTCAATCTCAGGAGAGCTGTGCATGGTCTCAGGTGGGCTGTACAGGGTCTCAGGAAAGCTGTGCAGGGTTTATGGGGGGCTGTGTGGGGTCTATGGTGGACTGTGCAGGGTCTCAGGAGGACTGTGCATAGTCCCTTTCCTTGCATACATGTGCTGCTCCTCTTACCTGCAGCTCAAAGTGCCATCAGTACCAACAGGATACATTGCAGTCGCAGCCTGCTTCTGGGACATCCTGCCATCAGATCACATGCTATGGCCAGCCCCTAGCCAACCGCTGCTTCTCCATGTGGACCCCTTGATTGCTGCTGTAAAAAAAAGGCTAGTTCCTGACGCAGAAATCCCTAGTTGCACCTAAACTTACAGATCTGAATAGGGCCTTATTATGTGTGTATTAGTGTCTGTTGTAGTGTCTGGGGGTCATTGTAGACCACAGATTGAATAATAGCTTGCAATGGCAGGCTGCAGCAAGCAGAGTACTGGCTTGTATTAAAAATTGAGTGTACTGTAGAGACAAATCTATCATTTTACCACTTTATAGATCGCTGTTTCGACCTCATCTGGGGTATGCAGTGCAGTTTTAGTCACCAATCCACAGAAAGGATGTCCTTGAGCTGGAAAGAGTACAGAGAAGGGCAACCAAACTAATTAAGGGGATGGAGGACCAAAGCTATGAGACAAGGTTACTAAATTTAAACATGTTCACATGGAAGTGAGAACATTAACCCTTTCGCTGCCAAACCCTCCGGAACATTTTTCAATGTCATCAGCGGCTTCTGAGCCGCTGATGACAGCTATTAATTTAAAGGGGACAGTCTGCTGAACAGTTATACTATAAGCTGATGGTCGCTAAAGCGACCATCAGCTTATAGTAGAACTGTAAATGCCAGGTCCGTATGGCATACTGACCTGGCCAGCTGGAAGCACTTTTGTAGGTCCGTATGCCATACGTCCTTGGCAGCGAAAGGGTTAAGGGGGGACATGATTTTGATGTACAAGATCTTCAATGGTGATAGCAAGATCAACAATAAACTTTTTATGGTAAACACCATATCAAAGACTAGAGGCCACCACCTAAAATTGGTGGAGAAAAGATTTCAGCACAAGGGGCGAAGGGGCTTCTTCTCAGTTAGAGTGGTTAGGGTTTGGAGCTCGCTGCCACAAGCAGTGTTTTCAACTGAGAGTATTGAATGATTCAAAAAGCATTTGGACGATTTCCTCAGAGACCGTAACATTCAGGGGTACAGGTACTCTTAAGAACAAGATCACACAGGGACTCATACACACGCATATACATGCAGAATCACATGCATGCACGCAATAGGTTGAACTTGATGGGCCTGTGTCTTTATTCAACCACAAATATTATCTTACTATGTTACTATGCTAATACCAAATATAGTTAAATATTATTTTGAGGTATGAAATTTGGCAAACAGCCCCCATGGGAGAAGAAAAATTGTTGAGTGGCCCCCAAGTGAATTGAGTTTGAGACCCCTGGTATAGATAGTCTTCTTCTGCAGGTTTTTTTAAACTTTTTAAAAAGGTAAGGGAGTCGCTTTAAAATCATTGTGGATAAGTGACTTACAAAATTACAGAAGTGTGTGGTACACCAGCAAGATGGAGATTATATATGAAGAGAAAAAACTGACCTGACCTGCTAATACAGGTACACTGTTATGAACACAATATGTTAACAGAGCAGGTCATGACAGAAAGAAGGCAATGACAACAATGGTATTATGTGACACAAGAATAATAGCTCTCAGCAAAACAGAAGAAAGCGTGTGCTTGCTGTGCACAGGGCATATCAATATACTGTAGTTTCATCCGTACAGAGAATTCTGTATTCATCGTCTGTGTTTATACTGATATGGAGTATCAAGGCTTTACTGAGAAATTGTAATACGTTTAGTATAAGACAGCACCCGCAGACTTATATAACAATGAAACAAAAATTGTCATTCCAAATGTATTTGGTGTGATGACAAATATGAAAATATTACCTAAAAGCAGAAAGCCCAATTTTTTTTCATACTACATTGTTCAAATTTTCAGCAACCCATGAATACAAAAACACTGTGCTATTCAGCAGTGTACCTTTACTGATGTCATCCATCGATGAGTATGATGTCAAATACTGCCCACAGCAATGTTTCCTAAATGTTAGGAATGTTATTTTACAGAAATGTAGGATGGATTGACACTGTTGTCAGTGGTGGACCTAAGGAACAAAGCCCTGGTGCAAGATTTTTTTCTCTATATACACACTGATTTCTATATACACAGTGGGGAGCATATCACACAGTGATCTCTATATACACAGTGATATCTCTATACACAATGATCTCTATATATACAGTGAGGAGTATAGCACAAAGTCATCTCTATATACACACTGATCTCTATATACACACTGATTTCTATATACACAGTGGGGAGTATATCACACAGTGATCTCTATATACACAGTGAGGAGTATAACACACAGTGATCTCTATATACACAGTGAGGAGTATAACACACAGTGATCTCTATATACACACTGATCTCTACATGCACACTGATCTCTATATGCACAGTGAGGATTATAGCACACAGTGATCTCTATATACACAGTGAGGAGTATAGCACACAGTGATCTCTATATACACACTGATCTCGATATAAACAGTGAGGAGTATAGCACACAGTGATCTCGATATACACAGTGTGGAGTAAAGCACACAGTGATCTCTATATGCACAGTGAGGAGTATAGCACACAGTGATCTTTATATACACAGTAGGGAGTATATCACCCACTGATCTCTATATACATTGCATCTCCCACCTGCTCTCCTCCTTCCACCTCCTCCATCTTCAGCTGTTCCCCGGTTCTCCCGACACCTGTGCACTGCCCGCCCAACTCCCCCCTCTCCCACTGCCTGTTACTGGGGACACAGCCCGGAGTCCCAGTAGGAACTCTTTGGACTCCACCCCCGGCTCAGAAGACCATCGGGCTCCACCAATGGGGGAAGCCCCGGACCAGATCTCACTAGCTAGCTGCACTGGCGGAAGGGCTGCTCCTGACTATAGTGTTAAAAATACGCTCTGTATGTGTAAATCCAGCCTCAGAGTCAATGGTATTGCAGTCTTTACAAGAGACTATCTTCTCCATTTCTAGTAATTACTTTTATGTAAAATGTGACTGTGAGGTTCCCTATTGCTTTTTCAGCAATGTCCAGTAATTCGCCCTTAAGTGTACTTCCAAATTTCCTACTGGAAGACTGGACAGTGCAATCTATAGGTCAAACTGTTTAACTTGAATATTATTTATGCATTCTAATTGCCTTATGCATGTAATAGGGCAATGGAAAATGTACCAATGATTTACATCTTCGTAAAAGCCAGTTAGGTTGATAACAGTCAACAGTTGTCTACATTTAAATGAATACTCTACTTTAACTAAAAGATTGCTATAACATATATTAAAACGGTAAAAAAGGGCGAGCGCACAACTGTTATGCAATGTGGCAGGAGGAATAGATCTATTTAAAATAAATTTTAATGCTAAACAGTTCTGGAACAATTTTGAAACAAAAACAAAAACAAAAGTTAAAACGAATTTTTTAAAAAATTAGTTAAAGAATGGGGTGAGCCAGATTCTCGTTCAGGGGGAGGGACCCTGCAGACACATGTAAAAAGGAGGATGGAAAGAAGCGCTGCAACCCTGGGATATTGTGGTATCCATGTCATGTGGTATCCATTCCGCTGGTGTAGGGAACGTCTCTTGTGTGTGATCTGAGATCGTGAGAGGAGCCTTGGTCGCCCCAAGACACTGCTGAGCGATTCATATAGCCTTTCTTCTGATTTGCAAGACCTCATCTTGTCCACCCAAACAGTGAGTTTTCAGTCTAGTATTGTTTTTAAGTTTTCAAAGTTGTTATTTTACTATCCCCACAATATCCCAGGGTTGCAGCGCTTCTTTCCATCCTCCTATAACATATATTAATGCTACTTGAATCATTTTGTATTTCCTTGTCATTAAAAATTACTTTTACATTTCAGTCTGCAGCTGCTGTGATTTTCTGATACTGCCAAAAGAGACACAAGTTGTTTCCTTGCATTATGGCATACTGTGGGAATTCTGCACACTGTTATAATAGTAGACCACCAGATTTCTTATGTCATGCTTAACTAATTAACTCACAGCTTTTCACAAAGTCTGCACATGGCTGGAACTTAAATAGAAGGCATCCCCAACAATAGGAGTTTTTAATTTTTTTAAAATACTTTGGTAAACTCATTACAGCTAAATGGATGCAGATAATGCTCTCCATTATAACACTCAGACTGATCAGGTGTCACTGATAAAGGCAGTTCTAATAAAGGACATTTTTAATAAAAGAACATTTCCCAAATTGTACAAGCAGTTGTTTTACTATGAAAAGTAAGAGACTACAGTAAAATGTGCCAGCAGCAGGACAATTTAAATGAGCAAGGCTAGGCCAAAATTTACTTGAGACAAACAGCACAGGCTTTACAACAAGAATTAGGATACTGCAGGGGATACAGCAGTGTAGAGTTGTCCAGCCAAGGACAGTTTTATCAGGGATAATAGGCTAAAATGTCTTACAATTCTTTAGAATTATGTTGGGTAGTTAATTACAGAACCTGGCGTCTTTAACCTCTTGCCGTCCGCCCGTAGTAAAAAAACGGACGGACGGCACTGCTGCATTGGCGGGTTGCCGTCTCCAGACGGCAATTTTTTTCTGCTCGCGCGCGCCCCCTAGCGGGCACGCACGGGCAGAAAAGACCCGACCATTGCACACACCCGTTACCGGGTGTTTCACATATAGGCGATCAGCGGGTCCATAGCCCACCGATCGCCTATATGTGCTCGTTCGCGCCATGTGTATTACATCACTTCCGCATTCACCTGTCAGTCAAAAATAATAGTAACATATAAAAAAGTAAAATAAAATAAAAGTCACATATAAAAAAAGGGGAAAACCCCCCCCCCAAAATGTTTAACTCCCCCACCCCCGCGTTTACGCGCCTATAAACGTAAATACACGTCCGGTGCCCCAGCGTGCAAAAATTACAATTGCGCTACACATGTTACATATCGCCGCGAACGTCGCAGTGAGAGCAATCATTTTAGGGCCATCAATCACTGATAACACTAAACTGATGAGCGGTAACAGCTTTTAAAGCGTCGCCTATGGCCAATTTTGGGTATTAT
>NW_017306610.1:700509-737555 GCF_000935625.1 Nanorana parkeri | reverse complement strand
TATATATATTATATGCACATTACACTTTTGGAACATCATTTTGTTTATTTTTTTAAATTGTTATTTCTTTTATTTTTAATCAATATTATACATTTTAATTTTATGTTCAATCCTAAGAAATGAGAAACATCTTCACTCACATTTTATTATAATATAGTACAAACCCTTTCATATTTTAGCCTAGGTGCCCAGAGGTGCCCTAGGTCTTTAATAAATCTAGAAATTCCCCTGGTTTATGGAGACAGGGGCAACATGGTTTGCATTTTCCAGGCTCACATTCAGGGCTATTCAGAAAAAAAAGCACTGACAGCACTGGAAGGCTTCACACAATATCTACCAATACTAGCACTTTAAGTAAGACAAAAGACATACAAAAAAAAATCTTTGCTTGTATAACTGGAGGAAAATGTCACAGGCCACTATTGATTGCACATTGACCTGTGTCTGGCACCAGAACATCCATGTAATCAGTAACTGCGCAGTATGACATAGGGTGACAGGTGTACAGATGTACTCTATATGTGTAACTCATGGAGCTTCAGATAACCCAGGTAAGACAGGTTGCTTCATTAAAACTCAAGGTTGCTTCATTCAAGCTGTTATGAAAGCATGAGTGTGCATAATTAAGGACAATTATAAAAGCCTATACTATATATAGTAAAACTAGGCTTGTAATGTGGGTATATATTGTTTGTCTAAATAAAGCTTCTGGAACTCTAATTAAATATTACAATTATAAAGTACAAAGCCGGTACAGAACACACTCAGAGTTTCAATGCTCCTTCACAAAAACATAGCTATAAGAGGATTGTTTTGACTTGCGCGGAAGTTATTCTATACAGAGATGCTTTCATCAGTTACACCAATCTTCCACTTTAAACTGGTACTCTGAATTAAGTGATTCATCTACTGACTCTTTATTTGCTCCTAGCTGAAAACCTCTCTTATGAATACTTGTAAAGCTACAATGGGGTTTCTGGAAACATCTGGTTAACCATCTGGTTAAGAGAAATAGCCCATTAGCGCTCCTGTTGGTGGGCAGTGGCATTCCCCTTGGCCTGCATCTTCATTGCTATGCAGCAGCTTGGCTCTG
Source organism: Nanorana parkeri (assembly GCF_000935625.1). Classification (NCBI taxonomy): domain Eukaryota; kingdom Metazoa; phylum Chordata; class Amphibia; order Anura; family Dicroglossidae; genus Nanorana; species Nanorana parkeri. The sequence goes on along the minus strand of NW_017306610.1, from coordinate 736,462 downwards.
TCCTCCTATCTTCCTCTGCTTCCAGTGCCACTTTAGTGCCTTATTTAAACATTACAAGCCCAGGGCTCTGGGCTTGTGATGGTTCCACCATCATTGGCTCTTTACTTTGTTACCATGATCCTAAATTTAGCTAGCCTGTTCCTAAATTGCTCTCTTGTCTGTTGCCTACCCTGACCTTTGTTGTCCCTGGATTATGCTTACTGTCTGCCACCTGCCCTGACCTCTGCCTGTCCCTGAATTATGCTTACTACCTGCTGTCTGCCCTGACCTCTGCCTGTCCCAGATTAAGTAACTCACTGCCATCAGCCTTAACTCCTGCCTGCTGCTGGATTTTGCTTCTGGCTGCTCACATGCTGAAACCTCAGCAAATGCCTGACTCTTCCTAGGATCTCAAGTACTCTTTTATATATCTTTGCTCTGATTAAGAGATGATATAATGCTTACACGTGATTGGATGAGGGAGGTCAGCAGAGCTTCACCTCATTCACTAAGCTAAGTGAAATTCTCTTGCAAAGTGAACAGCATATTTGCCTATAGTAAACAAACCCCAATGACAGCAAGGTATTACTGTTGGAGTCCCAAGTAAGAAGGAGCCCAGCAGACTTTATCTATAAATAAAATATTACTTTGGATGGGCTGATACTTTAATTCATATCCAGTAAACAAAGCATTTGATTATGCTGCTGCTCAGCCAAATACATTTTATATTGCATTTCCTATCAAGCATCACAGTGTAAACCTGACCACACATATTGCAATGTTATTGTGCAATCTCTGTGCAATACCTTTAGAAGTAGTGGGAGGGGGTGGCATATATAAGAGTTGTTATAAATAAGTAATTATCCTGGGCTTCTTTCCAGAGCGTTTCCAAGGCTTTCCAACTCTTACTGTGTTCTGTTGTGCAGTGTGTATGTTGTGTCCATTATACAAACACACCCTAAAGGTCATATTTAAAAGGGTAACAATGCAGACACAGATTTTATATTTTATATATTCTGGAGATAGCGGTAGCTCTACCCGAATTATCAAATTTGCATGACATTTATAGGTTAAAAGTTGTCTGATGTATGTATAGAGATAATCCTGTCATTAGCACCAGAATGGAAATAAAAGCAGCCCTGGCACTTTATACACAAACACATATCTGGCTACATAAGCAAATTCTTAACCCCAGACAGGCTATTATATTCATAACTTAGCAACACTGTTAATTTATAACAGTACTAGAAGCTTGATATAAGCTACTATGTTAAGCTACTAATTTGGTTGATTTATAGGGAAACTATAATGGTTTTCAGTTTATTTCATTGTAATATGTTTAAGTGTTTACATTTCTAAACTGATATATATATATATATATATTTTTTTTTTATTCCAATAAAATATTTATTTTTACTTTTTTTGATCCATTGTTGTTTTGTTCATCCATCTTATCATTATCTGATCTTGTGCAGCCTCTTCCTGACTACATGCACTACAGTGATGGCTGCAAATGGAAAGTAACCTAGAGGTCCACCTGCTGGCTGGAAAACAGACGATATTTATATGTAATATTTATGTTCATCTGACTAGAAAAGAACCCAAATGTTTAAAAAAATATGTTTTAGTCGTTACCATAATACAAAGAGCAAATATTTGTAAAACCAAAATAAATTAACTTCAAAGCATGATCAGCTGAGCGTGAGCAGCTTAGAAAAGCTCACACTAGCCTACAAGTTCTCATAGACACATCAACCCCTCTGGCAAAGATCAGAATTTCCAGATTGTTGGTCTGAGCTTTCCTACTATCTACATTATTGTCTGATGCTGTACATGTGGTTGCATCATACTTTAATGAGATGATTGATTTCTGTAAAATCACCACTAACTGAGTTTTCCAGCACGCAGGATAATTTGGTATCTTCATTGTACACACGTCTAGTGTGCACTAAAAGAGTAAAATGATTATAAAGCTGGTTAGTGAACCTGGGACATTTCCAGAGATGAAAAAGTTACAGGGATGAATATTCAAAACCTGGCATCATACCTGGCATTCAGGAACAAGTAAATATTCAATGGCATAACTACTGTGGTACTCAGTTATGTCAAAATCTATGATAACCAACAGACAAAAGCTTTTGAAACACTGCATATAGTAGTGTTAAACTAGCCACAAACATTGCAATCTGATTGTATAATCTGTGAAAATCTCTGTTAGTTTTACCAACAACTATGTAGTGTAAGGGCCAGTTTTCGGCCCATTTAGATCTATGCGTAACTCTAAAGGTGAATTTTTTTGTAAATGTTAGGAAGGTGCATTGTCATGTGTCAACGTGCAATTCCTTTGTGCATTGACCAATGTTATTGATGAGTGTTGACGCTCATTTTTAATACCTTTTTGATTTCAGGATTTGGATTGGATAGCATTAACAGTTATTGAACAGGGCTTCTTAATACCTGTTGCGAAACCATCAAAATGCATCGAAGCGCATGGTATATGCATTTTGATGCACTGTCATTGACTTCTATGAGAAGAAGAAGAAGGAGGAAGAGGGAGGAAGCAGAGGGGAGGAAGAAGAAGGGAAGAGGAAATCTCATTCTTATTTCAGACAATCTGGTTTATAATAGACATGTGCAATTTGTTTTGTTCCGAAACAAAATTGGGATGAAATTTCAGAAATTCGGACACATCCAAATTTTGTTCAAAAACTAAACTGAATCGGACATGTGACTTTTGTGGCCAATCAGATGTGTTTTCCAGTTTAATGCATCTAAATGGGTCTGAACACAAATTTTCGTTATGACAACATGGAAGCCATATACAGTATATACATATATCACTAAAGCTGAGGCTCCCAGACCCGAATGGTGGCATTCGGGATCCAAACTTCCGAATTGCATTTGAGAGCTCCTGAATGCCATTCGGGTCTGAGAGCCTCAGCTTTAGTAATATATGTATGTGGCTCCCAGACCCAAATGGCATTCGGGAGCTCCCGAATTCAATTCATATCTAGGAGATTCAGCTTTAGTGTTAACATCTGTATATGGTTTTCTGTAGTATTCGCAACAAATATCAGTAAACTCATCCGAAACTAATGAAAATGTGGATTTCGCCCGATTCCAGACCCGAACCGAATTGAGTTTAGGAACCAAATCCTGAAATTAGGAAATATCTGAACCAAATTTTTCCACAGCTTACATGTCTACTTTATAATAAAGCCTCTAAGGAAACATGCAATGAGAGAATATGAAGGTTGCTAGTGTTGATCTCTCCTGAAAAAGCTAGCTGCCTGCCTGCCTGTCTTGCTGATCCGCTGGTTTCAGTACTTTGTGAGGCACTGACCCTGTGCTGATCACTGCACAGATCACTCTTGTTTCTTCTGCATTTTATGAAGGATAGTAGCAATGGCAGCCTCCCCCTGTTTCTCATAGTACATGTTTCCTTTAATATGATTTGATTAATATTAACCAGGGCAGAATGAGAAAACAAAAGAAGCCTAAGATCAGTCACTAGGTGGCGGTGTTGCCTTATTAGATCATTCGCTGTACTTCAGAATAAATATAGGATCATTTGAAAATGATTCAGAAGAATGCTTAAAAAAGAAACCTTGATTTGTAGTATATTTTTAATTTAATTCCTGTCAGATATGCAGGCTGTTACATAAATTGCTTTCTTCTGCAGCATATTTTAATTGCCGGAAGAACGACACAAGGAGGACTCATTCCTGAGGTCGTTTGAAGTTGGGCCCCGAGTCCTTGCTTGATGCAATGACCCCATCCTGATAGTGTGGATCAAGTAATCACACTGAACTACACAAAATAACAAGTCCATTAAAAATTGAAACTTTTGATGGATCAAGTAATGAAACTGCACAGTTTGATTAGGCATCAAATTACCTGCAAGATAATACAGCTCAGCTCCGGCAATACAAAACCCTGAATGTAAAATTTGCTATGCTCTAAGAATAGATTCTAGAATAATAGATACTCTGAACAAAGGCAGAATTCCAGGATAACATACATCTCTGGGAGATAGTTCAAGGATTTGCTTCCTAATCGTGTTTCTGGCTTAAATCATAAAACAGAAGGCTGAGATTGACTTTTGTTGGCTTATGGATTTTCAGTGATGTTGGTGAGATTTTCCTGCTTTGGAACCTAATGCAAGACCAAATGCTCATCTGACTGAGCTAAGTTATCCCCACACACATGCAGAAACCATGTCCAAAGATTTTGCTCCTTCGCAGGTAAGCCAGTGCTGGACATTTCATACCAAAGGGTGTCTTCTCTCCTCTTCTTTCCATAGCAGTTACATCACAACATTGTGTGGGTTTGCATGTTTGTGCCGCACTCTGCTTTTCCTTTCATCCGTAGATAGAAAATAATGTGTGAACATCCAACTGCCTTCTTAGAGTAAACATGTGGGCTTACTTGTGCTTCTAAAGTCTTCTCAGGTCCATAGATCAGAATCCTCCAAGCTGTAACATTTTAAGATTCCTGCTTACTTTTTGTTTCACCAAGATTGATCACCAAGATAGAAAGCAATAATGAAAATCCCCAACACCCAATAGAGACACAGACAGCAATAAAAACCTCACCGTTTCTAACCCATTACAACTCTACCCAAAACTTTGGGGGAAAAAATGCCTTATGTTTCACTGTAATGACTTAAAGTTGTCCAAAGGCATACGATGATTGATGATTGTGCTGGCATGAGCTGACCACCCAGATACATGTACTGTACTGTATACCAGCAGGCTTTAACACAGCCATACACACTTGGCTCAACCAAGTTGAAAGCAACCCCGTTCCCTCCTTTTTTTTTTGCTTCAATTGCCATGCTAGTTCAGTACTTTTATAATGATAGGTAGCCCGCAAAAAGCTCTACTATATGCAGAAAAACCCATTAGATCGCTGATGAGCATTTTTTTTTACATAAATAGTGCCAAGCAGACAGTGACCCTTCACAGCTCTGATACTGCCAGATGATCCCATTCACACGTATTAGAGAGTGGTTCTGGAGCACAATCCTGTATATTGCCTCTGACCTGTCAGTTGAGGTCTCACAAGGCCATGCCAGGAACCACAGGAGGTGTTGATGTAGCAGGAGGAAGTGGGAACTGCGACTGGGATCAGAAAGAACTAGAGAACGGACACTCCCAAAAGTGCTGAATTCCCCACAGATATAAAATTCATATGTTGCGGTCAGTCACCTTTGCATCATTTATTCCTGATGATGGGAGGCGTGTGTCGGATATGAATTTGTTACATGCATGATTATATGCTCCAATTGTGAGTATTCTTAACGTGTTTATTTTAACAATAACCCGTACGTATTTCATGAGGAGAAGGTGCTGTCTTTTCTGTTGTTTTTTTCATATGTTCCTGGCAAGAAGGTTCTTCAGAAAAGAATCAAGTTGCAAGTGCTTACTATACTGATTTTAAAAGTACTTTTAGCTTACATGTTTTCTACTTGATGGCAGGTTCTTTTTTAAATGACTGGTGAGAGAACGCAGGGAGAATAGGAAGGCAATCCTTGGAACTACTAGTGGGAAGAACAGCAGTCAAACCAATTTTGCAAAGCTATTTGACCAGAAGAGATCAACCAGGAAATGTCGGATGTTACTGCTAATTGCCAAAGGAAAGAGACATTAGTGCCTATATGTAGCCAGTGGTAGCCCAATAGTTACAGGTAATGCTCCAGGTTTTAAATATCGCTTGCAATTGTTGAATTGTTTTCGAGCTCATAAGATGCAATAATGAGATAAAATCACCCGCTACTCCTTGTTGGGTAAGTACTGTGGCTGAATTCTGGTAACTGGTTCAAGGATTGGCCAATAGCGCACCCATCATTCCTTTTTGGAAATACTTGTCTGTCTAAGGCAAGTGGCATCTTAGGGCATTTCGAAGTGAAGGCACTTTGTCACCATTGGTGAATAAATTAGGGTAGATGACTACAGCTCCTTTCTTGAGAATAAAATATGTAAGCTACTACTATCATAAGAGAAATATGGAGGTTGCTAATGATGGCATCCTTTAAATGACAGTTGCCTGGTTTAGACTGGCTTCATTAATGGTAGCCATCAGATTTCTCACTTTAAGCTAGCTCTTCACACATATTTATTGACCAACCTTGGGTCAATGTTTAGGACCTTATGATGAGGGTATGCTGTCTATGGCACTATATGGCCACCTTTAGTCTGCACTTTTATAGCCATGAAAACTATACTAGTTGAATATTACAGAAGCTTCAAATCTTAAAAGACTGCCTCTGTTGCTGAGAGAATGAAATTGGGGTTACTGGCTTGTGAGAATTACTTATGGCATTTATTACTCACAAAGGAAAAGTCAACTTCCTCAGTCATTATTTCCGATAAAGCATGAATTATGGCACTGGTGAAAGACTGCCTCTGTAAATATGTATTAACTATGTCTCATGTCATTTATAGGACAGGATTAAGGAAATTAATATGCAGATTGTCTGACACAATCTACATTTGTGAATAGGAACGGATGAAAGCACAAACAAAGTAATCCATAGCAAACAATGAACATTATAAGATGGATTCTAATTGTTGCCATGGATAATACACCTCAAATTAACACTGTGCTCTTTGAACTTTTACTGAAGAAGCAATTTGTACATCAATCCACCTGTGCCTTGATTAAGCTAGCCAATTCCTCTGTAGGTGGGAAGGCTAGGAATGTCCTCTCAAGCAAATCCTTTTAAGGCAATGTTGCTGTATGAAGATATTCTATTTATGAGATTTTTATCTGGGGAAAGCATGAGAACAATCCATTGTGACATGTACAGTGGCAGAAGTATCCAGTGAGACAGGCAAGCCTGTGCATTAGTAAAAACAAACCATGTTGTGTTTTATTCTATATCCCCAAGGCATAAGGTCAGCCTGTAGCACTCAAAGCTTTCAACATCCTTTCGCCGGACACTTCTGTTGTGTATGGAGCACAGAAATGCATTTCATGACTTTTTTTCACATTTTATGCATAATTACTGAAAGTTTAAAACTGTCCTAGAATTTAAAAACAACCAAGACAGATGTACTAAATATCAAGTCAGGTGACATTCAGAAAATGTATTATTGCCTGTGGTGATTTTGGCTTACAAACTGAAAATGATGGAAATACGCACCATGCATTATTCATTTATATCTGTATTGTTTACTTTTAAATACTTTTTCATATACATATAGTTAGATCCGTATAAACAGGCACCATCATCAGAGATTCGTGCTGAATGAAATATATTTAAAGTAGGACTCTGCTAAGTATTCAAGTAAAATGTGTTATGTAAATTAGACATGACATTTGACACTTCTCCATACCTCTGTATGAGAAACACTTATCCTTATCCTAAGCAGCTTCCAGCATAAAATCCTCATATTCAATGAACGAAAGCGGAACCAGACGAAATATATTCTTAGTACTGTTAAGAATGAGGAAGAGCTACAGTCTCTGGTTTTGTTTGTGACCCCACTGGAGAGATTTCAACTCAAAAGAAATAGGAAAGTCAGAACACCTGTTCATGCCTAGATTTCTCCTCACATTAGGGACATTCCTTTCAACGTCCAGTTGTAATTTATGGACAGGAAGTGGGGATAAATCTTCCCAATGGTCCTATAGACAGTAGTTAAAATGTTACAGAGGCTCTAACCTTTCCCCTCTTTATCTAAAGCTGGCCATTTATGAATAATTCTTTTCGTTCAGTGGGATGGTCCAGGCTACTGTTTTCTCCCGGCTATTGTATTCTGACAGTGCCTGGTGTGTCAAAATACCCCAACAGTAACTGCAGCTGATTTTCTGCAGTTGTTCAGCCGAGAATTTGACAAACATTGATGGAAAAATTTATTTTTTACAAATGGAGGGGTGCCATTGGGACCATACACTGGTTAAATTCAGAATTAACTGTTGAGAGCTTACTATATATCTATACTCTAACAGCTCCTGAGTGTACATAACAGTATCAATCAACAGAGTCTAATAGCTGTTTAAATTCCTCTCATATATTTAAATATTACTCAGGCATATATACATAGTAGCTGGAGTGTTTGCTGATGACATATGTAAAATATATTGCCGGCATGACATGTAAGCTTTGCAACCCATACTGAGGGAATGGGAACGTTATATTATTTCTAGAAACATGATATGTGAGCTGTACTGTAGGTTTAAGTATAGGAAGTATGTTGTATCATTCGGAAACGCTAGAGGTACACTCGGGACATGGTATGTGGGCTGCAGTCACACAACACTATACACAACTCAATACTGGGAGCAGTATTGAGTTTCATGGGCATGAGTTGTTAGAAGAACTGTGATCTGTAGGACTGTGTTATGTACAACTATTACATGTGAATGGGGAGTAGGTGAGAGATCTTTAGATTTTAGAAGTAACCAGAGTCCTATGTACACAATATATACACAAACTCACTGATCCACTAGTACAGACCTAACTTACCCAGATATATTAAGACCACATACCCATATTCAGAATCAGTTGTAGTTGGCCCAATCATTTATATATTTGACTTTAAACACTATACATAAAATCCATAATTTTTTTTTATTGATTTGTGTAGTACCAACATATTCCAGTTGCTATACATACAACATTGACCTATTCGATTCGAGTAGCTAATATTCATTGAAAAGAGGCAAATATCTGTAACCACACAAACATGACAAGTAGCTAGAACTTGAGCAATTTTAGCTCTAATTTTTCTGATAATCGAAGCCCATATACTGTATGTTTAAGGCCTTTTTCGCAAGGCTGATACGATCAGGTCTGTCTGTCAGTTTTTCAGTCGGATCTGATCAGAAGCCCAACGGTAGTGTATTGGCAGCCGGATCTACACAGATGTGCGTCCGTTTACATCTGATTACCCCTGATTCCAGCCAGGTCTAGAAAATCAAATGGAACAGAGTTCCGTTTTGACTGACCTGATCATGATGGATCAGGGATAATCTGATGTAAATGGACATACATTTGACTCCCCATAGACCTAACATGGGTCTGGTATGTCCAGTCGATGGAGGAAAAAACTGGGCAGACATGGATGTCACAACGGTGACATCCATTCTGAACTGCTCTGAGAACAGATCCCCTGCTGATTGGAAATGACAGGCGCCCATGTGAAAAGGGCCTTAATCTTTAACCTAAGTGTATTATGATTTATATTAAATCTATATAAATGCATTATTTAAAGTGTGTGTATCATACTGGTTTTATGGCAGTGAAGATAAATATATAATGATTAAAAGGCAGATGTACAGTATATTGTAACTGAATGAGATTAAGGCCCCATTCACCTAAAAATCCTATTAACTTTGTATGGCCCCTGTTCACACCTGAGCACTCAAGCACCTTTAGCAAAATACCCAGCTCTCCAAAAAGAACCTCTTTTCAGGCAGATTCAAGCATTTTTGCCTCATAGACTTCATTGGGAGTATCTGGAAAAAAGCTTGACAAATGCATTTTCCAGGAGCTCCCGTTTAAAGGTCTATAGTGCCAAAAATGTTCGATTCTGCTTCTGTACCACAAGTAGTGCTTGAAACACGTGAAAATAAAGCCTGTAAATCGCCTGGCTATGCTCATGCGTTGGTGTAAATGCAGCCTTCATTTGCCAAAGCATTATACTGTATATCATAAACAACTGACATTTTTTTCAATGAAATACTCGTCTTAAGGTTTTTTGAAGTTGAGGACTCAGGGGACAGATCAAAGACAGGGAGAGGTGCACTAGAGTCTTCTGAACTCAGCTCCGGAGTCTTGGTCTGACTCAAGGTGAATGAAGCGCAGTGAGCACTGCTTCTCTCTGGGTCTCTAAGAAACAAATGATGTAGTATGTCCCACAGGGCCTAATATCTTCTAGCCCTTCACCCTCGGTACCCACACTTTAGGCCCTAGGCTGTGTCAGTAGAATACCGAATGATTGTGTCACTCTTTGTGGACATGTTTCTGGTGATGTCACAATGGTACTGACTGTGTCACTGTGAACATGTTTCTGGTGCCATTTGTTGCCCACATATTGTTACTTTTGTGCACTTATTTCACACATATTGTCACAATTGACTGTTTTCTGTGTATTGTATAATGCATATTTTAATGCTCCAGTTTTGATTAATTCCCCACAAGTTTTAACATTTGGTACAGATTGTCCCTATCCATCAGGACTTACCCTTAAACGTGCTGGCATGTTTCATGGACAATAAGTAGGATATGATTTAAAAGCAACTTCAGACTTTCCTGTTTGGTGTTCTTTGACTAAATCTGTAAAACTGACACATTAAACTAAACTCAAAAACTAAGGGGACTATTCACAAAGCTGCCGAAGGCAGCCGAGTGAATAACCCAGCCGAAGTGAAGTGAGCCGAACCACGTTTGGCTATTCACTCCAGCTCAGTACGGCTGATTTCAGCCGTACATTGGCTGAAATCAGTCGTACATCGGCTGCACTTCGGTCAGCCGAACATGCAGAGTGCAGAAGGACTTCGACTCACCCGATCCAACATGTGGACTGGCTGAGCCAAAGCTCTTGGCAGCTCACCCGCTGCCGTTCGCCCCTATTCACCGAACGGCAGTGAGTAAATAGCCAAATGCCGCCTAGCGGCATAAATAGCCAAATGCCGCCTAGCAGTATTTGGCTCGGCTATTCTGCTCGGTACCTCTGTGGAACCGAGCAGAATTTTAAAAAATCAATGAAAATAGTCGGAAAAAAAGGTTGAAAAAATGTAAAACATGTACATAAAAACAGTAAAATGTAAAAATAAAGATGAAAAAAAACAAAAAAAACCCCAATTGGGCGGGGCTAGCAGTGACAGCTAGCTCCACCCAACTGTTTCCTATTGGGCAGCACCTGCTAGAGTCTTCTAAACACATGAAAATAAAGCCTGAAACACGTGAAAATAAAGCCTGTAAATCGCCTGGCTATGCTCATGCGTTGGTGTAAATGCAGCCTTCATTTGCCAAAGCATTATACTGTATATCATAAACAACTGACATTTTTTTCAATGAAATACTCATCTTAAGCTTCCACTGTTTCCTATTGGCCAGCAACAGCTAGAGTCTTCTAGCAGGTCCCGGCCAATGAATAATGACTGGACCAGTTGTTATTGTTTAAGGACAGTTCAGAATCTCCAGGTCATTTAGGGATGCTGATCTGTCATTACAACTGTACGGACCCGGCCGTGAGATCACGGATGGTTTCGCCCAGCTGTCATTCGCCCCGCTTTGGTTGTCACTTCAGCTCAGTCTGAGCTGCTCGGTCGCCTTCGGCTGCTGTACAGGCTATTATGAATAGCCTGTACAGCAGCCCTTCGGTTCAACTGAACTGAAGGGCTCCGGCAGCCGAGGAGAGCCGAAGGATCTGCCGAAGCTAGGGCTGGATCCTTCGGCTCCTTCGTGAGTAACCACCTAAATGTCAAAAGAAGTAAGTAAGACTTAGGGCTCCAATGCACATTTTTGGCTGCCCTCCCCTAGCATTTAGCAGCAGAGACGCAGACAAACAATCCGCCACAGCTGGGCGGGAAGATAATTTGTGACCAGAGCAGTGACACAGCAGGGTGCATCCATGTCACATTATCTGTCAAACACTGGGGACACATAGAAGGTAATTTATCAAAACCGGAGCAGTTGTCCATGGCAACCAATCAGCTTCTTTCATTTTAAAAGCTTAATTGAACAAACTGAAGAGAGGAGCTGAATGGTTACTATAGGCAACTGCTCCAGATACTGTCTGATTGAGTTTTGATAAATTCCCACCATAGTGTGCACTTTATACAGGGGCTCTACACTCCACCATGCAGAATAGTTTGCCTGCACTTTTGTAAATTTCAACAAAATTGTGTAGGACAATAAAGTGATGGAGGTGGGAGGTACAGAACCAACCCTGGCCTCCACAAAATAGACTTTTGGTTGCAGCAGGGACTGATATGACCAGGCTTTCTATTGCAATATGTATGCTGCTCTTTATGTTCACTTTTTGGTACCTCATGCCTAATCTGCATAACTATAGGATGCTTATAAGCTCCTTTAACTGGACTGCATTATGCCTTTGTATTATTTTAGGCTTTTAGAGAGAGAGCAATAAAGAGATAGACATACAGCCAGACAGATAAACTGTCACTAGTCACTAAAGAAATATGTTACAGCAAGGTCGCACTCCTGACACTAACAATGGCAGGGTTAATAGACTTCAAAATAAAATAAAATGCTACACTTTTATATCGTAAAAGCCATTAACGCCGTGCATCTTCCTCCTCTGAAATTAAATGTTTTTAATAAGCATGTGCCAGCGAGTGAGTTCATTTGCATCTACAAAACCGACCGCCTCATGCAAAAACCGAGCAGCAATTCCAGGTCACAGAGCTGCCTGTCACAACTGCAAAGAATTTGTTTTAGAGAGTTCACTGAAAACAATAGCAAGGCGACAGGCTTTAGTGCAGCGTATCATTAATGCAGACACAAACTAGTAGCAACATCTCAGAGTCAGACAGACAAATAGTATCCTTCAAAGAGTTAATTAGCACTTACCATAGTGCACCATGGGAATGGTCTGATTGCCAGTGCTGGAGGGTGCATTATAGATCACCACTGCGTCTGCACCGTTACTGGCAGCTAAGAGTATCTTTTCTGAAAATGTGCAATTTCCCCTTTCAATGAGGGCGACCCAGGGCTTTATCTTGGTAGAGAATTTGGTGCTGGGATCACAGGCTTGTAAGTTCGGTGAAATAGGGATGCCTACAGTTCCTTGGGCACCAGCTATACGTGAGTTGAGTCCATATAGGCCGCACTCGCAGTACAGTATTACAGTGGAGTTCTGCTGGGGATTAAAATAGGATAAATTCACATAGGCATTGGATTCCACAGTGCCTCCGCCTTTCCCCTTTAATAAAATTCCTGCGATCAGCAGCCAGTGGAGGGTAGATTCAGTCTTCCCAGTCATATCTTCATCTGTGAAACTTTAAAACAAAGGTGTGCGAAGAGATTTCATAGAATAATTAGCATTGAGTGGTCACACGCACACTCCTCCTGGTATAATATTCCTCTACTGCAGGCTGGAGTTTCACTGCTGTGCAGGTAACTGATACCGCTTGAAGCAACATAAACCTGGGAGGTGACATTCTCCATTCCACCTGCCTTATCAAATAAACCCTTGACCAGTACAACCAGCCAAGCTGACTTCAATGTAAATAGGAGCCTTTTCAGAAGACAGTGTCTGTTCACTGACAGGTGCATACATTGGTGTCCATGCAAACAGTACATCTGTATTCAAGACTATGGAATCAACTATTTCTTTTTCATTTAGTAAACTGTAATGTAATGGTAACAGCTCATAAAGTAGTCATCTCAACATTTATTTATTTTATTACGCTAAACTGTGAACACATAAAATTATCTCAATGCAGTTTTAGAAACAAATAAGATTAATGGAGTATCTATACCTCTAACTAACATGTAGAGGATCTGAAAATGTTGGGGGCCGTGTGACCACACCATGGTGGTGTAAACAACCTAACTCCCTCAAGCAGGGTGGAAACAAATAACACATTTTTCTGTTTGGTTTATTAGATAAGTTAATGTGCATATTAATAGCTTTGTCATGGCCAGAAATTGGGACAGATTGTTTTTTAGATTAATTATAGAGATCTGAACATCTCTTCTATTGAAACAGAAAGAGAAGGTTTTTGTTTAGAGTAAAGTTCTTTTTGAGATGGCTTTTAAAGTAATCTGTACTTCGCTTATTCACATACCTCACGACTTTGTGAAATAAGAAAAAAGGACACATTCTTGCACAATGTATGTAGGTAATGGACTCACTCCTGCCACATCCCAATTATGGAGCCCCCCAAAAAATAATAATATGCAAAAAATTATTGTTTAAACCAACAAGGTTCCCCCAATGCTTTTCTTTTTTCTGTGTAGTATAACACAAAAAAAAAGGTAGTTCAATACATTAGACCAAAATGAAGGACAACTGAGAAGGAAAGAGGGGCAGATGGGCTTTGTTCCAAATGAGGGAAAGACTCTTTATTTGAGGGACAGTTGGGAACGATATATTCATGGCAACATACGTGTTTTGCTGCAGGACTACTCTGCAGTTTGTACATACCTTCTGCATGTTTCTATTTGCCCTCTGGAACACTGGAAAAACTGCTACAGAAGAACATGGTGATCTCTCCCCTTCCTCCCTCAGTGCAGTGCCCAGTCATGTATGGGCAGGGGTGGGGTCCTTAGCCCCCTGTGCAAGATCCAACTCAGCCCAGAACTTACACAGAAATTTTGAGGGGGGGATTTATCATTGCTACAGATCTAAACAGCAGGCGAGGAAAAAGTGTCCTGCGTGCTAATATTTTGGACCTGTGCAAGACCATATAACAATGTGCTAGAAAACAAATCTTTTGATATGGATCTTGGTCCACATCCATACCTTCCAACTGTCACTAATTTGGAAGGACTATGCTTTATTTTAAACCAAATCCCTGTATCTCTCTCCTCCTTAGTTGTCCCTCTTGTTGGTCTGATGTACAGATAGCTATGAAAAGGTTTTATTTAACTTCCAAAAGTTTTATCTTACCTTTATCTTATCTCTTATTATCTTGTTTGCGGTTTTGAAAAACCAGTATACAGGAAAAGTAGAGGTGAAATAAAAACAATTTGGGGATATAAAACCAATTATTTTTGGCATATAAATTCTTAATGGTCCACATAACTGGAGGCATGGCAGGTGTGTGTCCAATGCCTAAATACATAGGGGGGGGGGAATTCATCAAAACTGGAGCAAACAGAATCTAGAGCAGTTACCCATGGCAACCAATCCGCATCTTTCTTCAGTTTGATCAGGTAAGATTTAACAATGAGAAAGAGAAGCTGATTGGCTGCAGTGCAAATCTGCTCCAGTTCTAATAAATTCCCCCCATTGTGCTGAAAGGTGGGATTCTTTCTCATCTCAGAAAGTTGGGAGATATTCACATCCAGGTAGGGAACATTGACATATTTCCTTATTGAGGGTGGCCATTTTTAGATGGGGAGTGTCTAATACCTTGATTTTAAATGCCTTTCAAATTAATGCATGGGGGCGTGTTTATCCTCTTTGAATGCGTAAACAGTTTGATTACTTTTGGGTATTTATTTGCGGGAGAGCTTTTTTTTCTTCTGTTTCTTGTGTTGAGGTTAGAACCTGTTGGCCCTGTTTGCAAATGTATTTTGTATTCTCTGCCTGTATATACTTGTGTATCTGTAAATAATGCAAAGGGGTCTAGCCCTTTCCTATTCTGTCCAATAAAGACATTTTGGCTGGAGCTGGACATTAAAGTATATGTGAACCCCAACAATGAACTGCTATTATTTGCTTATTTTTGATTTGTTAAATCTATCATTGAAAGTGTTTTGTCATATCTGTTCGATAAGTGCAGAAATCTTGTGAACTGATAACTTCCTGTGCTCTCTGCCTGTGCACAAGGAGGGGTTATGGAGATGAGGAGAGGTCCGTGTTCTTTGAAATCCATCATAAAAGAAGCAGACAGGGCCAACACTACACACTTAAGAATGCAGAGCTGTTTTATCATGTGAAAAAAGAAGGTAGTAGCACACTATAGCTTTGGGAAAATATATTTATCTGTACTTGTAGCATGTTGAAAGGGATAAAAAAAAGAGGAAATGTGTATATATTCCATAAATGTACTAATATGATTTATTTTTATTTTATAATGACATACGTTTTAAGGTCAGTATAGCTATTTCACAACCAGGTATACTTGAAATAACTGGGCAGTGAATGTACACTCCAAACATATTCAGATCTTGCATTTAAATCAAATGCCAGAAAACCTTTATACAGAATCCAGATAATTTTTTGAAGGACTTTAAGAGGCCCAGTGCAAATATTTCACTCATGCCAGGTTCCCTCTAGTGCTCTTCAACATAGGCAATTCTTGATTGCTGCTTGACCAGAAATTGCTGATTCTGCCCTGCAGCTGATTGAAAAGAATGTAATAAATGCAAGTGAATTTAACACACTACAGAGGTTACATAGGTCCATGAAAATCCTAAATGATTATAATGCTTTAGGATCTTTTAGCAAAATTCCTTTCAACCTTTTTGCAAAGCCAACTATCACTCCAATGCCAGCCATCTCCAGTGTCGGCTTTTGTATTTAGAGAGCCACAGACCCTATGATTAAATAACTGAACAATGACTGCCTCTGACAGGATGCAGTCTCTGTCGTCTGAGAGTTTTCATCCAGGGCATTCGATTTATAGATCGACTTTTGTCAAGCCAGGTGGTGCTGACATGGCCAATCACGGCCTGAATTTCCTCTAACAGCAAGAATGGTCCAGAATTCTCTGGATGCTCTATGACCAGCTTAAGAGGTAATGGATATTTTTATTTGAAGAAATTGTTTATGTAGCAGAGTGTTAAATTCTTCAGTACCAGGCCTTGTCATTATTGCTGCAAAGCTATTATTTTGGAGAAAGACATTTTCCTGCACACAGCTGACTTTGTGTTCAGTAATCCTACTGAGGGACCCTGCAGACTGGCTTTGGAAACTGTCAGGGTACAAATATGGGGATTTTCCATTGTGGACACGTTTTTAAAGATGCAGCTGTCATACCTTTCTACCTCCACTGGCTTCTGAGCCTCTGACATAGAACAAGTCTGTACATATTAGTTGTGGCTAAGGATGAGTTTTGAAACATCTTCAAAAAATTAGGTGTGTAACAGAGACACCTATTTTTCTGGTCTAACATGTTCCCTGCACAGCTCTAGGTGTTACTCAGTAGGGGTGTGTTGGACTGCTACAGAGAGACCCCTGCTTCTACACAGAGTCCTTTTCTGCATCTTTTTGCCTGGGGAGACGATTTTGCACTTGCGCAGGGACCAGTTAGAGACATAGCAGTAAGCCATTCAACTGGTATCTTCTTGCTGCACATTCAGTTCACCTAGACTAGCAAATGTAATAGGAAAATAAATATGCCCCTTAATGTACTAAATGCACATGAGGGTTGTAGCTGCAGAGCTGTAGGATATGACTCTTCCTGCATTTAGCTTTAATTGAATGCTCTATGAGAAAGTGAATTTAAATGAAGGAAGGCCAGTGGACATGGTCTACTGGATTTTGCTAAAGCATTCGATACAGTACCCCATGGACACTTAATTTACAAACTATGGTCATTAACAAAATGGTATGTACTGTACATGGATATAAAACTGGTTACAGGAACAGTTACAGAGAAAATCGATAAATGTCTCATTTTCTAGATGGTCTAGGGTTGTGTGTGCCATGCTACAGGGTTCTGTCTTAGTGCCAATGCTGTTCAATCTGTTTATTAAAAATCTCAAGGTTAGTATTAATAGTTCATTTTCAGTATTAAGAAATGTAAAGCTATTTATTTAGGAGCTCCTTTGCAAAAATAGGTGATAGAAAAAGATCTGGGGGTCCTATAGACAGCAATAGTATGCAATGCCAGGTTGTGGCTAACAAAGCCAGCGACTACTAGCATGCATAAAAAGGGTATTTACTCTAGAGACAAATCCATAATTCTGCCACTTTACAAAGCACTGGTTCCACCTCATCTTGACGTGTCAGGTTGTGGTCATCGATCAACAGGAAACATGTCCTTAAGGCCAGAGAAGGGTGAAGAAATAAAAAAAAAAATGAGCTGGAGAACCTAAACTATGAGGAAAAATTGTAAAAATACGATTTTGTACTCACCGTAAAATACTTTTCTCTCCGTTCATTGAAGGACACAGGCAACAGATCGTAGATCCTGAATGGTAGGGTAATATTACAGGGACCGCAAAAGCGCCTCAGCCTTCCTATCGGAAGGATCCTTAAAGAACGGAGAATCCTCCACCGGGATAATCGTGGCCTCGTTTAAATGAGAGACCGGCGGGTCCACCACCGGTGGCGAAGACCACTTAGACACAAAATCCTCCCCAAAAGGATAGTGAACCGAGAACCGTCTCGGAACCGCAGAGGACGTAGTAGGCCGTCTGCAGGTGGCGATATTACCCTACCATTCAGGATCTACGATCTGTTGCCTGTGTCCTTCAATGAACGGGAGAGAAAATTGTATATATCCACTCTGGAGAAAATGCAGTTAGGAAGGGATATGATTGCAATGTACAAATTGTTTATTGATGATGGCAGAATCAGTAATAAACTGTTTACGCTAAGGTCCCTAAAGAAAACAAGAGGCCACCACCAAAGTCTATTCTCAAACTGTGAAGAGGATTCTTTCTGTCCAAACAGTAAAACCTCCTTCCTCAGGTAGTGGTATCAGCTAAGAGTATAGACATATTTAAAAAATGTTTCGATGATTTAGCGACCCATATAGCGTGTCACACACACACGTTGAACTGAATGGACTTGTGTCTTTATTCAACCCTAACTCTGTAACTGTGTAAATTTGTAGTCCACCCCTCTGTTTTTAGTTTTAGTTAGAGAGAAGCCCTCAGTTCTATTTGAACAGCCTGGGCTCTGCTATCTGTTATGCCTGATTGCCCTTTCAGGAGACCATTCTCCAAATGTTGCTTGGAGAGTCCACTATGGGCCATAGGCTGTCACAGCTGTTACGTAGGTGAAGGTGCATTTTTGCGCCCCCACAGACGCCCTCAGGAGGCTGCATATGCAGACTTATGGTAGCGCTAGCCCTCCATAGACATCCCATAAAGCAGCAGTCCAATACTAATAGGAGATCTATGATATCCATGTTACAAGTCAAACCAATTATCCAGAACCATTAAGAAAAAACAAAGACCCATCAGCTACTAGCACCCTATATGTGAAGCCACAAGCAATGACACCCCAAATAGTTTACTGGAGAGCACCCCTATACAAAAACACCCCAAAGTCCACCACTTCAGAAAGCATAACTAAGATGTCCATGTTACAGCTCACACTGAAAAGAACATTTGGGAAAAGAATGACCATTATCTACTGAAGTCGATGCCTGTGACTATAAAGTCACAGGCATCGATTGAACTGAATGGACTTGTGTCTTTATTCAACCCTAACTCTGTAACTGTGTAAATTTGTAGTCCACCCCTCTGTTTTTAGTTTTAGTTAGAGAGAAGCCCTCAGTTCTATTTGAACAGCCTGGGCTCTGCTATCTGTTATGCCTGATTGCCCTTTCAGGAGACCATTCTCCAAATGTTGCTTGGAGAGTCCACTATGGGCCATAGGCTGTCACAGCTGTTACGTAGGTGAAGGTGCATTTTTGCGCCCCCACAGACGCCCTCAGGAGGCTGCATATGCAGACTTATGGTAGCGCTAGCCCTCCATAGACATCCCATAAAGCAGCAGTCCAATACTAATAGGAGATCTATGATATCCATGTTACAAGTCAAACCAATTATCCAGAACCATTAAGAAAAAACAAAGACCCATCAGCTACTAGCACCCTATATGTGAAGCCACAAGCAATGACACCCCAAATAGTTTACTGGAGAGCACCCCTATACAAAAACACCCCAAAGTCCACCACTTCAGAAAGCATAACTAAGATGTCCATGTTACAGCTCACACTGAAAAGAACATTTGGGAAAAGAATGACCATTATCTACTGAAGTCGATGCCTGTGACTATAAAGTCACAGGCATCGACACCCCAAGTCCATTACCATGGAGCACCCCAATACAAGGACCCCCCCCCCATATATCTTCACTAAAGAAAGCATAACATCACATAACAAGTTACCTTAAACTGATGTTTAACGGCTTCAGGAACACCTAAGGTTGATAAAAGGCAGCATCCTGAAGCAGTTTTACCAAGATCATGACTGCTGCAGCCATTTAAAAACAGCCGGCAATGGACGTTTCATATACAAGCAATCCGGTGGTTATACAGCCACCTGCTCGCTTGTACGGTGCTACCGAGGGTGCCTGCCCCGCTGTCCCCTTCGATTGATCCTCTAATCACTGGACCCGGATGTTATGTGTATTACATCACTTCCGGCTTCACTCTATAATTTCTCTGGCTGCTAGTCATATTCACTTTTCATGTTTTTTTGCTTGCGAATTCGTCTATTGTAGAATCGACCAATTACAGCAACAAAATACACATTTTATAATATATATACATATTCATCATGTGTCCTGATGAGCCCTGGGATATCCATTGTGGCTGCTGAAAGGTTGATCGTGGCAAAAATTCTGCGTAATATGTTAGGAGGCCTTACACTGACCAGCAATGTAACAAAGGCATTCACACAGACTAGTAATGTAACAGAGGTATTCACACTGACCTCCAATGTAAAGGAGGTATTCTCACTGATGTCCAATGTAAAAGGAGGTATTCTCACTGACCGCCAATGTAAAGGAGGTATTATCACTGATCGCCAATGTAACAGAGGTATTCTCACTGACCGCCAATGTAACAGAGGTATTCTCACTGACCAGCAATATAATGAAGGTATATACCCCTCCACCACTATTTTTTTGAAATACCAATATACAGTATGTACATACACTTAAACATACCTTTTCCCTGCAGTTTTTAGGCTGATCACATGGCCTTTTTCTTCCTTAACAGCACTGGTGGGTGGTACTTCATTATATGCCATATCACTTAGTCACGATATTTACATATGAATGAGTCACGGCTTCTTGATATGCAAATATAATGATGGGTGACAGCTCCAGGCACGGTGCGGGCTCCCTGTCGGCTCCGGAGGAGGAGCAGACACAGCAAAGGGAACTGGGGGCAGGGTCAGACTATAGAAGCCGAAGTTTAGAGCCCCATCCACAGAGTTGCTTCTATGTGTGTGAGGCGGTGTTTTTCCTACCCCCCGTGTGCGCACCCTCAGCAGGCAGCTGCTTGTGCTGCCTTGTGGTGGCGCTGCCTCTGGCTGTGGGTAGAGGTATTGTTAATGAACTAGGCGCACAAAGCTTATGCATTGTCCTATTTTAATGAACTATCTGTGAATCTCATATAGAGGACGTTACAGCATTGCCCCACACACACAGCCCTTTGAAGAAGTCACATGATGAAACATGTCAGGGAGGAGGAGTCTATTGATGTTTCTCATACTCAGAGGATTGTGAAGTGATTTTAATATGGATTGTCTGTAAGTGCAACTTTTATATGAATAAAACAATTTGTAATCTACTGCACACTGGAAGCCCCCCTTTCCTTTTTCCCATGTCTTGTGAATGGAAACCACATATATAAAGGCTGGATATCAGATATAAGATCGGTAGTAGGGGAGTTGGATCCTGCGGTAGCCCCCCATACACTAACAGATCAGAGGAACAAGCCTGAGGAAGCTGCTTATGATCTATATTGTATTATGAACGAAGAGTCTACTAAATATCTGGCGAGTGCACCCTAGAGCACAATAAGGATTGTAGAAACAGAAGGATCAGAAAATCACCTGTGGATCTGAATATTGCCGTTCATTTGTTTCGATTGACTGTTTTGTTGTTCCCCTAATCTCAAGTGTGGGAAATGTGAACATTTTGATCTAACAGAGGGAATTTTATATTTGAAATCTGGAAGTCAGTTAAACTATATAGATTCCACGGTGGCTATAAAATAAGTATGTATATTTGGCTCACTTACCAATATGGTTTATGTTTGTTGTTTTAATTAATTTATTAACACTGAATGGATGCAGAGATGAGCCAGAACAGTTGATACACTTTTTCTATTGTTTCAGCTGAGCGCAACATAGAAGTTATTTAATGAATGTGCTTTAACTGTGAAATATGATTTGAAATAAAAATTGAGATTTTGCTCTCAGATAAATAAGGCAAGCAAGCAGGCTCCTGGCTGTGTTATAGTGATTATGGATTCTTGCAAATACCTGGAATAACAAGTCCTATAATACACAAAAATGTATCCTGTAGTTAATCATTACAACAAAAGCTGTAGGAAGCCAACAAGAAAATCCATGTCTAAATCTCTTCCTGACCATACAGCTTCACTGTCTCGTACATCAATATTAAACACTGATACCTGCTGTTTGTTGATATGCTTATACAATCTGCAGCTTTTACCAAGGTGGTTTTAATACATATAATTAGTTCCCTAAAACTGCTCCAGATTCTGTGAAGCCATTTATTTATTTATTTTACTTAGCTACTGTCTGTCACTTACAGAATGCACTTTTACAGTGGAGGGTAAAAATCAAAGGCTACCCAGGACAGAGTGGCCACTAGCAATACCAATAGCTTATCAGTGTTTTCGGTAACGGGCAGCCAGGGAGGGATTTCAGCTATAATAATTTATCAGGTTTATCCTCTTTCAAGGATCTTGGGTACTTGTTTCTTGTTTTAAAATAAATGACAGCTTGTTAAATCTAAAATTATAATATACACCAATGAGATCAGATAACACAGTGACATACCATAGGTGGGATATGCAGTGATAGTTCCTTGTCTAACCATGTGTGATATTTAGCACTGGCTATCACCCAGCTAGGTGTGGGGGGGGGGTGCTTATTATTTATGTCTGGTATATAGATGCCAAAGGATGAACTCCCACTGTTCAAATATAAATTGTGTGAGCAAAGTCTATAAAACTATAAATCTAAAACACAAAAATGTAGTCCACTCCAAACTGAAATCCAAGTCATAAGAAGACATTGTAAAGTGAAACCTTCTGCAAGCTTCTAATACATCTTAGGAATGCCAGGAGTAAAATCATCAAGCTGAAATGTACCCATCCTATCCCCTTCCGCACCCATTGCAATGTTACAAAAGAGAACCTTATCCCTTCTGGTGCATCTTCTGCAATTTTAAAGAAGCTAAGCGCCAGCAATGAAAGTTGGATTTTAAATGTAGAAAGCTTGCAGCTGGAGTCCCTGGAGGAAGCCAATAGGACCATTTAACCCATCCGCTCCCAACTTTAAGGAATAAGTGCAAATTCAGGCAGAATGCAGCATTGGATGTAAACAACAGAGACCTTGGCCATTGGATCTCACTAACTACTCATCTGTGAAGGAGGAGGGTGGGGTCAGTTATTTTAGCCCAAATGAACAAAAAGGGTAAGTGCACTTTGTTTTAAAATCAGGGATTTAATTCTGGAACCAATGCAGCTGCCTTCAGGTGACTGGACACTGGCATATTAAAGCTTCCAGGACAGCTCTGTATAACCCCTTCCATTCCAGCCTGCACACGTTTTGTGGCATACAGTACAAGAGCGGATCATAGAAACCACAGGGGAGGGTCTACTGACTTGCGATGTACTCCCAAGAAACACATTTTTGCAGACAAGATAATATAAAAAAAACCTGTTTTCTTGATTTTACCTCAGAGGACATAGGGAGTTATTTCTGGGACTAATGAAAAACAGTCCAAAAGAGGGTAAAAAAAAAAAGGCCAAGAAGCACTAACGCTTCTTGTAGAGTGAGCCTTAACCAGAATGAGGTGAGCTTTAACCTTCAGTTCATAGACCTTTGTGTGAGTTCGACACATCCAACTAGTGATAGTGGAACGGGAAGCCAGCTTCCCCATGTGGTGGCCCTCAGGAATCAAAAAGGGAATCAGACTTGTTAATAGAAACTGAAGCAGGGATATTGTACAGCCTGCCTGAACCACATGCAAATAGTGGAGGGGAAACTTGTTTAAGTAGTTTTGGTGCAGGACAAAAGCATTGCAAAAATAGGATTTTTGAACTCGCAGTAAAATCCTTCACTCTGCGTTCATTGAAGGACACAGCGGCGATCGAAGATCTGGAACCACAGGGTTATAGCGCCACCCGCGGGGGAAGGACGCTAGGTACAAAACAATAGACAAAAACCAGCCCAGGGTAAGCCTCTGCTGCTGGCCAACCCCCCAACTAAGGTCCCAGTAAGTAACAAGCAGTAAGGACAACACTCCCACATATACAGAGGGCAGGTGCTATGTCCTTCAATGCATGCAGAAAAAAGGATTTTACGGGGAGTACAAAAATCCTATTTTCTTTTCCGTTCGTTGAAGGACACAATGAAGAAGATGGAAGATCTGGGACCACAGGAATGTCACAAAGCAGTGCAAAATGAGGGATGGGAAGAAAACTATCGCCCACAGAAAAAGTTATCTCGTCTGAAGTGCCACTTGCAAAACCTTGTGTTCGAAACTTACGTCCGCAGGAGGCCAAAAGATCAACCTTGTAGAACTTGGAAAAGGCATGAACAGAAGACAAAGTGGCTGCCTAACAAACCTGGGAAACTGAGGCACTATGACGAAAGGCCCAGGACACCCCGACAACCCTGGTAGAATGAGGCGCAACGGGAAAAGGAGGTTATCACCCCCTAATAGCTTAGGCCTGAACAAGCATGTTACAAATCCAATGCGAGATGGTAGCAAAAGATGCAGCCTGGCCCTTCCGGGAACCATCCGTGACCACGAACAGAGAATCCATTTAATGAAAAGATACAGTAGCATCCAAATAGACACGAAGCACTCGGACAACATACAGACAATGGAGAGCCTTCTCCTTCCAATGGGTAGGCCTCGGTCAAAACAACATTTCCATTAAGTTGAAAAGCTGAAATGACCTTAGGAAGAAAAGATGGCCTGGATCTGAGCACTGACTTGTCTCTACGAAGAAACAAAAAACCGGGACTTGCATGACAAGGTTGCCAGCTCCGAAACTCTCCAAAGGGAGGTAATAGCCACTAAAAAGGCCACTTTTTGAGACAAAGTCAAAAGCGGAAACTCCCTCAAATTTTCAAAAGGAGACTTCTGCAACACGTAACGATAAGCGTAACCCCGCACAAAAGTACACACCAAGGAATTGGATGCCAAAAGCCGCTTTCCGGCCAGAGCCGAAAAAGGTTATCTTGTGTGAGTAGTTTCAGAAGGATATCTCTGAGGAGGTCCAAACATCCATCTAACATTTGCTAACATCCAAGAGATTCAAACCCTCCTTTTGAATATGAGTATTGATAAAAAAAATGTAATAGAAAAAGCAGTTAAAAACAGCACAGGCTTCGGAAAAAGCAGACATGTTCACAACACATGTAAGGAGTTACCATATATACTCGAGTATAAGCCGTCCCGAATATAAGCCGAGGTACCTTAGCAGCAGTGACGCGACGCCCGGCGAGGTAAGTAAGAAGAAATGACGCTGACTCCAGTATAAGCCGAGGGGGCACTTTTCAGCAAAAAAATGGGCTGAAAATCTCGGCTTATACTCGAGTATATACGGTATGTGAAATCTGTCTGCAGTGCATTAGGCAACTCAAATGAATGCAGGTTGAATGGACTTCACCATAGCTGCAGTGTTTGCCAGATGGCATAAGCATAGCCAAGTGAGGTGACATCAGCATGAGGAGATGGTAGCGTCTCGAAGGTCTTGAGTGCAGCTGCTGTGCTGAATTAGTCGCCCCCACACCCGAAAATGACAGTGGTGAGGGTCCTGAGCAGGGAATTTGGGTGTGCATATCTTGCTTCAGTGGGCAAGAACTCAAAACAAGCTTGGGGTAGAAAGGGGGGGAGATTGGGGGGAGTCATTTATTGCCTGGAATGGGGTTTTAATATTTTATGTTGCCCAGCATTTTCCTTCTTTCAAACGAAGGGAAACTTACTTTATTTCACAATCTTTTATCAACATAGGCTATATATCAAACAGCATTTATAGAGGCACACAAAAGAGTAAGGACCCATTTACAGTTTTGTATTGTGGGAACGCAAAGAAACACGTTAAATGCAGTGTTGCCATGACTTTTCAACGGCACCCCAGCACACTAAGGCAATGCAAATGCGATGCAGTGCGCTGCAGTACACTGCATACTATAGTGTGCGGTATAATTAATTTTGGTGGGTTGGCATCCCATCATTTTCATATGGTTAAAACACAGGTGCATTATTGCATTGCACAAATGTAAATGGGACCCCAAAGATTTTCACGCAGAGCAAAAAACACTAACTCAGAAATACCTTTTGGCCTCACAATTTAAAAAAGAAAACAAAAAACAGAAGCCACCTTGTACATGCACTTTTAAATAAAAAGTTGCAAAATGGAAAAAAAGTACAACAATGCATCATGAATAAAGCAATTTGCCACAGTTAAAGTTGAACTCCTGTCAAACAGATAAACACACAGTTGTCACTAACAAAACACACAAAAAACACCATATATGAACTGCACAGGCTTGACTGCAACAATACTATTACTTGGTAGTGATAGTAATATTGCGGTTGAACTGTTCCAATTATTCATGGAGGTTTTTCTTAGTAGGTATAAGAATTATTACTAACTCCACTTCTGATTCTTTTGATGTTTCTAAAATGTAAATACGCATTTCAAATACATATATTAGATCTGTTTAACCCAGGGTTTGCATTTTTGTACAGCTAACCCAAACATTTTCAGTCTCCCAGAGTTCTTCTGCAAAGTGGATTACATTAGGCTGATACCAAGTCAAGTTCATGTACTTACAGTACTTGTATTAAAAAAATATATATTTTATCATTTTTAATGAATACATTAAATTGGTGTATTTTTATATCTGCATGGAGTTCAGCTCCAGCCTTCTCCCTCTAACTAAATTCGATATCCTCTTGCTGGCCCGGTGATGACCCACAAATAAGGAGCAAGTCTGTGACAGCCTGAACCCACAGGAAGGGGTTGAATGACTGCCAGTGGAAGTGTTGCTCCTTATTTGTGGGTCATCGGACCAGCCTAGGCTCACAACACTGTGGCAGTGCAATATATACACTGAGTGGCCAGATTATTATGACCACCTGACGTTTGTAGGCAAATTAGGTATAATTTTGCGCTGAAGTTGCTAGAGGGCCAGACCATTATAAATAGGGAGCCGGTTGTTACCATGACAGTAGAAGTGATTTTTTTTCTGAAGATATGGGTAAACAACGCGATTTAACAGCCTTTGAACGTGGGATGATTGTTGGCGCTCGGAGCCATGGAGCGAGTATCAGCAAAACAGCAGAATTCGTTAAATGTTCAAGAGCAGCTGTTGTTAAAGTGTTTAAAGACTGGACTGTCAGCCGAAAATCTGGGTCTGAATGTGCGAATTGTGGCCGTCAGCGACTAGTCAATGTTAGGGCAGAACAGAGAGTGGCAAGACTGGTACAAGACAACAGAAGGGCAACAGTGCAGTGTGCACCTTTCAACATCTCGTGGAGTCACGAGGCAGCCCAACAAAGTACTGATGAAGTGGTCATAATGATCTGGCCACTCAGTGTGTGTGTGTGTATAGATAGATAGATAATCTGAGTATTTGCACGAGTACTCATGCAAATACTCGGTATCGCCATCGGTGCATCCCTAATTATATATATATATATGTCTATATGCAAATATATATATTTTAAACTGGGCAGGAACTGGGAGGATTAAAAAGAAATTGAGTTCTGCTTTAGGGTACACATGTATCATATGTTTTAGGCTGGGTTCACACCTAGGCGTATTGAATATGCGCGTTTGTTGCGCGATTCGCTGTAAAAAAAAAAAGCGCAACAAACGCCTGTTTCCGAGGGCTGCTTGGCTGTATCCCAATGGAAACGCGAGACCAAAACGCCCCAAAGAAGTACATGTACTTCTTTGGGCGTGGGCCGTTTTGTATCGCGTTCGGACGGGCGGAAATACGGCAAGGTGTGAACCAGACCCATTGAATACAATGGGATTTAGATGTTTGAGCGTTTTGTAGAGCGTTCGTCGAGCGTTGAACGCGCTACAAAACGTTCAGGTGTGAACCAGGCCTTATGCTTTTTGAGAGTAGTGCTTCCAACACATTTCTCAAATCTCATTTCTGCTATTGTGATTAGCTTAAATAGTGCATGTGTTATAATGAAAGGTCTTTTAAGTAAAACCTTTTACCTTTGCTTTTTGTGGCACAAGAACACAGTCAAAATCTCCCCTCTCGGCATATGGTGTACTGTACGTCCCCATCCTCTGTGCCAGCCTTCCCTTCCCCTCTCTCTCTCCCTGTCCTGTGTCACGCTGACATCCTAATCACTGGGGATCGCTGAAGAGAGGGGAAAGAGGGCTCTCTCCATCATTTACCACATATGGGCAAGTCCATATATGGTGAATTATGTCACTGAGGATCCCTCCAGACTGGCAAGCATCCGATCAGCAAGGATCCCCAGGGACATAATTCACTATATATGGACTTGTCCATATGTGGAAAATGATGGAGAGAGGGCTCTTTCCCCTCTCTCTCTGCCCTGTGTCACGCTGACATGCTAATCACTGGGGATCGCTGAAGAGAGAGGTGAAAGAACACTAAAAAGTGCAGGGAGGCTGAGTCAGTTCATTACTTATCTATTGCCACTGCCTTTTCACTTGAGACTCCGCCTCCCTCTCCCAAATGCCAGCATGCACACTCTGACAAAGCACAGCTGTGCACAATGAGAGGAAGTGCTGCCACAGCAATGGGAGAATATATATTTTTTTTTTTAAAAAGCTGAGGGCGGCCTGGATCCACTGTTAGCTAAGAGGAAAGGAGCTTGGAGCAGGCCTGCAGGTGGCCGTTTCCTGTGGGTTTTGTAGATTTCATCTGTGATGTGCTGCGACTTTAGAAAAAAGTAAGAATGCTAATACAGTAAAGATAAGGAGAATGTTTATTTGCCCTTAGGTCATAATTCTCCTGTAATACTGACTGCTGTATCCAGAAACAATTGTTGAGTGCATTTTAGTCTAAACCCAAGCACAACCAAAAATCATCACAACTTTGTAGTGAATGGGCATTAAGTAAATACCCCCAAAGATAGCATTCCACATGGGAAATAAACAAGAACACACAGAAATTAAGCTAAAAAAAGGACAATGTAATGTCAAATATGAAGTAAGATTAAAAAGGTGCCCTTGCACACAATAAGAAAAGCGCACGTTTACGAATTCATAGAAACACAATCTTTCTTTAAAAATACAGGTTTAACTGTAACAGCAAATCTTGCAAATTTAATTTTGACTTTGGTCATCAGAGAAAAGAGAATGTGCAATCTCTGAAAAACCATCTTTAGACGGCAGTTATTTTAAATAAATATCTTAAAGCATTAAAAAAAAAATATTAAATGGGAATGTACAGTGCTTTTAATGTGGTTTATAACTATGAACACTTTATGCTACTATTATCAATGTGTGTTAATAATTTAAAGCACTTTGTTTGTATGCATAGTTTATATTTATATGTGTACATATGGCAACCACACTTGCTCATACTACGTACTCTTACCTGTTTTGCATTGCTGCACAGTGGTTGTGCTATACCGCTCCTTCTCACAATGTAAGTCTATGAGTTAGCTGACAAGTCAAACATAGGGCTCCCCCTAGTGTAATCTACAACTCTCTATATTTAATATAGTAACAAAATATGGAAGCAAGCATGTAAAACAGTGAAGTTAAAAAAAAAAAAAAATTGTTTGAGGTATTATTGCAGTGTTTACCTTAAACTTTGTGGTCACTGAAAAAAACACTATATTTCCCCAATAATATTAATACTATGAAAAAATAAATTCTAAGACAGAAAATAAAAAAAGTATTACCAATCAATACCCATAATTATAACTGCATGAGAATTTATCATTAACAACCAACTCAGATAAAAATGATGGTTAAGATACTTAATGCTTCTGCTTAAACTAACTAAACCGCTGTCTCTAACCACAGTAATGGTTCATGATTACAAAGTGATAATGTTAAAAAATATATACATTACTTCATATAGAAAATGTAAACAATACAAGAAACAGAGTTTAGTACAATTTAGTACA
This sequence comes from Nanorana parkeri, assembly GCF_000935625.1. NCBI lineage: Eukaryota > Metazoa > Chordata > Amphibia > Anura > Dicroglossidae > Nanorana > Nanorana parkeri. The sequence continues at coordinate 706,800 of NW_017306610.1, read as the reverse complement.
ATAACTTAGCAGTACAAATGTTACAGTCATGGCAAATCCCCTGTGATGGGATAGTAAACTCTGTTTAGAAAAATTTCCACTTTTCTTTCCCCTAGGTGGCAGATGTCCAGGATACATATAGTATGCTGTCGGTCTTGTGCACAGGCATATTTCACAAGTTCATCTGCAATAAAACATATACAACTTCAAGTTAATAGATAAATGCAAAGAAAGGGTGTCATTTATCAAAGTGTTTAAGGGAAGAAATTCATAAAGATACTCATAGGCATGAGAACGCTGCATGATTCGCTTTAATCCAAACGGAGTAATAACAGCCAACCATCCAAGGGGGAATAATTGACCGGCTTGACAGGGTTTTACTTTTCTTTAGCTGACTGCTATTGTCTCCCTAATGATTGGCCTGGGTTTGAAAGGGGTCTGGTTAGCTTCCTATTACACAAATATTAATATGCATGCTAGGTTAATCCAATGCCCAGGACTGTTTACATAAATAACAAGGTCTGTGGGCATTGGATTAGAATACTGCTCCCAGCACTATTTGGTGCCAACTGGCTCTTTTAGACAGTGCTGCCTTAAGCACTGTCTAAAATCAAAGCTTTGTAATCTGGATGTGAAGAATAATTGAGGCACATTTTCATTGCATGTTTGCTCCTTAAGAGTAGGCTTTTTTAATGCCTGCAACTAGTATTTGATTGGTGGACATAAAAAATTTATTGAAAAGGTGTGCCCTAGAGATGTTGAGGACCCAAAAGCCCATTTTCCCCCTTTGTATTGTCTGTTAAAGAGGGGGGTGAGGGCCTGTAGGTGGTAGGTGAGGGAAGAAAAGGAATGGGAGAGTGGGAAGTATGGGCGATAGAGATGATAGATTGTTAAACCTGATTTGATAAGGAAGAGACAGATAAGTGGATATGAATGGGTGAATGGAATGTGTTAAAACCCAAATAAACTTTCCCCTTAAAAATCAGCCCAGTGCATTCCAGATGCATCAAAACAATTCATTTTCTTTAGAAAGCAGCCACAGTCTAAGACTTTTCAACACCTTTTGTTTTGAAGTATCTGGAATACATTTACCTGGTTTAAACTATTGAAAGTTCAGCTGGGCTTTAGTTTGGGTGGGAAACCAGTACAGGGCAACAATAGAAGCGAGTGACAATGATGGCTGGATTCAGGCAGCAAGATTATAAGTTTAATGGACCCTGTGTCTAAGACCCAGGGCTGGCAGTAAGCAAAGAAAGCAGCTTCAGGAGGTGGTGGTGGCAGTTATGTATTATAGAGTTTACTTCATAATTAGCAGCCGCTGGTGGGGTGGGACTGGCAACAAAAGTAATGGCGGTGCCTGTATTTGTTTTGTAGCATTAGGGATGGGTGGCAGAAAGTTATGCTTCCCAGACATCATTCATTTTATGAATGTCAACTTTATGATACTTACTGTGAAAGCCTAGAGTGCTTTCTGGAGACAATGCCACATACCATACCAAATATAAAGCGGTGAAATGTTTTTTCTTAACCCTTGCAGCGGGACTACCCCCACACTGCAAGGGTTAACTGCTCGTTTTTGTTTTTTTTGTCCATCTAGGTTAACAAAAAGAAAAAAAGTGATACTCACCCAATGCACTAAGCTGGCTTGTTCTTAGAACAGTGCCTAGAGCCTCTCTCCCCCTCCACTGCAGCAGTGTAAGGTACTGCAAATCATCACATCTATACACAGTGTACAGAAGTGGGGAGGCTGAGGAAGATTCCAATGATGCAATGGAGTAGGAGACAGGCTGGAGGGAGCGCTGTAACAGTTGGCTGGCTCGGAGCTTCGGGTGTGTATTTCTTTGTTATTTTTGAACCTAGAGAAAAAAGAGCACTTAACCGTTGCAGTGCGGGTGTAGCCCCACTGCAAGGGTTAAGAAAATGTTTTCCTTTAACACTTAAAAACAAATAAAAAAATGTAAATATTGTTTTCCACCCTGACCATGATAAACCAAGAAAGAAATGTGTACAAAACCACTAAACAGTCCGTTTAAAGGGTAACTTCAACCATCTGTCATCTGGTGGAAGGCCATTTCATATTTGGTATGGAAATATCTCAGCCCTAGTGGTGTGGTTGATGCAGGAAGGTAATCTGCAAAATGAAAAGGTTCCTTGCCTTAAAAGAGAACCATGAGGTAAGTGTTTTCCCCCATAGTTCTTTTAAGGGTCAAGGGAGGACATATACTGGCGTCCTCCCGTGACCCAAAGCTCAGTAGATAGCAAGCTACAGCTCGTGGTATACTGAGACCGCCGCAGCTGGGACGGATCCCGACATTGCTGTCGAGATCCACCCAGCTGCATTACAGCGGGCTCTGCCTATCTAGAGCAGAGTCAGCGCTGGAGGATCGGAGCGGGGGTGGGGGAGATGGTGTGTTAATCCCTGCAGGGAGCCGTGAGGTGATCGAGAAGTAAGTGAGCGAGCGACGGTATGTGTTCGCTCACTTCCCGATCTATTGAGCCGACTTGTGACAGTTTCATTGTCACACGACGGCTCGAACTATGAGGATGGGTGATTTTCACTCACCTCATAGTTCTCCTTTAAATCAAACGACACATGCACATTGTGTGATCCAATATGGATTCCAAAAATATACTACGCAGAAATAACAAGAGTTGAACAAATTTGGGTCTTGATTTCAAAGCCATAGAAACTGCCAATAGCAGCCAAATGTCTGCTTTCAAATGGCAATACAGGCGTGAAAAGAGAAACTCCATTTTCTTTTTAGTGCTTTTCAAAATGTCTCTTTTCTCACCTTTAAGAGACAGCCAGTGTTGATCTTGGGTTTCAGCATTCCAGTCTGGACTGAGGCATTGAATATGGTTAGGAAAGCAATTTGGGCCAAACAGTCTGAAGTTCTTATATACAGGCAGAGACACGTCAATTGCTACATCATGATTTATACCTGATAAGACAAAACAAAGATGGCAATTTATCATTACACAGAAGAGATTCTCTGCTCCCTTTCAATTTTGAAATTGGATACAGATATGACAAATGAGTACACCAATAACCATACATACAAATATCTATAAAAACTGGTTTGCATATACTATAAGGATATGCCAGCATTATACTCCCTCGGTTTAAAGAAATACACACATTTTATAGCTCACACTATATGAATCACATAAGTAGGTCACAAAATACTTCCCCTCTTAAAATAGAAAAACATAAGGTTTGCATTTATAAAATGTGCAGATCTCTTTCAAAATAAGAAGCATGTTTGCATTTCACATACATTGTTATAATAAAACTGTGATTTGGTGTAGTCCTTATGAATTGGTTAACATATTTAGTTGAATTGGATAATTTATTACTGTTTTTACTGCAAGCTTTTAACAGCTAAAGAGGTAAAGAAAACTCCGGAGGCTGCCATTTTAGAACTCCCATTTTGCAAATGCTATTTGCCTGGCTGTCATACTGGCCCATTGGCTTTAAGTAAGTAGATAAGGACTACTGATTTTCCTGATCTGCATATGTTCCAAGTCAGTAAATCAGAAAATATTGAAGCCAGTGGGTCAGCATCTTCAGAAGGTGCCAGCAATTGCAACTCCCATATTTCTCTCAGGAAAGGTTCACTTAAAAATTGATTAAAAAGGAGCGTACATGATGCATTCTAGTGATTCTACAATAACGTTTTTGTAAGAGCAATGACCGGTGAGGGGGACTTAACTCTTTGTGGAGAATGTGAAAACGACTGAATACTGGTAATAAAACCTTACGCCAGTGTCAGTAGATACTTTACCCAATATGGTGACTTCATAATGGCCAGGCCCACTGGCACTAGTGAAATCTTGAAGTTTCAACTTTGAGGTACACATTGACTTCACAAGTTTAGCTGGGTGGAGATTGTACTGCTGCATGAGGAACTTCCTGCGACCGTAATCAAACTTTCGAGGTAGGCTTTCTGGAAATACTGTGCTATGATATAAGTGATCTGTAAGGTGATGTTTGACCTCAGACCAGAGAGCACTTTCCCAGGATCTTCCAGGAGACCATGTTCTGTCACTCTTTTCACTCCCTGCAACACTGCTACGAGTCTCATCTGCTGTGTAAATAAAAATGAAATATATACGTACATCATTTCAACAGATATAAAATGCCCTTGTATTAAAGGGATTATGTAAACACATGACCACTCAGGAGCTTATCAGATGATTACATAATCTACAAATGGATGAGCACATACAGTCATTGCCAATGCCATACAAAATTAACATTTCAACTGTGTGTGGTTTCTGCCAAGTTGAATACATTGTGTGTGTCCTGGCCATTTAATAGGCTCCCCATATGAATATAATAAAAATGCAGAAGAAAAGGTCTGATGATAGCGAGGGCTTTTGAAATCTAAAAACTGTGGAGAGAATAGGGAAGTAGTACTGAACACAGTGCTATCCTCATTTCCCCCAACATTCAAACATTGGTAACAAAGGGGTCAGATTAAAATCACGTCTGTTTAAAAAAGAAAAAAAACATCCACTTAGAAATAATGCAGGGCATCAAAACCTTATCTAGCCCATGGTCTTTAAAGGACTTCTGATGAGGCCCTGTCGTATAAGGCCTGGTGTGCAGTTTTAGGAATAGGCTAAGGTATTGACCTATGCTAAACTATGAATGAACTCCCCATAGCTAAACGTTATACATATTCCATAATTGAGATGATACAACTGGTAATGTACAAAAATCTGGGTAGCAGTGACCATAATATGATTTAATTTAACTCAAGATGTAAAACAAGCACATACTGGAAGGATAAAAACACTCGATTTTTAGAAAGCGCATTCTCCAATGCTAAAGGCTGCTCTCCAAGACTTAAGCTGGCCATACACTAATATTTTCTTTGTTCAACTGGCGGGCTGAACAAAGAAAATACAAAAGATTCCTTCATCAACGGTCATGAGCATTGATCGAGAAATCTCCTGCTGTCAGAATACCTAAATAAATTTAGGAGTAGCCCTAAGAGGATATAATGGAGCCTTTCGACATCAACAGAGCCTTTTTTTCTTTTCTTTATTAGCTTTATATCAAGAATCTATCACCGCTTATTTTTGATACAAAAATCAAGTAGTTTTGGTGCAGATCCTGGTCAGATACTTTCTTTGATGATGCAATAAGTATGGATTTCAAATGTTTTATTTTGTGTTAGGTAAGGGTTTAAAGTAATATCAAAGGCTCCTGTAGAACAGTCTAAACAAATTGAATAGTAATGTAAATGGGACCTGGAAGAAATACCAGGGAAGATAGAGGCAGTGGACAGAGCACACACAGAGGTAAGTGTGCCAGAATGTGCAAGTATGCTGTGCAAACTTGTACAGTATGGCTACAGCTCACCTCCACACAATGTAATTTAGTCCTGCTTTAAAGCTACCTGGTGTTGGGTTCTTGGCACAGAAAACCAACACACTGTAAAGAGATATGGTCTATATTCCCTAAAATTCATTGCAAAGAGAAAAGCCATTAAGCACAGTTATTGGACAATTAATGCCTTTAAAAGCCACAGTTAAATGCTTTATCACGGATAAAACTAGTCTATGATGTAAGATAACTGGGGCACATCCAATTACAGACTAATTGAATGCCCAATACAACACTATAAAATTGCTATTTTAGTAACTATTCTTCACAGTGTTAGCATCAGCAATAAGACGACAAATAAAATGATGAAAAGTTACCTTCGGAAAACAAGGATTCCTGAATGTTGGTGTCCACATCATGGGAGGAGAATTGCACATTATGGCTACTGTCTGATTCAATTACAGAACTGAAAGAGAAGCAATACAAATTAGCTCTCTCTAATATAAATTACACACACACACACACACACACACACACACACATATATATATATACATACATACACACACACACGAACATGGGATGTCATGTGATTTACAGATTAGCTTTCACATGAGTGGAGAGAGTAAAAACTGAGCTCTGCGGACTGCCTTCACAAACCTCCCCTAGGTAGTTGCTGCCCAATTGTCATGCTAATTCAGTTCCTTTTGCATATCTTGAGTCGACGGCCGTGAATAAGACTTCAGATGAGGAGCTCTAAATTCACTGGCCCTGTGCTTGTTTTCTGTGAGAGACTTAGAAAGTACTAAAAGCAGTGAGGCAGCTATTTTTTGTTTTTTTACAAATTTAGCAATGGCAGACAACTTTTTCTTTGGGAAGGTGGGAAGATAACATTTTGTACCATTTTTAAAAGGAATGTGTAACAATTTATAATTTTAAATTACACAAATACAAAGTGTTACCGTTGAATTCATTTG
>NW_017306610.1:668606-700399 GCF_000935625.1 Nanorana parkeri | reverse complement strand
TGTGTATAGGGCAGCCTTCCAAGAAATGTGTTACCTTATGAAGTTCAAGTAAAAAAGCCTAAGTTCATGTAGGGCTGCTTTAATCTACTTCAAAGCAGAATCTGCTTTTTAGTGTTTTAATCATTTTTTTTTAATTGGCACAGGCTAAAACCTGAACCACTAAAAGTGAAATAATGTGAATATGGTGCTTTATCTATGAACTATGCCTTTTCAAGGATTTACATTTGTCTGCCAGAGGAAACACAGCACAAAATATGTTTTAGTACGAAACAAAGTAAAGCAACAATGCAAAGTGTCTATACACTTGATGGCAGTTTAATTTCTTGAACCCAAGTCATATTTACACCATCTGGCCAAAAGTTGGTGGATATCTGACCATCACACTTGTGTGTATGTTGGACATCTATGAACCTTCCCCCTGACTCATTACAATATAAAAGGGTTTTCCAGAAGCAAGTTGTACTATAAAATGTGATGGAAGATATTTTGTTTGAAAGGTAGTAGCATTGCCATGGTTTGGCTGGAAAGCTGCTTTCTAAATGGGCCCCTTATTAAAAAGGTGAACATACTTAAATTTAGTCAAAATACAGCTAAAATAAAGAAGCCAAAAAAAAAAAAAAAGTTAGAAAGGCGATCTACTCACACATCTACTGCATGCTTCTTCCTTCTCTTTACTTTAGTCACATTTCTGGACTCACTGTAAGGTGTAGCCTCTTCAGGATTACTATGAGAAGTGGTCACATCTGTTTTATGCTTTTTATTTGCACCACTGGGGGATTGTTCCCCCGAGTCCAGTTCAGTTTGTCCATGATGTGCCAAAGACACAACAGAGGCCAGGTCTTCATGCTGGATAACAAAAAACAGATAGGCTTTGTAAGTAAACCCAATCACTAAAATCTCAAACTCTCCAATATTCCATATTTTTAAATCTGCAGCTTTCATTAAAATAACACTTGGTGATCCTGCCATAAAAGTCCTTGTTCAGGCACTTCCTAGTATAGGGTGAGAATGCTTTATCCCTGTCTCCCAAATGTGCTCCTGTGTTTTCACCCAATGGAGACTGTAAGGGGCTGTGCCAAAGCACTTTGCACAGGCATGTTGAAGTGTTGTCGCCTTCAGGAAATTTGTCATGCAGCAGTTACTGGAGTGAATGCCTTTGGACAGTGACTGCAAGAAATTAGCAGCACGAAGATGCAAAAAAGGATTTAAGAAAAAAAAAAAAAAGATTAGTGTTTCAATAAAACAAAGAAAAAACAGTTTAGGATACGTGGTGCTTTAGCAACCCAAGGGTCCCATCCACTCATCCAGCTTTAACCTGCATTTTACCAAACCGGAACGGCGCAGGTCACCACTTGTATACTGAAACGTATTGTTTTCTTTGCGCCCTGCTCACACCACAACACTGGTGTGATGGGCGGTGCTCTGTGGAAGAATGCAGCATGCTGTCTTTTTTCACAGTGCACTGAAAGTCACCGCTGGTCACCCAACGGCAGCGCAGTGCACTGTGCTGCTATGTGGGGGCCTAAATGGAGTGCACACATTGTTCACTACCAAAATATTTTAAAAAAATGTAAACAGTGACAGTGTGCAATATAACACAGCGTTTTAGCAGAAAGCGTCTTTCAGTTAGTGTTTGCGTCCCCTTTAAAGAGCAACTCAATCAATTATTAAAATGCTGAGCTATCTAGGTAACTGGCTGTACCAAAAATCAGAAAGCTCATTTAGATGGCTAAGAATCTGAAGCCCATTGCAGGTCATTTTTCTAGTTTGGCCAGTGTTACTGATAAAAAAAAGGCATTTTTTTCCCCTGTGATTTGTCATGTTATGTTTCTAGTAAAAACATTGCAAGGTTATTTACAAATAAAGTAAAAGGCTTTTAAAAAATTTTGTGCATTTGTTTTGATGCAACATTACAAATAAAAAACTAAATGAACGGAAATAAAAATAATTTCCCTATAAAATGGTTAAAAAAAACCATTACCAAAATATAAACATAACAATTATAGTGAAAGAGGAAGGAGAGACATACCGAGTGTACTTCTGCAGCTTCCAATTCCTCATTTTCAACAAATCTGCAAGCAGCAATTATACCTTGAATGGCAACACGCCTATGTTCTCTGTAATTAAGGTGATCAATAAGTGTCTTAAGTTCATCATTTGTCGATAACATTTTTTCTACTGGAGGAAAAAAAATATATATTTTAGGATTGCCATGGTCTTAAATAGGCACATTTATTGGCAATTAAAGTTGCAGGGAAAAAAATAAAAAAAGAAGAAGTCCTGCGTACTATAGTACACAAGATAAATGCTTTAAAAAAATGCACTCTCAGTAATGAATCCTTTGTAACAATATTATTAATTTATACAAACGTAAGGTGATCTGTTACACTTTACAAAGAGTACTAAAGCATTACACATCAGCATCTGTCCTCTTGGATATGTCACTACAGGTTACCATAAGTGAACTTGGGTGACCTTATTTTTCATGGCTATTGAAGTAAAAAACAACCTTAAAATGGTATATATCTAGCACTAAAATTAAGGCGACAATAAACTCAGGCGTTAAATCTCAAAAATGCATTCGAGTACTTTAACTATTAACAAATATGGAATATATTTCACTAAGCTATCAAATAAATCTCTGAATTAAGTAATGAATGAAGTAAGATTGAAGTCCATCATGGGAGTGAGCTTGGAGCGGTGGCTATGTTACAACACACACAAGGACTATAAGGAACAAAAATAGCCCTCCATAAGTAAGGACAGGGTCAGCACAAATTCAGAGATGATTTAAGCATCTACAGTTGCACAAATAAGATACAATATTGTTAATAGTTAAGGTACTTAAATGCATTTTTAAGGTTTAACGTCACTTTAACCTTAGCGCTCATGTAGGGAACTATGCAAAATCATATGATACTTGGCTCCAATTGATTAAAATCTTAACTGACAGATGAGCGAGTAGCATCAGAGTCATCTTTATTACACAGATCACTATAGTGCATAACTGTATCTTACTACACTGGTTGGTGTGGAAATCAAAACACAATTCAATGCACTTCCTAAAAAGAAACTTCTCACCATAAAGTGAACCTTTCTATTCTCCAGGGATGTAAAAACAGTGGTACCTTCAGAACCTGCTCTGTCAGCTGTTTCAACACATTTTGTTAAAGGTCAGTAGCTAAGTCCTATACGCTCCAACTAGCCACTGAGGTAGGCCTGCTCCCCTGCAGAGAGCAGTGGGACATGACAGTCACAGAAGAGCAGAGCTGACATTGACGTGCCAACTGATTGACAACCTGGCTTCACTAGCTCTTTGCTATGCAAAAAGGTAAAATCGGTGGTGCCCAATAGCAGAAGAGCTGGGCCAAAGGCCCCATTCACACTGAGCGATTTATCGCGCAGATGTCGGTGCGATATCGCGCATATTATCCGCGCTACATCGCTCTCCAATGGAAGTCAATAAATGTTGCGCGATTGCACTCGGTCTAATGCAATCATGTGCGCAATATTGCGCGGAAAACCGCGTGATATTGCGTAAAATGACATCGCGCCATTTGCAATCCGCTTAGTGTGAATGGGGCCTAATAACGGAAGCAGTTTTTTTTTTTCTTTTACAGATTATGCACTCATGTTTATGAGCAGAATAATTTGTATTAGGAAGCGGTTTCTGTACACGTTGTAAGAGGAAAGGGCTGCTTTAAAATGTATGACAATTACATGAAGAAATCTCCCATACATGATCTCTAAAATATTTAATACATTTAAAAATGATGTAAAGAGGATAAAAGGCATCTCTAAATGGTGAAAAAGGGGGGGTCATCAAAATGCACAGTTTGAAAACAAACCTTTATTATCACTACAGTACTTGGCAAACGTTGCTGGTGTTTGTGGGTAAGGATGATACCCGCCAATGGTGATTTTTCTCTGGAAATCAGCTTCATCCTGAGTTTTCATCCAGTCTACAAAATCTTTTACCTTTTGATCGCTTGTATAGGGCTGTCCTTTATGGTATTCTGAAAGGCAACATATGTTCAAAATTACTGCAACAGGTTTGTGTAATTACTGACATTAGAATAAACATACTGTAGACCAATCTAAAAACTAATACCGACAGACAGACCTGGGCAGAAATGGGATTTTTTTGGCTTGGAGACCAATGCCTCTGACTGGTTTTTGATTTCAGAAAGCATTTTGTTGCAATGAATGGGAGGTTCTTAGTCTATCTCCTGGTCTACAGCAGAGACAAGTCTCTCTGCTAGTATCCTAGACCTGCTAGTATTGGCTATAAAAAGTAATCATCCTCTCTCATAACATTTTTATGCTTTCTATTCTTAGGCTCTTTGCTGCACATAAATCAACAAAGGTGATTTTACATTAGGAAAAGCATTTAAGAAAAGCAAGCTCACAGTAATTGAAATGATTGCGTAATTGCTTTGGTTTACATACCAGTTATGAACACCTGACTTTCATTGGAGGTTGTGAGGTAAGCTTGGCAACATTTGTCCTCTGGATATTCATGGACCACGCGCATCTGCGTGCACACAAGATACGTCACTACGAGAAAAAAACCAAACATCAGATCATGAAAGCTTAAGGCCCCATTCCCACTGCGCGATATGCAAATCGCGCGTTGGTCGCGTGATTTGCATATTGTGCGATATCGCGAGATTTGCAGCGCGATATCGCGTTCAAGCTTGCATTGAGCAAGCTTGAATCGCGGCTAAATCCGCTCCAAAAAGGGTCCTGCTGTAGCGACACACGACAGCAGGACCCTTTGCCCCATTGAAATGCATTGGAGCGCAGTATCGCACGGTAATTTGCCGCTATATCGCGGGAATTACCGCGCGATAAATCGCTCAATGTGAACGGGGCTTAAAATGCCTTTGACAGAGTTAGTTGGAATTGTAACTGTTTAAACATGGGGGGAATGTATCAATACTGGAGCAGGAGAACCTGGGTCAGTTGCCCATGGCAACCAATCAGCTTCTGTCTTCAGTTAAGGTTTGAAAATGAAAGGTGGATGCCGATTGGCTGCAATGCACAGTTGCTCAACAGTTTGTATTAAAAAAAAATATCCGCAGTAGTAATAGCAGTTTAGATAAACGGATGGATCTTTTCATTCCCCTCCAAGTGCAGACACGTAGGAAAAATGGGAACCGATCTTGCACTCGGTACTGAATTAGCCTCATCAAAAAGTGATGGGTGGGCCCCATTCCAAGCTACACACGGTTAACTTCCTCATTGACTTCTGAAGCTAGTAGTTTGTGCATACATTCCCTAAGCATCCTTGGAAAACTGCACACTGAGTGCCTACTTCCAAAGTTAGCTACCAGTTCAAGAATGTATGAAGAGGTGAGTGGCAGAGAGCTGGAGGACAGCACCAGCTTATCCAGGGAAAATAATAGCCAACGGGACACCGTTGCTTATTTGTCCAATCATGTGTTCACTCAATCAGTAGCTGGCTAGATACACAAACATGAGACTTTTCTACAATCAGGCTGAAAATGACCTAATTGTACAACTGTCATTGCAGGTTATAGGTACACCTTTATAAACGACTGGTGCCCTAGAGCACATGCTCCAAATCTATGGTCACATCTCAGCCGTCACGTTTCAGGACTTGATCAGGTTATAGTTAAAAAGTTTTAGTACACAGTCCTAAAGGTAAAAACAAACCTATAAATAAAAATTCCACCATTGCTGATATAGTGCATCTACTTTACTTGTCATTTTGTATGGGTTTTGATCAGGTGGCTGGCCATTGAAACACACACAGGCCGTGGGCACTATGGGTAATCAGGCTCTGGTATATAGTATATACTCACTGGGATGAATTTTCTCAAATATGTTGGGTTGTGAGGTTGCAAAAATTTCAAGTAAAAGTGGCTGATAAGAGGTCCTATCAATCACATGGACCCAACGGTACAACCAGAAATCTTCACCTTCATCTGAAAAAGAAACAAACACAGTTACAGCAGACATGTCTGGTACACAAAACAATTAACTATGCCTCAACAGTCACAGCCATAACCAGGATATAAATAATGTAGGAGAGAGTTTAAACAGCTTATTTCAGTTTTTTTGTTTTTTTATATAAAGTGAATACCTTAGAAGCACACACTTATAGCTCTAAGAAATCATGTGACTTAAAACATCTATTTCTTAGAACATGGTATTCTCACTCCATCAGCTTCTAAGAATGTGGCAGAGTTAAAATTTCCTAGAATGTAAGTCATGCTTTTTGATTGACACTATTTTAGCATGTCACTACCGAGTCTTTACCCCAGCCGTTCAAATACAGGGAAATCAAGGGAGGCTAACAGCAAACAGTTTCTATAGATTGCATTTCAGATGGTAATTGGGCTGCAGTAATGTTTTTCATTTTCAGTATTTCAAGGAAGGTCCACCTAAAGTAAAACCTTCACAAGAGAAATATGCGATGCTGCCATTGCTCACCTCCTACTGAAAATGTTTGTTGCCTGGATATTTTGCTTTCCTGCAGGTTTTAGTCATTTTAGACAAAACAAGAACAATTGTGCAGATCAGGAAAGCCAAAGAAATGTCAGTAGTCCTTCTCTTTATACTTGTTCTGGTTTAGGGACTCACACCATTGTATGAAAGTCCTTCATTCAGGCACAGGAGGCACAGCAGTGCGAGTCTCATCCTTTCAAGCTAACCCGAACTAATAGTTTAAATAAACTAAATACATTCAAGTGTAGTAAAGCAAAAGGTGTACAAAAAAGTGTCAGTGTTTGTTTTCATTAGAAGGAGGCCACAATCTGAATAAAGAACACGCCGGTCCCCTGCCAGCATGTTGTAGAGAAGGATTAATGCTCTCTGTGTAGAAACAGTGGTCTTTCTGCAGAGGAGCGGCGCTTTGCTGCTGAGCCAAAACTAGAACTCCCTCATCAGCTAGCATCATAAGCTTTACTGACTGCAGAGCTATAGGTCTGAAAGACCTCTGCAAAGAGACCACTTTCACACAGACAGCATTGGTCCTTCTCTACAACATGTTGGCACAAGACAAGCTTTTCTACTCACATTTTGGCTTCCATGATTCTGGTGCAAAATTAAGGAATATGGGGGAGGGGGTGGCTGGGAGGATTTCAGTGCCTCTGTTGTGAACTTAGCTTTGAAGATGAATGTCTCGACAACACCTATAGTTACAGTGGTGAAAGAGGGCTTGTTTTAAAATGCTTTTACTGTGTAGTTTAGTTACCTCGGATCCGTTTTCGTTCACATCTTCCCACATACGTCACAAGACCAATAACATCACAGACTTGGTTATGAGGTAAATGATTCAATTCTGATCTAAAATGTAAATAAACTGTTGAAAAATAAAAATCTAAGACATGTAAAAACCTATGAACCTCAGTTACTGCGGTACTTGAGGTTGAATAAAGACACAGGTCTATGAAGTTCAACCTTTGTGAGCATAGGTATGAGTGTACCTATATTTGAAGTACACAAAAAAAAAAAAAACACCATTTATTCAAGTTATAATTTCATGAATAATAAAACATTTTTAAAAAAGGAGAACTATGGGGTAAGTGTTTTTCCCCATAGTTCTCCTAAGGGTCACGAGAGGACATATACTAGCGTCCTCCTGTCACTCAAAGCTCAGTATATAGCGAGCTACAGCTCGCGGTATACGGAGACCGCCGCAGCCGGCATGGATCCCGACATTACTCTCGAGATCCACCCAGCTACATGATTGACAGCTGGCTCTACCTATCTAGAGGCAGAGCCAGCTGTACCCGCCCCCTTCCCATCCGGTCCGCCAGTCAGCGCTGGAGGATCAGAGCAGGGAGGGGGGGATCCCTGCAGGGAGCCGTGAGTGACAGTCACGGCTCTTTGCAGGTGCATGATCGAGAAGTGAGCGAGTGATGGTATGTGTTCGCTCACTTCCCGATCTATTGAGCCGACGTGTGACAGTTTCATTGTCACACGTCGACTCGAACTATGAGGTTGAGTGAAAGTCACTCACCTCATAGTTCTCTTTTAAATCTGAATAGTATCGGTACACCACCGCAAAGAATGAGAAAGGGAGGGCAAGCACTAGCAGTCAGGCTCTTCTGCAATACAGTGCTTTTAGACAAATGTGTAGCTGGGCACTACGAGCTTACATACGGGACATGAATGAACTGTTCATTCTGCAAGTAAAGACCTCTACATACATTAAAGTTTACTTGTGCCCAGACTATATACATATTTACATAATCTTAAGCAATAAAAAACAGGCAGACTGAGAGTGGACTCCCTGGCTACCACAACAGGTTTCCCTTGCCTGAGATAGAGCTGCAGAGGTTCTAGATAGAGCTCTGTGACAGAGTGAGCAAGGTAGCCAGAGGGCAGTTTTTCCATTTGCCATGCTATAGTTATCCAATATGTCTATATGCACATCATCAAATCAGCTAGCTGTAAATAATTAAAGTGTATAGCATTCCTTCATCTTGCATGTAAATAACAGTCGTCAAATTCATTTCTATTGAGAACACCTACATGGGAAATATTAGCAAATGAACACATCAAAAGGCTTTTCTCTGTCGGGCGGTACAGTATTGGCATTTCTTATCACACTAGATTTGGGACTTTTAGCATAGGGATTGTTCATAACTTGTCATACAACTGGCATCAAGACCAGGGCCAAAAAAAAAATGAACTATTGTAAATAGGAAATAACATCATTCAGTATTGCTTTCATCGCTCGAGGCAATCTTACAATTAATGCTCTTTTCAGACAAGATAACGGTTACAGCAGATTAATTCCTTTTGTTCTGCACCTCTCAAATAAACCTGTCACAATCCTTGACAATTTAAACTGAGAATATGATGAAACAAAATCAGAAGGTAGCTGCAGTGCAAACTGCACGTCAAAATAACTAGTTGATTCAAATATATAGGAAGTTATATGCAAAGCCTGTCTTTCCTTATGAAACTTAAAATTGCATGGTGGGCAAATTTCCAAAATGATCAGAAAGAACTAAGTGAAACAAAACGTGCATGAACCAACATAACAAAAGTAACGTTACCCGGCATAGAACGGCTTCTCCTTGATAAGATTCCAATAAACCTGAAATTGGATCCTACACTTAGAAGGAAGAATAAGCTAATCACAAAGCACGTTCTTAAGAACATTCTGCTTAAATTAAAAGTATTTTCAGACTAAAAGCCCAATGTTGCTGAAAACCGTTACGGATCCATTCGCTGTCGATCCAAGACAGGCCTGTGTAATGGCTTTCAAATTTTTTTTGCAACATATAGGATTAGTAAAGAACTAAAAAGAACTACTAAACTACAATCAACTTAAGAACATGTGGATGTGATTAACTTTTGTTACTAACATCTTGATGCACCCCAGTATCAAAATCCCTAAACGACCAATAGACTGCACAACCATTAAGGGATCTATGTACAGCAAACTAAAGGGCATATATATCCAACCCAAAACAGATCGAAGTCAGTTTGACTAAGTCATCGGTTTTAACTATTGGACAGGAAACTGTCAGCTATGTGTTCAGCAATTTGTATATATCCGTTTTTTGATCAGAAATAAAGTACATTTTCTTTAAAACTAACATTGTGGTTTGTCCCCACCATTGGTTAACCCTTGAACTGCCTTCATCTGTAACACAATTTTTCTTTTTTTGATACTGGCACAGTATGTACCACATCCAGAGAGTGGAGAGAAATCTCCCTAGAATGTTTTGAGGCAGGACATGGAGAAAGAAGAACAATGTACTGGTCAAAGTGGAAAGAGGAGACCACTTTGAGAAGAAGAGAGACCTTAAGGGCCGGTTCCCACCACAAACAGTGTGTTCCAGAGCGGTCAGCCTCTGGTATGCACTGTATTGCATTCTGGCCGGCTCCCTGCGTTCATGGGTGGGAAGGGGCGTGGTGGTGCATTGAAGTCTATGGCACCGTAGCCACACACCCCGCAGTCCGATCGCCCGCACCAGAATGCGTGGCACATCAGTGCCAGCGTTCCGGTTCAGTGCGCTCTGCCAAAATGCTGCAAGCACTATTTTTGCAGATCGCACTGGACCGGAACGCAGGCACGATTGCACAGCTGGTGGTGGGGCGTGGCTACAGTGCCATTTACTTCAATGCACCACCATGCCCCCTCCCACCCATGAACGCAGTACACTGCATTCCAGAGGTACGCAGAGGCAACCTTGCGGGTAACGGTAGACACAGGAAAATCCCTAATGGGGCTTCTGACTTCTGGAGGGCTGACAGAGCCAGGTTGAGATCCCACGGAATCAATAGGGAACGTAAAAGGGGAACAATGTGAACGCCCCCATGCACAAAGGCTTTCACCTTGATGGTACTTGAGACCAAATGATGATCCAGACTGGATAGGATGAAAGATAGGATTCATCCAATGTAGTATTTACTAGGATGAAAACTCCTAGTTTAGGGATGACTGAATCTGCAAAGCTCCTGTCCCTCAGTACCTGGGCTTCAAAAGCCAAGCAGTTAAAGACAGCAACTAAGAAGCAGGATGGCAGGCCTCCATGTGCCTTGGGAATGGTGAAAAGGTTTGAGCAGAAACCCGAGAACCTTTCCTCCTCTGGAACTGGAACTATGACCCCCTTAAGAGAGGGGCTGCTGGAGAGCAGAGAAGAAATATGTTTGTCTTTATGGAGACGCTCACAGCATGAAGCAAAATGAACGCAGAGACCAAAACTCTACTTTGTAGCCCCCGAATATGATCTTCTGGACTTTGGCATTTGAGGTGTCCTGGGACCAGATGGTTGTGTAGGTCGACAACCACACACTCTGGCAAGTGGTAAATCTTCCCTCCCCCCTTCATGACTTCCTTGATGAAAGTGTCAAAGGAGTCACCAAAGTCACCAACAAAGGGCATTCTAACAAGGCGCTTCTTGCACTGAAGCTCCACAGAAAACACTTGAGACAAATTATCCTACTTATATGAGTCAATAGGAAACTCATCCTGGATATTTGACGGAGTCCACTAATCCATCTAGGCAGTAGTGCAGGACTAGAGTTAACAGCTCCAGAAGCTGGAGGACAGACTAATCCACCAAAATGTATCTGGGATCCTTAGCTAGGTTTTTGGACAAGACTGCTAAGATCTGACAAATAGACAGGTTCGCAAAAGCAGATTTTGCAGTTGGACCTGCTAAGAAAAACAAGGCCTTAATGACGGATTCTAACCTTTTGTTCACAGGTTCTTTGAAGACCGGGACACCCTTACCAGGGATTCTTAGGATTTTGTTACGGCAGGGAAAAGCAAAGTCCACAACAGAGATTGGCCATTTTTTTAGAACTCCTCCTCAATAGGGTATAAGCAAACTGTTTGAGGGATTTTTTTTCAGGGTGAAGCCAGTCACCATACAAGAAAGAAAGCAAGAAAGTAACAAAGCAAGAAAGAAACAAACAGAGCAGAGAGTGCAACAACTAAGGACACTGTCTATTTATTTAATGTGGTTGATGTGTTTCCTGTTGCAGGCAGGCGGAGCCTATATCTCGATGGCTGTCCTGGAAGATGACTGGGGAAAAATAGACTTGCTGGGAGTAGAAGGGATTATATGAGGCTGTCCCTAGAGCTTTCTTTGTCACTGTCCAATCACATAAATATAGCTGCATATAAGCAAGTAGTGCAAGACTGATTCTGTGACCTGTGATACACACTTAAGAAAGTGCTTTTGTTGGTGCTGTGCTCCTGTTAAAATTCCCTTCACGTTGTTGACGTGTAGTCAACAGAATAAGAAGCATGGGGAAATATATCCAGTGAAGCCATAGACAGACAGAAAACCCAAATTATGTTTTACCCTTCCTTAATTTAACCATAAAACTTTATATGGAGTTCAGGATATAGCAACATTTAAATACAAATTTTCATGGCCCAATTACAAGAAAACTAGCGCTAATCTTGAAATTTTATGATTTTGAAGACTTACCACGATTATGCAAGTATATTAAAACATTTTTGTGTTTGGTTTTTAGATAAGGGATTTAACCTCTCTATACTTCCATCAGGTTTTTTTCTGCTGGCTGTGACCTCCTGGAGAGAATTCCCATCACATCCTGCCCTGCAGACACAATAGGATATGAAAGGAAATCTCTCCCATCAATGAGCGGAATGCCATCTTAGAGTTGTCACAATAGCAGGTATCCCTAGTGGAAGATTTTAACCCTTGCTCCGATAACCCTGTGAAATTACTCATAATATTACATCTGCCACATTCATTTCTATATCAAACCAATTCATGGAGCAGGCTTAAAATCAATACCCAAGAAACACTTCTAATAAATACCATAAATTATAGCAGATAGTTGGCAACACAGATTAAGCATAGGCTCCCTACCTAAAATGGCCTCTTAGTAGGCCAAGCATGTCAGAAATTTGGCATTTGCACAGGCACTTTGAAGGATAACAATGTAAAAATACATGTGCGTGCCAGAAAGCTTTGTTTGTTTCCCTAGTGTTTACTTCAAGACATGTATACATGTATCCTATTACCATTGGAAAGCATGGAAATTAGATACCTTTTTTTTTTTTACAGAATAGTTCTGGTAATAAGAAGTATCACCCTGTATTATTTTTCACAGCTCAGTCACCTAACTCCCACAGTATATGTTTGCTTTTTGTCTGTTGCTTCTATGTGCAGCTGAAGCGCAGCTCTAGAGGGTTCCCTCTCCCTCACCCCACCATTTCAAACCACTCTGCAAAAGGGACAGGCCACGTGATTGACATTGCTTGTCTCTATGTCCCTTCCATTTCCTGACATGCACAGGAATCATGGCAATGCAGGGGTGGGGGGCACACCTTCACTGGAGTCAGCACAGGCGCTAGTACTAGGAGGGGAATCTTGTTTTATACCCGGAAAGTGCAGAGACAGGGAGACAAGCACTGCCAATCATGAGGCCTGTCCATAGGGAATTGGGGTGGGGGTTCACGGTCACCCTCTGGATCTCCACTTCTGCTGCGCACAGAAGCATGGGATAAAAAGCAACATATGCTGTGGGAGTTAGGTGAATGAGCTGTGAAAAATACAAACGTGAGACTTTAATAAAAATATATTAAAAAAGGTGTTTGTCATGTGTGACAATTAGTAGTATGTATGTGTGAGCAAAATCTTGTAATCAGTAATCCCCACCTTGTGATAAATTGGTATTTCACATTGGGTAGTCTCCATTCAGGCTTCACATCTTCTTTTCGAAGAACAGAAATCTTGGATACAGGATCTTTGGCATTCAAGCTAATTTCTGGGGAAAAAAAACAAAAACATTAAACGCCACAAAATTGCACACAGTATTGTTGTTATTTTAAGTTGCAATTCACCTTTATAGTAAACCTATACCATTCAGACAACTTTCTGTATGATTTCATTATTCCTATGAGAAAACAGCACAAGACAGCCATCAAAAACCTCCAGTGCCAGTCATGGGACCAAATGCTGGAGCATTAGTCATGATAGTCATGTGATTTCTGCCAAATTATGATGCCCTTCTAAAAGGAAAAACAGCAAAAACACTTTTGGAATTCATTACTGTAGAACTAGTGCCACCACAAAAAAAGCTGCTTTTTTTTTTTTTTAGTCATGCTGGCTTCATCACATTTTTTTAGAACCTATTCACACCACTGTGTTGCCGTAACACATGTAAAATTAATCAGTGCGCCATTATGCCAATCTCTTTGTGCTCTTACATTTTGCTGTATTATTGGCAGCCTATTCAAATGAATAAGGCAATTTAATTCAAAGTACAAGAACATGTGGCTGACTATAACATATGTGTGTGTACATTTTATTTTCACACATACAGTACACACACACATACACCTTTCATAAAGAGAAACCAAACCAGGAAACACACTCACTGCAAGTTATTGAATTTGTTTTCCCCAAATCTGGTGCCAGCACTGACAAACTGGTAAATCCCCTACATTTAAAAATACATTTCCCCATTTTTAACTGTATTCAAATAACGAATTCACATAAGGTAAAAACTCTGCTATCACAAACAGGGATCAGGCAACTGAATGCCTTCTTACCGTAGGTTGAAAACAACAATTCTCATGGAATCTGCAGGGCGTGGAATAGTTCTATATAGGAACAAATAAACCCTGCCACTCTTCTCCTGCATAACCCTAATTGGGCATGTTTTAGGTTCCCACCTGAGACTTACCAGTGCAATAGATTGTGTTGCTCTCTTGAACACATCTGTCACAATAGGGTGGAAATCAAAGCATTAGCAGATATACTACAACTTCATAGTTCTTGGTCATCTACCCCATGTGGCCAAAGTCCCTCAAAGACCGTATGCCAATGCTGACTTTGTAAAAAGTTAATAATTGCATAAGATCCTTTACCCCATGACAGTGCTTCGCTCTGCCATAGAATTAGAAAAACAAAAACAAACGTTTGATGTAATTTAACTTAAAAATAAATAAATAAAATTGTTGGCTTTTAAAGCAAAATTGTCCAGGTCTCATCTGACTGAAACCGAAAAAAACTCCACAAATCTAACTCATCTCATAAGTCTTTGTGCCAGAAAACTAAGCACATTTTACAATATACAACTGACCACACTTTACACACCTCTGTAAGATATACTATTCTCAAAATGCAGAACAGCAAGCAAATAAAAATGTCAAAATTATCTTCACAGAAAATGCTACAAATGACTGAAAATGTGTCATTTCTAAAAGTATAATTCTAGCTTCTCTTAAGGAAAAAGTAGAACACTAAAATCACTGAAAAATTCCAAGTCAGTGCAGTACTTGCAACAATTTATAGATAAACATGACCTCTGGGAAATTAAGATTGTGCTATATACATGAATAAATAATTTGAAAGATTAGGCAATTCAGCAGTAGTGGTTTATTCGGTGGGCCCTGGCTGTTCTGTGGCCCATGGTGTTATGATGAAAAACTTGCTCTTGTCGTGAATAAATAACTGTAGGAAATACATCATTGTTTTGGTAGTAGTCTAAATAACTGTTCTGGTTGAGTTTTGTAGTGTGTAATTAAGTGTTCTGATTGAGGTTTCAATGGGCTAAAAACCTGAACATGTGTGTAACAAGAAAGGATGTAAAATAACATCCAGTATCGAAGAAAATTACTTTTATAAAAGAACCCCTGCCAGAATAAAACTTATCAGACCAGGAAAGTGACATATTGCAAGTCTTTAGGCTGCACTTGGAATATTGTTTTTCTTTTATGCGAGTTGCAAAAACAACAGTTCTAGAAGTTTTAAAGCAGTTCCCAACAGTTGCAAGTTTTCAACCTAGATCTTAATCATGGCTGGAGGTGAAGAATAACAGCTCGAGCAAGCAGGATTGTGTGTAAAGGGATAGTCTCTGTCAGAAGATTACAGAAGCATGATTTTGCTACAGACAAGTCTCACTCTTAACTCACACAAGTACCTGAAACTTAACGGCGATGTAGGAATGTGCAGGCACCTCTGGTCACCTGTAATTATTATCAGTTAACAGCTTTCTGTAGTGCTTATTTGACAGATTTTCTTAAAAGTGTAACTAAAACAAAATAGTATTTTGCAGCTTACCAACCCTTAGATGTGATCGCTGCATTAGCTCATTTAACTTTATTTTCATCTAGTGATCCTGCCAATAACACACTACTTGTCCTTCGGTGACAACTCTCACTCACTGGACTGTAACTATGGAGAAGCAGTGTTGTCACCCTGGGACAGGAGGTGTTAGGACTATAGAACACATTCTGCTCTCCATGACATAGAAGGGAGACATTCAATAGTTACAAAAGGTAACATGCACACAAAAAAAATGTTTTTTGCATTTTTTGAACAGATAAATATACAGTAAACTTCCCAGTTATCCGGCACCCACAAGGATTGTGGTGGAGAACAGTAACAACCACCTCTCTTAGGTCTGCTCCTCTGCTCAGTGGGCAGGTGCAATAGCAAGTCTGCTATGGTAATTTAAAATGGCCAATAGCAGGACAGCTATTAAAACCCAGCCCACTGAGCAGAGAAGCGGACCTGAGCGAGAAAGCTCTCTCTCAGGTCCGCACCTCTGGTCAGTTGGCAGGTGCAATAGCCAGCCTTCTATTGGCTATTGCAATCTAAAATAGCCAGTAGCAGGCTAGCTATTGCTTCTCATTGTTTATATTCTGCTGCTGACTGTGGAATCCAGCAGCAAGATTTAAAGAATTTAGTTAGCAACTAAATAATTTTGCTAACAAAATGTTTTAGTGTGCACCAATCAACCAGCAATTTTTTAGTGTGCATCATCATTGGTCGGTTGCTTGAATGCCGGATAAAGGGGAGTTTACTGTACCACTGAAAGTGTTCGTAACAGACCAAAGGGATTCATACACTAACTATAGTAGAAAGAAAAAATCACCAACATGGCTGTGCTGTCTGAGACTGGACTGGAATGACAAATACAAAACCCTGGGAAGGATAAATAATCATTTACCATATCTGTTTTTACCTGCATAGTTATCCATTTGCCTGGAGTTTAGTTTTAAGTACAAATAGTCTTGTTTGTAAGCAAAACTCCAGAAACCTGGTGCTATACACTTGTGAATTAATTGACCAGACAAATGCAAAAGTAGTAACATTTGCAATAAGATTCTTTTTGTTCAGCAACACCATAAATCATATTTCCATCGAGACAGGAGCGATACTAAACCTGCGAGTGCTCTGTCTCTGTCATTAAACAGCTTTGTTAGAAAATGTTTATTAACTTTGAAACGTAAGGCATATTTGGGCAACTGTGAAAAGTTATCAGACAGATAAAAGAATATTTAATATGTACTCCTGTAAGAATCTGCGATAACAGTCATACCTAATGGGAGATTAAAGACAGCCAGATGCCATCTGAGACGCAATTACAGAACACCAACCGCTGTGGCAAAGATGAAATATGGGAGAAATAACAAAAAGTAGTAAAAGACAAGTTAACTTATTAAACCTGATCTGTAAAGAACACATTTGGTTTTTCATTAATAAATAATTCAGCAATAGAAGGCTTCTGTACATTCCCATTCCTGATTGCTGAAAAATACGACTTCAGCCAGTTCTAGGCAATAGATCATATTAGCCGCATTGTGAGGCGTCTCACCCTTGTGGTTTGCAGCCAGCCCCTTCTAGTAATAAGGCCCTTGACTCATCCATCAGCCTCTGACAAGTAATTTGCTTAGTTCATGCAGGGAAACAGAAACAAATCCTATCGACTTGTCAACACAAGATAGTTCAAGAACACAGGATGCTATCCAACTCTGAGAAAGTCTGAGTTATCATAGCATTGCATAACCGCTGAGCATGGACCACAAAATGAGGCGTACACTGATGGCTATACTGACCTTGATGTGTGAGAGACACATTCATGGTCTAGTAAAGGCAAGAATTGGCTACGATACAGAGCCTAGAACTAGTCACCCATAGCACTGCTTTAAAACGGTTTAATTTCATCCAGTGTATATGCTACCTGTTCTATGTCATTTTTTTTCCATCTAACAAATTATCTGACATGGCTCATGGTTTAGCACCTGTGGGTCTGGGTTTTAATCCACACAATTTGTATGTTTAGGTTTGAGGGCATTTCTTTCAGATACTCTGATTTTCTTGCATGCTCCAAAAAAAACATAGTTAAAAGGTCAGTTAACCAAAAAAGTGATATTTAAGTTTTTGTTTTTTTTAATATATATTTTAAAAGTTAAACCAGCTCTATCAATTTTTTTTTATTGTAGGTTTAGATCTATCAAGTTTTAAATGCATTAAGATTATCTTGTGCTTCCTGTTCTATCTGACTAGTGCTACGTGGACAGGAAGTTAGATGAAATCTGCCCTCTGGGAACACAAACAGCAACAAAAACTCAGGTTCTAAGCATTCTCCTCTCTTACTAGAAATATTTTTTACGGTCCTTATACAGGAGATTTACTGGCAACTCCAGGTAGAACACCCTTCAAATAAACAAATGATGGAAAGAAAGCCTCTCAAACATGGACAATTGAGATAGCAATCAACAGCCTACAAAGGCTATAATCCCGCTCTTCAAAACAAAAACGATTCTGGCTGTGCTGGGCAAGGGCTTGCAGCTCAAATAGCTTCCTAAAGGACTTTATGTCCAAAGCTAGCTTAGCATGAGGCCTGAACATCCACTTGTTGAAACTATGAGAATGTGTGAACAGATGACAATTTGGCAGCCTTGCCAATCTGTAAAACAGAAGCTTGATGCCAAAAAGCCGAAGAAGCACTCACTGACCTAGTAGAGCGTCCCATGACAGGAAAAAGTGAACGCGTAGGCTTTAGGCTACGAGTGTGAACAATAATTTATCTAAGCCATCGAGAAATGGTAGACAAGAAGCTGGTTCCTTGCACAGGCTGAACAAAAAAGAGGGAACAGGAGCGCGACTGCCTGGCGTCAAATGTGTGGATGGGAAGTATTAAAGGATGGTAGGTGAATCAGGGTAACTGGATGTGTGATAGTGTGGAACATTTACGTGTGATGAGGAGTAAAGGTGCGGTGGTGGTGATCACTTCTGGTGGGGTTGGCTCATCGCCTTCCTCCAGCCATACCTCTGAGTGAGCCTGCTCAGAGATTGGTCAAAGTCAGATGCAGATTCATAATCTGAGGATTTACCCTCCCACACTGTACACTGAGGCCCCAACCCAGCAACAGATAGAATCAATTAATTCACCAGACTTAGGGAAACCTGCAGATCTCAGAATAATCAGCATCCAGATGGACTACAGTCTAGATGTAACAGTAAATTTAATAGCGACATAGCAGAGGGTGCCACCGGATGTTGTACAGAAGGAGTCACATGAGAGAAACCCTGTAAAAAAAGTCTTAAATCAAGGAATGGGAAGGCAAGTGGTCTTTGAAATAAGATAGCAAGGGCCGAGATTAATCCTTTTATGGTACTCAGGGCCAATAGCCGTTCTAGTGCCCAAGTCCCCTGCACTGATGAGATGTCTGGAGGCGCCTTCCCTGTCTGTTAGTCTGGCATCCATTTTTAGAACTATCCAAGACAAAAGGAGAAAGGCTTTCCTCAACTCCAGAGCTGGATTCCTGAGCTAGTTTCAGGATCCAATCGAACCTTTTCACAGCCTGGAGCGGATAAAGAGCATTGTTGAACAGGAGTTGAGCCGACTGTTCCCTCTAGAAAAGGTTGTCTAGATATCTCAGAGTGAGAATGCACTATGAGTGCAACAAGGCTATTACACTCAAGGCGCTGAGGACAGGCCAATTGGTAAGGCCACACACTGGTAGTGTTAAGCAACTACAGCAAAGCGCAGGTACCGTTGATGTGGTGGAAAATTTGGAACATGCAAGTAAGCATCCTTGATGTTCACAGAAGCTAGATAGTCTCTCTAATAATGCTATGACATGCAAAAAACTTTTGGACATGCTATAACAAGCAAAACTTTTGGACTTGAATGAAGACTTCTAAATCCTTTAGTCAAAGATGTTGCAAATGCCTCCCTTTGGTTCTGAAACAGTGGAAAGGTTGGAGAAAAAACCCTGAAGCCATTCCACTGTGGGTACAAACAGCTATAACACTCTGGATTAACAGATCTGCAACTGGTGTGTGGAAAACTACCAGTCATTTTGGAGATGTAGGCAAGTTGGACAACATGAAGCTGGGTGGAGGAAGGGTTTGAAGCTCCAGTTTATAGCCTACATCTTTTATGCAGGCATCCGAGATGCTTTCTGACCAGGTGTCCAAAGACTAACAGATGCCCCCCACTTTGAAATGTGGGAGCGCCCCTCCATGAAAGAGGACTTGTCTGCAGGCTTAGATTGGGACTTTTAGGTCCAAGGCTTGTGGCTATACTGGCTTCCAGGTTTGGGTTTGGAATTGGAAGCCTGAGAGAAAAGTAAATTATTTTTCTCAGTGGAAGGAGGCTTTACATGGTGAGGTATGGGCTTCTTCTGCTGAAGTAAATGTGTAGCTAGCACTTTTTATATGCCTTTTCCGCAGAACACTAGTTTAGCCAAAGGTTCCTCTGCATATTCACAGAGAGAATACACAATTTGGAAATTAGACATGCAATGTTGAATAAGTTATCCACACAATAGTGTAGGGTGGAAGGCGCAAACTGTAAATGTTCTAACACTAGAGGATCTATGGCAACAGCTGGATTCTGTGACATTAGTTTAATCTATTCACCCAGGTTTTGATATACTGACATCACACCAATGGTAGGCTGCATTAGCAGGAATGGCTACAGAAAAAAGTAATTTGGAAAGAGCCTCCAAGCCTTTGTCAGTAGAATCTTTAAACACTGGGGCATCCTCAATAGGTACAGAGAGTTTTCTGTTGAGGAGTAAAATTGCCAGCTCTACCATGAGGATCCTCAAAAAGGCTGCTATAGGGAGGCAGAACTACAATGGGAAGATAATCACTTTAGCAGGTTAGCACTACTATAAGTAAAATTTATGATTCACTCTAGTAGCCAATAAACTATTTTTTAAGTGCGTTTTTAGGGCAGATAAATAGGAGAAAACCAAGGGAGGGTCTCATCAGTTTATTGTTGGGGGTCTCACCAGATATTTATAGTTTGCAAGCTTGAGAAGTAGGTGACACAGGAAGCCATATCTGAAGACTTATCATCATCTGCTTATATAGCATAGTAGGGAAGGGCAAATGACAAAAGTAGTCAGGATCATTCACATATATACTGATGTTTGACATAGAATTGTGAATCATGTATTTAGCATGATTGGAGTTCTGTTGTAAACCTCTAACATCTGTCTCATCATCCAGATTTTTAGGCAAGTCCTGATATAGTCTCATTCCTGTGGATCCAGACCTGCCTTTTACTCTAACCTTCTCATGACGGAACTCTAATATGCAGTAACAAGAACAGAGACCTGTGGAATAACACAGCTGCTAATTTGCATTATATAGGTGTTAGAAAAAAATGAAAACATCATTCTTTTAACTGATGACTCAAATATATAATGAAACTGGGACAGTCTTAAAAACAAGATGTCATATTTAGAAGACATTTGGGCTGAAAAATAAAGCTTCTGTATTAACCAAAACGGCAAGCGCCTCTTTGTCTGAAAACACATACATTTAGTTACAACATCATTAGTTAGATTCATCTCATCCTTTCATTTTCTATTAAAAGTTATGTTAAGAAAGCAGTAGGTGGCTTAACTCTCTAGCCTCTATTAAAAATAAGATACCATAAGTGGAACATTTTCAGCCAGTAAGACACTAGAATTTTTGTGCAAGCAGGAGTGGTGCATGGGCAAGGACAAGTTTTTAAACCTGTAAATAAATAACACAATCAACTGAGGTAAATCACATTACCTCAGTAATACTTTACCAAGATTAGGCAGTCTTTTCACCTGCGTATTGCAAGTTGTTGGGAGTGTCCTGTTTGGATAGCTATTCTTCAAAGCATACTGCTGGAGTAAGACGACATTACCGATCTGAAGTGTGTTGTACCATTCCAGGCACAAAAAATTCCACATCACCATGGACATCATACCAGAGTGATCAGCAACTTCAAAATAGGCCTAGAATCACAGTGGTGGGGAAATAAAATTATAATATTATTATTATTAATACGCACAAACATTAGCAATCACCAAGTGACCAAAAATTAGTATAAACCTGCACGACACATAATACAGGGAGTCATGACAGCATAATACTGCTCCCTACAAAAGTACCATCAAATGACATTTCCCATATTCAACAAGTGAGAAAACGCCTCACTTACACTAGTCTTTAAGTTTATTTTGCATCCTAATGCAGAAAAAAAAAAAAAGTTCCTACGCTATTTACAAACACAGTGTACCACAATGAACTAAGTAATCACATTTGCTATTTATAGGGAGTCAAAGCACACTATATATGTGTCTTGGGGTACTCCCAGAAGTAAAAAGCGCTTCTCATAGGTCACTGTGGCCATGCGGACCAATAAGTGCTCACAATTTGCAAGCATATGCTGAATGCTTGCTGCCAGGCTGAGGTGCGGCGTACGGAACATTTGAAGGCTGGCAGGGGCAGTGCAAAGGTACACATAGCAGGAGACGGGAAAGGCAAGAGTGGTGTTGGTACCCTTATTTTGTGACAAAGTGCATTCATCCTTTAAAGGCATATTTTGCCTCACGGAAATTTTGTAGAGTTCCTTCTGTAACCTATGTGCCATTTCCTTGTGAGTGTAAATGAGCTATGTAAACAGGCAATATTAATGCTTTCCTGACTAAAGTGGTTTAAAACAGTCTTGGTCATAAAAAACCCCCATATAAGTCTGTTTTATTACACATCCCTTTAAAGTGCATTTATTTCAGATTTAACTGGAGTTCCACAATGCTCCTAGTGGGATAGTTTCTATGACGTTTGTTGGCAAATTAGCTATAATTTCACGCTGAAGTTGCTAGATGGCCAGACCATTATAAATAGGGAGGCAGGTTGTTTACCACAACAGTAGGTGATTTTTTTCTCCTGAAGATATAGGTAAACAACGCAATTTAACAGCCTTTGAACGTGGGATGATTGTTGGCGCTCGGGGCCATGGAGCGAGTATCAGCAAAACAGCAGAATTCGTTAAATGTTCAAGAGCAGCTGTTGTTAAAGTGTTTTAAGACTGGACTGTCAGCCGAAAATCTGGGTCTGAATGTGCGAATTGTGGCCATCATGTTAGGGCAGAAAGGAGAGTGGCAAGACTGATACAAGACAACAGAAGGGCAACAGTGCATCAAATTACTGCAGATCCTAAATCAGGGATCCTCTCAAATGATCTCTGAACGCACTGTTCGCCGTACACTGCATCGTATGGTATATGGAAGCCGAAGGCCTGTTCGAACACCTTTGCTGTCTGCAGTTAACAAGATAAAACGTCTCCAATTCGCACAGGAACACAAGGATGGGACAGTCGAGCATTGGAAAAAAGTCATGTGGTCCGATGAATCACGCTCCCAGTTGCATCATGCAGATGGCAGAGTGAGAATTTGGCGGAAACAGCATGAAAGCATGCACCCGAACATGCACGAGTACAGCCCCTAAAGCTGGTGGGGGCAGTTTTATGGTTTGGGGCATGTTTTCCTGGCATGTTTTCGGCCCTTTAATTCGTGTGGAACAACGTCTGAATAGCGCAACATACCAATGTATCGTTGCTGATCAAGTTCATCCTATCATGTCCATGGCGTATCCCATTGCAGATGGCTTCTTCCAACAAGACAATACGCTGGGGAATACAAGCCTTAGTTAGCAATGGCATGATCTAAATATTCATTTAATTTCTCAATGTCTTTTTTTTATACTATAAAAAAAAAAGAGACATTGAATAATGAAATGAATATTTAGATCATGCTGTTGCTAACTAAGGCTTGTATCCCCCTAGTGAAATAGATGTACAATAGATGTACAATAGATGAGCACATGTCCAGACTCCAGAACAATTAATGTATAGTGTGGCACAGATATATCCAATTCTGTACAACTGGCTTTATATTATTATAAAATTTTGTTTTAATATATTATATACACACACACACACACACACACACACACACACATACATATACATACATACACACATATACACACACATTGCTGTAATTCCATAAATGATTGAAGATTTATTGAACGGAAGACAACTTTCCCCCGTTTCAAAATTAAGTTAAAAAAGGAGAATTATGAGGCGAGTGATTTTCACTCAGCCTCGTAATCTGAGCCGACCTGTGACAATGAAACTGTCACAGGTCGGCTCAGTAGATCGGGAAGTGAGCGAACACATACTGTTGCTCACTTCTCGATCTATCCGTGCAGAGAGCCGTGACCGTCACTCACGGGATCCCCCTCCTCCCCTGTCCGATCCTCCAGCGCTGACTGGCAGAACGGACGAGGGAGGGGGCGGGTACAGCTGGCTCTGCTTCTAGATAGGCAGAGCCAGCTGTCACTCACGCAGCTGGGTGGATCCAGACAGCATTGTCGGGATCCGTTCCGGCTGCGGCGTCTCAGTATACCGCGAGCTGTAGCTTGTGGTATACTGAGCTTTGGGTGACGGGAGGACGCTAGTTTATGTCCACCCGTTACCCTTAGGAGAACTATGGGGAAAAGCACTGACCCCATAGTTCTCCTTTAAGCAACAATACAAATAGAGGAATGTTTATCTTACCTGGTAAGGATATTGAATCTTCTTGTCAGCTTTGCCAAAATATCGAAGTCTGGATTTATGCATTATTCGTACAAGCAGGGGAGGAAGTGACAATTTTGACCTCCATCTTGGCTCCAGCCTCTGTAGTGAACATACTTTGGACACTAGGAGGAAATAGAAACATTGTACATTTACTATATAAAAAACAAAAATTAAGTGGGTAATCTTACACTTGACTATAATTTGTAATTGCAAGGTCTTCATGGAACCTTAAATTTAAAATAAACTTTATACATTCAGCTTTTTAAACATCTTTATGCAGTATAGATTTGTTTTTTTAATACATCTTTATACAGTGCCCTAACAAACTATAGTAATCACATGCAGTTGTAGTCTTGGTTGGGAGTGCACTTGATAGGGTGGCTATATTGGGCTTTAGGGAGACCCCAGAAGGCAGTGTAGTCACCCTTTAGACTGAAGTGTTCATGGCAAGCAATTCCAGTACTCCTTTTCTAGACAAGAAAACACAGAGAAAAACAAGCCAGCATTTTAGCAAGCATGGGAGTGATGCTAACACATTAAACTTGATAGCTCATGGGTGTAACAACACTTCAAAAGGATAAGTGCACTTATCTTTTTTGTTCCTATGAATGGAGCCAACTGATCCCACGCCCCCCCCTCCCCCTCCACAAATGCATACTTACCGAGATTAAACAGGCGCTACTTCCATTTATTTAGATCCAGTGCTGCAAATTCTCTCTCCTGGCTGTACCTGCATATTACAGCTCCATAGACTTCTATAGGGTTCATCTGCTTGGGTTGCGTTGGTCAGAGTATTACCCTTGCAGTGCAGCAGTGGGGGTTTCAGCTGCATGGTGCAATTGTTCACTACCCTGGCATTCAGCTTTAACAATGATATGGATTTGTAATGTGCTAGTTACATTGACAATTTGATGACAATTTTAAAAATCTAGGAAAAAGTATTATGCATTGTTGTGCAACTTTCTAACCATCATTTTTTCCAATTGACATTTGTGCATTCCTAGTTTAATTTTTCCACATTACAGCCAACTACGTTTCGGCTATTTTTTCTTCAAAAGATCAGTGACACTACCTAACTCGCTGCTATAGGTAACAACTGCCATTCATTTTTCAAGCCTTTATACAGATTGCCCATATGTGTCTGTTCTTACAACCAGAATGTGTCTTAACTGCTGCTGTAGTTTCTGTTGTTCTCAAAATGCTGGACTGGAAATGAGCTCACACCATCTGCAGTATATTACAATTAATGAGGACTATTTTCAAAGCAATCATTTTAATGTCACAGCTGAAATGTAGCTAATCATTTAGGAGGTTTGATACAGAAGTGCAGTAAATTGGTTAAGAAAGAAAAACAGCATCTGAATATAGCTGCTAGAGTTTTTACCGATTTAACATATACTTTTATCATGTCCCTGAAAGAGTGAGCTCCAAGCTCATAAGATTAATTTTGGACCATCTAGGTGGCATGACACACCTTCTGTACAAAGATCTTAACTGCTGGTGGCAAGCCTGCTTTAAAAAGGAGAATCATGGGGTGAGTAAAAAACACATTCCCATAATTCAAGCCGACCTGTGACACTGAAGCTGTTGATCGGAAAGTTAGCCAACACATACCGCCGATTGCCGACTCCTCGAACCTCTACCTGCAGAGAGCAGTGACCGTCAGTCACCGTTCCCCGCAGCGATTTTCCCCATTTCCCCCCTCCTCTCAGCGCTGACTAGAGGAATGGATGGGCACGGCTGGCTTTGCTTCTAGAGAGGCAGAGCCAGCTGTCAATCAGCCAGCGGGGTGTATCTCAACAATACTGTTGGGATCTGTCCTAACTGCAGCACGTCTCTATGCCCTCAGCATATAGCGGGCTATACTGAGTTTTGGGTTCCCTGAGGAAATTAGTATATGAAGCTTTTATGTGTGCTTTTTAGCACATTCAGTACTGTACAGTATTATTCAATCCAGCATGGCTCCAAAGAAAGTGCAGAGCAAGCATGGTGGTAAAAAGAATGTGCAGAGCAAGCATGGTGGTAAAAAGAATGTGCAGAGCAAGCATGGTGGTAAAAAGAAAGTGCAGAGCGGTAATGAATTTACATATGGTTCAGAACGGATTAACCTCATTTGCATTGAACCTTATGGGAAAATTTTATTCCGTTCGCAACCAAAAGCGTTCCCTGACAACGTTCGTAGGTGTCAGAACAGTTTAACCTTATTTACATTATATTTTATGGGGAAATTTGATTCTGTTTATGACCAATTCGGTTGGCGACCACAATCGTGGAACGAATTAACTTTGTGAACCGAGGTACCACTGTACAATGGCAGGGGTACTTAACATCCACACTGTTTTTCGTGGATGGGGAAATTGAGCATTACAAGTGTATGGCCAGCTCAACAAATATACTGTACAACTAAAGGCTATAAATACTGCAGCTCCTAAAGTCATGGAGGAGATTATCCATTTCCATTCTATTGCTCATTTTAGAACTGAACTGAACAGAACTGCTATTATAGTTACAAGCCTAACCAACCGCTACATCACATAAGAGGCTACAGCAACAAGACCAAAACCGAGCTTGCAGCAGAAAATATGAGGCCCAATTTGCAGCTTCAGTGGATTGATACAAATAAGCATGGGAGTGATGCTAACACATTAAACTTGATAGCTCATGGGTGTAACAACACTTCAAAAGGATAAGTGCACTTATCTTTTTTGTTCCTATGAATGGAGCCAACTGATCCCACGCCCCCCCCTCCCCCTCCACAAATGCATACTTACCGAGATTAAACAGGCGCTACTTCCATTTATTTAGATCCAGTGCTGCAAATTCTCTCTCCTGGCTGTACCTGCATATTACAGCTCCATAGACTTCTATAGGGTTCATCTGCTTGGGTTGCGTTGGTCAGAGTATTACCCTTGCAGTGCAGCAGTGGGGGTTTCAGCTGCATGGTGCAATTGTTCACTACCCTGGCATTCAGCTTTAACAATGATATGGATTTGTAATGTGCTAGTTACATTGACAATTTGATGACAATTTTAAAAATCTAGGAAAAAGTATTATGCATTGTTGTGCAACTTTCTAACCATCATTTTTTCCAATTGACATTTGTGCATTCCTAGTTTAATTTTTCCACATTACAGCCAACTACGTTTCGGCTATTTTTTCTTCAAAAGATCAGTGACACTACCTAACTCGCTGCTATAGGTAACAACTGCCATTCATTTTTCAAGCCTTTATACAGATTGCCCATATGTGTCTGTTCTTACAACCAGAATGTGTCTTAACTGCTGCTGTAGTTTCTGTTGTTCTCAAAATGCTGGACTGGAAATGAGCTCACACCATCTGCAGTATATTACAATTAATGAGGACTATTTTCAAAGCAATCATTTTAATGTCACAGCTGAAATGTAGCTAATCATTTAGGAGGTTTGATACAGAAGTGCAGTAAATTGGTTAAGAAAGAAAAACAGCATCTGAATATAGCTGCTAGAGTTTTTACCGATTTAACATATACTTTTATCATGTCCCTGAAAGAGTGAGCTCCAAGCTCATAAGATTAATTTTGGACCATCTAGGTGGCATGACACACCTTCTGTACAAAGATCTTAACTGCTGGTGGCAAGCCTGCTTTAAAAAGGAGAATCATGGGGTGAGTAAAAAACACATTCCCATAATTCAAGCCGACCTGTGACACTGAAGCTGTTGATCGGAAAGTTAGCCAACACATACCGCCGATTGCCGACTCCTCGAACCTCTACCTGCAGAGAGCAGTGACCGTCAGTCACCGTTCCCCGCAGCGATTTTCCCCATTTCCCCCCTCCTCTCAGCGCTGACTAGAGGAATGGATGGGCACGGCTGGCTTTGCTTCTAGAGAGGCAGAGCCAGCTGTCAATCAGCCAGCGGGGTGTATCTCAACAATACTGTTGGGATCTGTCCTAACTGCAGCACGTCTCTATGCCCTCAGCATATAGCGGGCTATACTGAGTTTTGGGTTCCCTGAGGAAATTAGTATATGAAGCTTTTATGTGTGCTTTTTAGCACATTCAGTACTGTACAGTATTATTCAATCCAGCATGGCTCCAAAGAAAGTGCAGAGCAAGCATGGTGGTAAAAAGAATGTGCAGAGCAAGCATGGTGGTAAAAAGAATGTGCAGAGCAAGCATGGTGGTAAAAAGAAAGTGCAGAGCGGTAATGAATTTACATATGGTTCAGAACGGATTAACCTCATTTGCATTGAACCTTATGGGAAAATTTTATTCCGTTCGCAACCAAAAGCGTTCCCTGACAACGTTCGTAGGTGTCAGAACAGTTTAACCTTATTTACATTATATTTTATGGGGAAATTTGATTCTGTTTATGACCAATTCGGTTGGCGACCACAATCGTGGAACGAATTAACTTTGTGAACCGAGGTACCACTGTACAATGGCAGGGGTACTTAACATCCACACTGTTTTTCGTGGATGGGGAAATTGAGCATTACAAGTGTATGGCCAGCTCAACAAATATACTGTACAACTAAAGGCTATAAATACTGCAGCTCCTAAAGTCATGGAGGAGATTATCCATTTCCATTCTATTGCTCATTTTAGAACTGAACTGAACAGAACTGCTATTATAGGTACAAGCCTAACCAACCGCTACATCACATAAGAGGCTACAGCAACAAGACCAAAACCGAGCTTGCAGCAGAAAATATGAGGCCCAATTTGCAGCTTCAGTGGATTGATACAAATTTTAATCACAGAGTACACCATGCATTCAGTGCTGCCTGCATGCACAACACAATGAAAAACACAGCGTACATGATTCATAGCCAACTCAAAAGATATACTTATTATTGTGCACTAACATGGTCAATGAAAAAGCTGCAGTTCATTCTGCGTACAACACATTAAATATTGCAAGCAATAGACATTTTACAATAACAGCTACACAGTTGTCAGTCAGCACAAGTAATGCTTTGATTCTAAATAAAAACTCAGACTGTTAGTATATTAATGTCTCAAGAACCCTGGCGTAAGCCACATTGTTAGACTGACATGCTGTTCAAACTGCAACCTAGTTCTAGGTTTTATGTTAAATACAAATGTAGCCCTTCCTGTAGGAATTGTAAGATATTGACACTGATAAAGTGGCCCTTTTTGAAAATGACAGTTGCCTGGCTGTCATTATGACCTTGCAAAGGTAGCCCCTTGTATTTATCTCATGACCAACTTTGATGACTAAATATCAGGATGACTGCAATTTACCATCTACTAAAATAAATGAAATCTGAAATACAGTCTTGCCCAGTTGTACAGGCTCCTCTCATGCACTCAATTTGCTTACTCTGATTTCACTGCTCACAGTGTGAATAGGAAGCTGCAGCAAGTGAAAGAGGGCCCACCTCATATCCTAGCTAAAGGATGTCTAGAATCAACTAACCCTCGCCTCCCCGGCCTTACTGTCCCTGCCCCCTTTTATTCATTGGATTTCGGTTCTTTCAATCATGGAGGCTCCGGATGACATGCAGTCTAGGAACAACTACTACGCCAGACTTACATCCACACACCAAGGCATTCTAATTTTTGTAAAAGTCCTTCTAAGAGCAATAAACTAAACTAGTCCTCTACCCTCTGCCTGCCTATTTTTATTTACGGCTTGCAATGTTCAGTTATTTTTAATTATTAGAACTCAATCATTAAAGTGTATGTCCACTCTTGCAGGCAAAGTTGAGAAAACAACACTATATGTGAGTGCAAAAAATACATTTAAAAAATATATATATTTCTAAACTTTTAGCTGTGTCATTGATGAAGGCCTTTGTGCAGACTCCAAGCTACTCTGAGCAGTTTGAGGTGAAACTGTAGAGTCAGACTGACTGAGCTTCCCCTCATTAACATACAATCAGGGGTGTGGAATAAAAAAAAACCCACACTACTTATCCAAGGACTAAAGCAGGGGCCCGATCTACTTGTCCCTCATGATAATCAACTTGTCGTGATAAAAAATTAATTGTAACCAAAAATCGCATTTAACTGTGCTTAGAAGTGTTTCTCATTGGTCAGCATGGTCAAGTGACCACACTGACGAGTGCTTACGATTTGTAAGCAGAATTCAAAATCCATGGCACAGGGCTGCGCTGGATTGCAGTATGGGGTACAGAGAGTACACCCGTACTGGCAGAGGGGAAGTGTGTATAGTGTGTGTGTGTGTGTATAGTGTGTAGTGTGTGTGTGTGTGTGTGTTTCTCAACCTTTATAATGCACATTGTGCGTGTTAGAGAGCGCTGCTGCCCGACTACCACAATATGGCACACAGGGGAATGGGGGCAGCACTCATCACGCACACACAATGGCCTTTGTGTGCGTTTATTCACATGCAGATGGTGGGGGCAGCAGAGCTGGTTTAATTTTTTTTTTTATCTTTTACTTTGTTATTTTTATTTGTATGTCATTATTTTCTGTTTTTTTTATTTCTATTTACTTTAAATATTTATGTTATTTTTTTAATGTTATTACTTTTTACTTATTTTTTTTAATGTCCATTTATTTATTTTTTTAAACTTTTTTCACTTAAATTAATTGCTATCACCCAGGGGCTAACAATTCGGAGGTGACAGGTTCTCTCGGCCCAATCGGGCTGATTAAAAGTGATTACTTGTACAGAATGGCTTTCCTGCACTACATTTAGCCCTGCTTGCCTGCAGCAGGGCTAAATGTAGAAGAAAACCACTCGCCCGGAACTGCATGTAAGCAGAACATTTTATTTTTTATTTTAGGTTATGCTATGTGAATGGGAACATACAACAAACATAAAATAGGTGTTATTCTAAATTGACTGCAAAAGTGGAAGTACACTTTAAGTATGCATGCTCAAAATCCAGTTGTCCTCTACAGGGTCCATATACCCCATGATGGAAAAAGTTTGGTGTGAATTGCACTGTAGTCATTTGGTCACATTGTGCTTATGTTTGTGTCAAATAAAATATTTTGGAAAAAAAGAAAAAAAAAAGTTTGGTGTGCAATCTAAGAAGAGCCGCGCCTTCTACCCTGCCTTCATTATGAGGCATATCTAAATATAAACATTAAAGCACAATATCCATTATACAATGGTGCATGATGACTCATGTCTACTCTGCATGTGGGTGGACAAAAAAACATTATACTGAAGAGCTGGACAAAACCGGGGAGGCAAATAACCAATGTACCAAAAACAAAATTACAGTTGGTAGACCCATACTTCTCTAAGCACAGGTTTTCTCTGATTTTTCAGAAAACTAACAATTTTAACACTCGTTCCACAGCAAATTTCAAACACTTACCTTACTTCTACCATGGCACAATCCTGGATGAAACAAGCAGACGTCATCTGCCTTTTCTCAGCACTGAGCAATATTTTGTCAGAAGATTGTGGTTATGGTGGTCTACAAATTTTAGTCAACATATCTCAGGATTAATCATTATACTGTACACTGCTATAACAGCTCTGTAATCTCCCTTCCCCGACAAAATTTCCCCTCAGCAGCTCTCATATCAAATGTTATTAGAAAGGTGGCTACATTTTATTTTAAAAATGTGTTTTTACATATAGTTTTTGAATTGTATGCCGTCAGTGTTTGTATCAGCAAAAGTAGCTGATCAACAATTAAAAGGCGAACTCAGGGAATCTTAAAAACAAAAAAAAAAAAA